>NC_052167.1:28331722-28653604 GCF_902713615.1 Scyliorhinus canicula
AGCCGTCCAGCCAACTGAGCTAAACCGGCCCCTTATAATTGTCACTATAAGAATTCACAGTGATTGTAAATAACATGCAGAAAGAAGGTGACGTGATTGCTCATTGATTGCTGAAAAGTTAATAATTTCTCCCTCCCCACTTCAGGCCGGCAAGTGAATGATAGTGACCCCCCCCCCCGGCCCCCCCGACACAATAACGGTTGTGTCAGATGATGAAGTAGGTCATTCATCTTCAGGATTATATTATTTGGAGTTCAGAAGAGTGAGAAGGGATCGCATTGAAACTTATAGCAGTCTAACAGAGTTGGACAGGGTAGATTCAGAAAGACCGTTCCCGATGGTGGGGGTGTCCAGACTAGGGGTCATAGTTTGAGGTTAAGGGGTAAACCTTTTCGAACTGTGGTGGATCTGTGTAATTCGCTGCCACGGAAAGTAGTTGAGGCCAAAACGTATCATTTCAAGAAGGAATTAGATAGAGCTCTTGGGGCTAAAGGGATTGTGAGGGATGTTGGGTGGAAGGGGGATCAGGGTATTGAACATGATGATCAGCCGTGATCATGATGAATGGCGGAGCAGGCTCGAATGGCTTCCTCCTGCTTCTATTTTCTATCTACGTTTCGATGCATGTCACTGCCTGCCGCTCCAAAATAGACCCATTCGTTCTTACTCTTTGTTTTGTGTCTGCCAATCAATTCTCAATCCATTGCCAATACATTACTCGCAATCCCTTGCGCTTTAATTCTGCACACTGACTGCTCCATCAAAAGATTTCTGACAAGCCAAATACACCACATCCACTGGTTCACCCTGATCTATCCTGCTAGTTACGTCCTCAAAAAACTTCAGTAGGTTTGTCAAAATTGTTACTATATACATTTAGAGTACCCAATTATTTTTTTTCCAATTAAGGGGCCATTTAGCGTGGTCGATCCGCTTACCCTGCACATCTTTGTTTTGTGAGGGTGAGACCCACGCAGACACGGGGAGAATGTGCAAACTCCACACGGGCAGCGACCCGGGGCCGGGATCGAACCTAGGTCCTCGGCACCGTGAGCCAGCAGTGCTAACCACTATGCCACCGTGCCACCCTGGTTTGTCAAGCATGAATCCATGTTGACTTTGTCTGATCCATTGATAATTTCTATTATCAATAACGTCTATTATCGTATCCTTTACCAAAAAACCCCAGCATTTCCCCGAGTGCTGATGTTATGTCAACCGGTCTGTAATTCCCTGTTTTCTCCCTCCCTCCTTGTATTAAATAGCAGGATTACATTAACCACCCTCCAATATGCCGGCAATATTCCCGAATCTACAGAATCTTGGAAGATGACAACCGAAACATTCGCTATTTTCCACCTCCCTAGGATGTAGATTCTCAGGCCCTGGGGATTTATCAGCTTTCAATCCCATTAATTTCTCGAGCACTGTTTTTCTCGTAATACTAATCTTCAATTCATCCTTCTCACTGGATTCTTGGTTCCTTAGCATTTCTGGGAGTTATTTGTGTTTTACTCCATGAAGACGGAACTAAAGTAGTTGTTTAATTGCTCGGCCAAATCCGTGTTTTCCATTTTAATTTTTTCTGTTTCGGGATCTATATTTGTCTTCGTGAATCTTTTTCTTTTTCCATGTTTATAGAAGTGCTTACAGTCCCCCTTTCGTTGCGTGCAAACTTTCTCTCATGCTCGACATTTCCCCTCTTGATCGTATTGAAGGCGGAACAGGCTCAATGGGCCAAATGGCCCACCTCTCCTATTTTGTATGTTTGCATGCACCAGTAGAGGGTCAATATCTACTTTACTTTTGTTTGTGAATCTGTTTGATTTTATTGTTGAATAAAACGTTTTTGTTCAGGGGCATTGTCACGGAGGATCAGTCGGAGATGATAAGAGTTTTAAAATGTAACTGTTGTAATTGCTGACCAGACTTGGAGATCACACTTCCTGCTCGACCCAATGACATGCCGGAGGGTACAGAATATGGAGTTTATGAAGATAATCCCAGATTCATCCCGCCTTGCCCTCTCCGAGAAGGGATACAGCGGGGAATGTGGAAAACAGGAAGCACATCGAGCACAGCAAGTATGTCCACATTGGTGGCATAATCGGGCGTCAAATTCTAACCACAGCCACCTTTAACCATCCTTCCCGAGTTAGCATTTTTATTGATCACGTTAACACTCGGAGAGTGGCACAACACAGGGGGTGGCCATTTGGCCCATCATGCCTTCTGCCATCTTTTCTCGTGAACGCTCTTCGATTTTCTTCCGCATGTTCTCAAATCCTTCCTTACTTTCCACGGAATGATTCCACTGAGACAGGACAATCAAATTAACCTCACTTCCCTACTCTCCCCCCCCCCCACAGCCCTGCTCATTTCTCTTTCCTTTCCAGGTGTATTTCCAATTCTCCTTATCCCAGAGAGTGGGAAACTGGCAGATTGAAGCGTCATTTTATCTGTCCTCGCTCTCATAATAATAATCCTTATTAGTGTCTCAAGTAAGCTTACATTTTTTTTTGATAAACAATTTTTTTGAGACATTTTGGCAGAGTTAAACAACAACAATATAAAACAGTGTGCAAAGAACAATCAATATAGTGCAAGAAAACCAGCTCCCATCCTACAAGGACCAACCTAACTACCCCCCTAATCTACGTTACCCTAACCCCCCCCCCCCCCCCCCCTCCCCCCCCGCCGCCTTGCTGACGATTAATTTTCCGCGAAGAAGTCGACGAACGGTTGCCACCTCCGGGCGAACCCTGACAGTGACCCTCTCAGAGCGAACTTGATTTTCTCCCCACCGAGAAAGCTCGCCGTGTCCGATAGCCAGGTCTCCGACCTCGGGGGCTTTGAGTCCCTCCAGGCCAACAGAATTCACCGCCAGGCCAACAAGGAGGCAAAGGCCAAAACGTCTCTCCTCCTGGATTCCCGGGTCCTCGGAAACCCCAAAAATAGCCGCCTCTGGACTCATCACCACCCTTGTTTTCAGTACCCGGGACATAACGTCTGCGAATCCCTGCCAGTACCCCTTGAGTTTTAGACATGCCCAGAACATGCGGACGTGGTTCGCTGATCCTCCTGAACATCTGCCGCACCTGTCCTCCAATCCAAAAAATTTACTCATCCGGGCCACTGTCATGCGGGCCCGGTGGACGACTTTGAATTGAATCAGGCTGAGCCTGGCGCATGTTGCAGTCGCGTTTACCCTACTCAACGCCTCCACCCCTAAGCCCTCTTCCATCTCACCCCGAGCTCCTCTTCCCACTTAAGCTTCAGCTCCTCGATCTCATAAGTTCCCATAGGTTCTTTGTATATATCAGAGACCCTTCCCTCCCCCACCCATCCACTGGACACTACCCTGTCCTGGAACCCCCCCCCCCCTCCCGAAGTAAGCTTCCATTGACACTGCAATAAAGTTACAGTGAAAACCCTGTACAAATTTGAGATAAGAACGAAGGAGAGGACGACACGGTGGCTCAGCGGTGAGCACCCTGCCTCACAACGGCACGGACCTGGGTTTGATTTCGTCCTTGGGTGACTGTCTGTGTCTGTGTGGGGTTTGCATCTTCTCCCTGTGTCCGCCTGGGTTTCCTCCGGGTGCTCCGGTTGCCCCCCACGAGATGCGGATTGGCCATGCTAATTGCCCCTTAGTGTCCAGGGATGTGCAGGTTAGGTGGGGTTGCAGAGATAGGTGTAGACCAACCAACAACAACTTGCATTTATATGGCTCCCAAACCAAGGGCAAGAATCATTGGAAAATTCTTATTCTGGCCTAGTTTGACATGGAAACCGCCAGACGAGAAAAGAGCAAGGACCGTCTTGTTTAGCTTTGACCATCCTAGTCATTTTGTGGGGCATTTGAACGGCATGGTGCCACAGTGGTTAGCACTGCTGCGTCACAGCGCCAGGGACCTGGTTCCAATTCTGGCCTCAAGTGACTGTGTGGAGTTTGCACGTCCTTCCCGTGTCTGCGTGGGTTTCCTCCGGGTGCTCCGGTTTCCTCCCACAGTCCAAAGATGTGCAGGTTAGGTGGATTGACCATGCTAAATTGCCCCTTCATGTTCAAAAGGATAGGTGGGGTTACTGAGTCATGGGGATAGGATGGGGGCACGGGCCTAGTGTAGGGTACTCAGAGACTCGATGGGCTGAATGGCCTCCTTCTGCACTGTAGTGATTCTATGTATCTATAAAGAATTGTTACCTTCCGATTAGGCTTAGCCGGAGATACTCCCATTTGGAAGCAAGTGGACGTATTAGTGAGAGGCAGCATGGTTTTGTGAAGGGGAGGTCGTGTCTCACTAACTTGATAGAGTTTTTCGAGGAGGTCACAAAGATGATTGATGCAGGTAGAACCCTCAAGAGTATTGACAGTCAGAGAGATCTAGGTGTACAGGTCCACAGGTCACTGAAAGGGGCAACACAGGTGGAGAAAGTAATCAAGAAGGCATACGGCATGTTTGCATTCATTGGCCGGGGCATTGAGTATAAAAATTGGCAAGTCATGTTGCAGCTGTATAGAACCTTAGTTAGATAGAGAAATACAGCACAGAACAGGCCCTTCGGCCCACGATGTTGAACCGAACTTTTGTCCTAGGTTAATCATAGATCATACAGTGGTTAGCATTGCTGCCTACGGCGCTGAGGACCTGGGTTCGAATTCCGGCTCTGGGTCACTGTCCGTGTGGAGTTTGCACATTCTCCCCGTGTCTGTGTGGGTTTCACCCCCACAACCCAAAGATGTGCAGGGTAGGTCGATTGGCCACACTAAATTGCCCCTTAATTGGAAAAAATAATTGGGTACTCTAAATTTAAAAAAGAAAAACCATAGATCATAGAATTGTGGACACTAAGGGCAATTTATCATGGCCAATCCACTCAACCTGCACATCTTTAGACACTCTTGGAGTATAGTGTTCAATTCTGGTCGCCACACTACCAGAGGGATATGGAGGCTTTAGAGAGGGTGCAGAAGAGATTTACCAGGATGTTGCCTGGTATGGAGGGCATTAGCTATGAGGAGAGGTCGGATAAACTCGGTTCGTTCTCACTGGAATGAAGAAGGTTGAGGGGCGACCTGATAGAGGTCTACAAAATTATGAGGGTATAGACAGGGTGGATAGTCAGAGACTTTTTCCTAGGTTAGAGGGGTCCATAGGTTTAAGGTGCGAGGGGCAAAGTTTAGAGAAGATGTGTGAGGCAATTTTGTACACAGACGGACGGCATGTTCGGCGCAGGCTTGGAGGGCCGAAGGGCCTGTTCCCGTGCTGTACTTTTCTTTGTTCTTTGTATCCACCTGCCACAGTCTGCCTTAATTTCAATGGCATCACTTCAGCATCGGAATGTATTTACAGCAATCTGGCACAGAAATATATGTTCTTTGGACGATCCATGCAAGGCCCCTGACTGGCGGTTGCCCCAACTGCGTTCATTCCGTGAAGTGTTTTGACAAGGTTGGCCTTTGAGGTATTTACATAGATATATAGAATTTACATTGCAGAAGGAGGCCATTCGGCCCATCGAGTCTGCACCGGCTCTTGGAAAGAGCACCCTACCCAAGGTCAACACCTCCACCCTATCCCCATAACCCAGTAACCCCACCCAACACTAAGGGCAATTTTGGACACTAAGGGCAATTTATCATGGCCAATCCACCTAACCTGCACATCTTTGGACTGTGGGAGGAAACCGGAGCACCCGGAGGAAACCCACGCAGACACGGGGAGAATGTGCAGACTCCGCACAGACAGTGACCCAAGCCGGAATCGATCCTGGGACCCTGGAGCTGCGAAGCGATTGTGCTATCCGCAATGCTACCGTGCTGTCATTGTTAGTGATCTTCATCTAAAGCAGCGTTCCAAATCTGTCTTGGGTTTCAAAATCAACCTTCCTTGTGATCTCTCTCCTCAGGCAGCATCAGCAGTCGATCCAGCGCTCGGAGTGTGCTGAGTTTAAGCAGTGGAGCAGAGGGTGATAATGAGGTAATGACAGAGACTGAAGAAGACAACCTTGCTGAAGAGAGTTGGGCGAGATGCTGATGGCTCTCGTCAACATAACAGGTGGAACCTGACATGGCAGCTTCAGAATGAAATTGCAGAGGGTCAACATCGGGGGCTGGTTTAGCTCACTGAGCTAAATCGCTGGCTTTTAAAGCAGACCAAGCAGGCCAGCAGCACAGTTCGATTCCCGTACCAGCCTCCCCGGACAGGCGCCGAAATGTGGCGACTAGGGGCTTTTCACAGTAACTTCATTGAAGCCTACTCGTAACAATAAGCATTTTTCATTTGACTGAGAAATTGATTCCAGAGATGAGGGGTTTGTCGCATGAAGAGAGATTGAGCAGTTTAGGCCGATACTTTCTCCCGTTTGGAAGAAGGAGGGGAGATCAAATTGAGCTAGACAAGATGATAAAAGATATTAAGTAGACGTGGAGCTGATGCTTCCTCTTGTGGGGCATTCTAAAACGAGAAGTCATAACCTTAGAATAAGAGGCAGCAAATTTAAAACAGATTTGAGGAGAAACTACTTCTCCCAAAGGCTTGCGAATCTGTGGAATTCGCTACCCCAGAGTGCGGTGGATGCGGAGGAGTTTTGAGAAAGAGCTATTCTGTCTAAATCCCCCCTTCCAGCTCTTGGGTCTGTAGCCCTGTAGGTAACAGCGCCTCAAACACAAACCTGGTATTCTTGATTAATAAGGGGATCAGGGGTGAAGGCAGGAGAATGGGGATGAGGAACATATCAGCTATGATCGAATGGCAGAGCAGACTCAATGGGCTGAATGGCCTAATTTTGCTCCTGTGTCTGATGGTCTAAACAGGAGGGGTCCAAGGATGAACCCTTGGTGGTGGTGTTGGTGGGGGAGGGGAGGGGGGCGGGAGGGGGGGGAGGAGGGGGGTAAGAGGAGGAAGAGGAGCCATTGTTGGAGATTCTCTGGCTGTGGGCTGTAGAATGGACGTAGGCAGAATGGAGGCCTCCTTCAGCAATGTAGGGATTCTATGGATTTTAAACATCACTGATTCTGGACTGTCAACAAATGAAAATCCAATTCGTGGAATTGAAAAATGGAGCCATGAATTTTGGAGGCAGGACCCGTCAGCACTTTCTGTGCTCCTGACATACCTAGAGAGAGGCGAATGGCTCAATCCATTGTCCTCTAGATTATTGGAAACCTCTGTCCCATGGGCTGGAGGAAACGGAGGGGAGGGCTTTACCCGGGACAACAGCCATAGCGAGAGAGAAATGATTTCAATGAAGACCAGGCCATTGGAGCAGATGGTGAGGGGGTGGTTGAGCAAATCAGAAGCTTCAATATCTGAGACCTAAAGGTTGGACAATTGGAAATTTTAAAGGTGGAAATGACTTGGAGGGAGGTTTCTCCAGGAAGGACGTGTGCATGGAGTTAGGAAGGTGTGGCTAGAGAGAGCGATACAAGGAAGTGATGTTCTTATCAGTGATGGATACTACAGGGGTTGCAAGGGTACTTGTGATAGTCAAGGGGGCAGTTGTGAATATGGGTTGTGGTGTTCCCATGGAGGGAGAGATTTAGGGAGGATGAGAGGTCAGCCAACTCCGAGAGTGAAGGTGATGAGTTGAGATGGATGTTGACATCGCTGAGGATGAGGCTGCAGATATGAACTGAGGTAAGATGGAGGAAAGGGAGGAGATGGAGATGGAGAGAGGGGGAGAGGGGCAGATGAGATAGAGAAGGTGAAATGAAGGGGAGATGAGGAGAGGGTGAGGGGGAGAGATCAGGAGAGGGGGAGGTGAGGAGAGGAGGAGATGGTGAGGGGTGATGAGAACGTATTCTCTGACATAATCCACAGGATCCATGGTTGGTGTGGTGCTGTGTGATGATGGGGGATGGAGGGCTATCAGACTGAGTATAAATCTCACTTCCATGCTCTTCATGGTCACCAGGAGTGTGAAACGTGCATTCACGTTCTCCCAACCCGTCTGTTCAATTGAGTGGGTGAAAATGGTGTGTTGGGGAACGCTGAGAGGAATATAAAGATCAGCACAGATCTGTACTGCCTGTTTCAGTGTGTGCTGTGTGAATCACACAGCGTGTGGATGGGGGGGGGGCGAAATCTCGCTCGGAGCGCAGGAAGGAGTTCTGCTGGCTCTTCCCGATCTCCGAGCTGGTGATGCCAGGTGTGCAGGATCTCTGCCGATGTCAGGCTGGGGGATTGGTAAAATCCTGCAGAATTCCTAACTCCGTATTAAAACGTGCACGATATGGTATTAGTAAGACACCGTGTTTTACCCGCGCTCTGCAAATAATGATGCTGTTTATTCTCTCTTCCTGTTTTGGACTTGTTAAGGATGCTGAGCCAGCGGACTGTGGATCTTTGAGGAGGCCTGTTAACCGTCAGCGACCACCCAGTTTGCCGCCGCCCCGCATTCCGCCCCGCACCCCCGCCAGGTAACCACACTGTGAAAACCAGGTGTCAGCGTGCCCTGAGCACCCAACCATTCATCTCCGGAACCCGAGGGTTCACCTGGTCACTACACCGTCCAACGGTCACTGCTCGACCGTGGTTGTGTTTGTGGCTGGCCTCGCTCCGTAGTTAGGGTATTGACAGAGCGGATGTGGAGAGGATGTTTCCTCTTGTTGAAGAATCCAGAACTGGGGGGGGGGGGGTTTAAAACAGAGACGAGGAGAATTTCTTCCTGTTCAGGGTCTTTGGAACTCTCTTCCTGAGAAGGTGATGTAAGCAGAGTCTGGGAATATTTCTAAGGCAAAGGCGGATCGATTCTTGGTGAGCAAGGGGGGGTGAAAGGTCATCCAGGGTCAGCGCGATGCAGGTTCGAGGTTGCTATCAGACATGATCTTAATCAGTGGCTCGAGGGGCTGAATGCACTACTCCTGCTCCTTGGCCGTATGGTCAAGGGCCTCGCGAATTCACGGATGTTTTTCACAAGGAGGTTGAATTCATAGATTATCATAGAATTTACAGTGCAGAAGGAGGGCAATCGGCCCATCGAGTCTGCTCTTGGAAAGAGCACCCCACTTAAGCCCACACCTCCACCCTTATCCCCGTAAACCAGTAACCCCAACTAACCTAAGGCCAATTTTACATGGCCATCCACCTAACCTGCACATCTTTGGAACTTATGGGAGGAAACCGGAGCACCCGGAGGAAACCCACGCAGAAACGGGGAGAACGTGCAGACTCCGCACAGACAGTGACCCAAGCCTGAAATCGAGCCCGGGATACAGGTGCTGTGAAGCAACAGTGCTAACCACTGTGCCACCGCAAGATAATTACTGGATAACAGGAATTTACAGAGGCCCGTGAAGACTAAGGCTGGAATCCTCCAGCTCTCGGGACACCCCTGTTCCCACTGGCAGCCTTCCCCCGCCCGTGGGTTTCCTGGCGGAGTGGTGTGTCTTCAATGGGAATTTCCATGGACAAGCTAGGGGAGCAGAGAATCCTGCCAAGGGATTTGAAACTGGAGATATTATGGGGTCAGTAACCACAGGGACGTTGGGCGACCGGGATTGGGTGCCAGGCAGTGTATGGGCATCAGAGGCACGGTTACTGGAGCTTCCTATACGCACCGCTTGGTAGTGTGGACGAGCAGAGGGATCTCGGTGTCCATGTCCATAGATCCCTGAAAGTTGCCACCCAGGTTGAGAGGGTTGTTAAGAAGGCGTACAGTGTGTTAGCTTTTATTGGTAGAGGGATTGAGTTCCGGAGCCATGAGGTCATGTTGCAGCTGTACAAAAACCTGGTGCGGCCGCATTTGGCGTATTGTGTGCAGTCCTGGTCGCCTCATTATAGGAAGGACGTGGAAGAATTGGAAAGGGTACAGAGGAGATTTACAAGAATGTTGCCTGGTATGGAGGGAAGATCTTATAGATATAGATATAGAACAGTACAGCACAGAACAGGCCCTTCGGCCCTCGATGTTGTGCCGAGCAATGATCACCCTACTCAAGTCAACGTATCCACCCTATACCAGTAACCCAACAACCCCCCCCCCCCCACCCATTAACCTTATTTTTTAGGACACTAAGGGCAATTTAGCATAGCCAATCCACCTAACCCGCACATCTTTGGACTGTGGGAGGAAACCGGAGCACCCGGAGGAAACCCACGCACACACGGGGAGGACGTGCAGACTCCACACAGACAGTGACCCAGCCGGGAATCAAACCTGGGACCCTGGAGCTGTGAAGCATTTACGCTAACCACCATGCTACCGTGCTGCCCATGAGGGAAGGCTGAAGGACTTGAGCTGTTTTCGTTAGAGAGAAGAAGGTTAAGAGATGACTTAATTGAGGCATACAAGATGACCAGAGGATTAGATAGGGTGGACAGTGAGAGCCTTTTTCCTCGGATGGTGATGTCCAGCATGAGGGGACATAGCTTTAAATTGAGGGGAGATAGATATAGGACAGATGTCAGAGGTAGGTTCTTTACTCAGAGAGTAGTAAGGGCGTGGAATGCCCTGCCAGCAACAGTAGTGGACTCGCCAACACTAAACACATTCAAATGGTCATTGGATGGGCAAATGGACGATAAGGGAAGAGTGTAGATGGGCTTTAGAGGGGTTTCACAGGACGGTGCAACATCGTGGGCCGAAGGGCCTGTACTGCGCTGTAATGTTCTATGTTCCCCCACAGCACTAACTACTCTTTGCTTTTCAGGAGCCCAGCCCAAGGCCCAACAAAGGTCATCTCTGCTCCTCCTGTGCCACCTAGAGGTCGATAGTCGCATTTCAGGCAACAGGGATCAGCTTTCACACTTCAGTCCCGAATACCTTTCAGCGCTTGGGAACAAGGGGAGTAAATTCCAAGTGCGGCTTTTGTGCTAACGGGCTGTTACTGTCTTCCTTCCGATGGCACAAACCCAGCGAGGTGTCGCTCAGAATCAACTCACCAATCTATTTATTTGACGGTCACGTTGCAAGGGGTAGAACTGTCCATGGAGCGGTTCCTAAAGGCCAACATCCCAATGCGAAACAGGGATGAATGGAGGGGGGGGGGGGGGGTTCAGGGGTAGGGGTTTGGAGGGAGATGGGAGGTATGGAGGGGGATTGGGGTTCTGAGGGGGGTGGGGGGTTTCAGGGGGATCGGGGTTTGGAGGGGGTTACGGAGGGTGATAGGGGTTTGGAGGGAGATGGGAGATATGGAGGGGGATTGGGGTTCAGAGGGGGGGTGGGGGGGATCGGGGTTTGGAGGCGGTTACGGAGGGTGATAGGGGTTTGGAGGGGATGGGGAGGTTTCAGGGGGTAGGGGTTTAGAGGGAGATGGGAGGTATAGAGGGGGATTGGGGTTCAGGGGGATGGGGAGGTTTAAGGGGATAGGGGTTTGGAGGGGATGGGGAGATTTCAGGGGGTAGGGGTTTAGAGGGAGATGGGAGGTATGGAGGGAATTGGGGTTTAGACGGGGGTGGGGGGGTTTCAGGGGTAATGGTTTGGAGGGAGTGGAGGTAGGGGTTTGGAGGGGGATGGGATGTTATGGAGGGTTTTGAGGGGGTTGGGGCAGATTGGAGGGGGTGACGGATTTTGGAGGGGGATGGGGGTTATTGAGGGGGTTTAGAGGGGGATGGGGATTTACGGAGGGGGATGGGGCAGTTTCAGAGGTCGATGAGTATTTAAATAATTTGTCCCATGTGACCCTGCAAGCTCTTCAAACGGGTTGCTTAAAAAAACTACACTTGACACTGATTCAGGCTCGTGTTGAATGTTTGGTCAATTTAAATAATAGACCACGTTTATCTCAATAATTTTGCAAGGTGAAATTGTGCAAGTTTTCTATCTGCCTTTGTTTAAAGTACAGAATTAATAATTTGTTTTGTTGATTCATTTTTACGGGATATGGGTGTCACTGGTTTGGCCAACAATTTATTGCCCATCTCTAGTTGCCCTTCAGAAGGTGGGGGTGAGCTGCCTTCTTGATCCGCTGGAGTCCGTGTGGTGTAGGTGCACCCACTGTGCTGTTAGGGAGGGTGTCCCAGGATGTTGCCCCAGCGACAGTGAGGGAACGGCCGATATATTTCCCAGTCAGGTTGGTGAGGGACTTGGAGGGGAACCTCCAGGTGGTGGGATTCCCAGGTATCTGCTCTTGTCCTTCTAGATGGTCGTGGGTTTGGAAGGTGCTGTCTGAGGAGCCTTGGTGAGTTACTGCAGTGCATCTTGTAGATGGTACATACGACTGTTACTGTGTGTCGGTGGTGGAGGGAGTGAATGTTTGTGGAAGGAGGAACAATCAAGCGGGGCTGCTTTGTCCTGGATGATGACGAGCTTCTTGAGTGTTGTTGGAGCTGCGCTCATCCAGGCGAGTGGGGAGTATTCCATCACACTCCTGACTTCTGCCTTGTTGACGGTGGACAGGCTTTGGGGGGTCAGGAGGTGAGTTACTCACCACGGGATTCTTCAAAGCCATGAATTTGACGGGAAGAAGCAGGAAATAGTGAACAGAGTCACGACAGGAAAGCATGATGGGCCTACCCTGACGCCCCCCCCCCCCCCCCCCCCCCCCAATCCCCAAGGCTGGAACACTGTTGAAAGGCTTCACACCAGAGCAGCAGCACGGGCGCCCCTGCTTCCTGACTAGTTTTGTTTGTTGTGTGGTAGCTAGTGATGGGACTGCACCTCTGGGGACAAGGTCTTGAACGTCACTTTGAAATTACTTCTATTAAAGGATTTGTACTCGGTCCTGGGCCCAGCACGTGTGGAGTGGAGAGTGTACACGAGGATGTGTGAACGGGAGAGAGTGTGAGTGCTTGTGAGCGAGTGTGTGGTGAGAGTGTGTCAGGGTGGGGTCCACCCACCGACTTGGGAAACGGTTTGGATACAGCCGCAGAGACAGTCTGGTTAGAAAACCCATCTTGGTTCTCTGAGGCTTTGGCCCAGATACCTTAAAGGCTGTTAGGATCTCTAACCTCTTCACCACTCCCACCCCCACCCCCCCCCTCACCCATTCCCATGCCACATCCACGCCCACTCACCAAGTGTGCACCATGTACAGCACTAATGAGCCCCATAATAACAATAACAAATGAAATGGAAAAAATGAAAATCGCTTATTGTCACGAGTAGGCTTCAATGAAGTTACTGTGAAAAGCCCCTAGTCGCCACATTCCGGCGCCTGTCCGGGGAGGCTGGTACGGGAATCGAACCGTGCTTCTGGCCTGCTTGGTCTGCTTTAAAAGCCAGCGAATTAGCCCAGTGAGCTAAACCAGCCCCTATCTTGACATGCTCCTAAATAGTCAAAAATCCCCGTTGGAAAAAAATGTTCCACTTCCAGCCTTAAGTGCACATTCCTGAAGGCAGGTTCAATCGAGGAAGCCAAGAGGGGTTAGATGGGCGGCGCAGTGGTTAGCACTGCTGCCTCACAGCGCCACGGATCCGGTTTCAATCCCGGCCCTGGGTCGCTGTCCGCGTGGAGTTTGCCCATTCTCCCCGTGTCTGCGTGGGTCTCACCCCCACAACCCAAAGATGTGCAGGGTAGGGGGATTGGCCAGGCTAAATTGCCCCCTAATTGGAATTTTTGTTTTTTAAGAAAGAGGGCATCAGATGATCATTGGAATAGAAACAATGTGCAGGGGTTCGGGGAAAGGGGAGGGGAACGGCAGTAAATCACGATGCCCATTTGGAGAGTCGGTATAGAGCAAATAGGCCAAAAGGCATGGTAGCAATTCAGTGACTCCCCGATTCCGTGTGTGTTTTGTGTGTGTGCGTGGTCTGTGTATATATATATATGTGTTTGTGTATTAGTGTGTCAACACACGATTGTGAGTGTGGCGGGTGTGAGTGAGTGTGTCAGCGTGGGTGGGATTCTCCAGCCGCGCCTCCCCAGCGACCGGATATTCCCGCCCGAGGTCAATGGATCTTTACAAGGTCCGCATCCTGCCCGTGGTGATCGTGCGGCGGGTGGGACGAAAGAATCCAGCCCCCTATTTCTGAATGAGCGTGTCAGAGGGCGGAGTATGTGTGGGAAGTGTATGTGAATCGTTACTGGCTGCGGGTAGTTTTGACATGGGCCTGTGGTATAGTTTCCAGGTCAGTAACTGGTCAGCACTTAGTGTCCAAGTCCACGCATTGGGAGTGCCCTGTCCTCCAACGGACTGGACCCCAATAAAGGGGAGACAACGAAAAGTGAAAAGAACTCGTCAGATTTAAGCTCAGCTCCATGTTTTACAGCAATGACTGAATTGTTTAGTAACTGATTCTAATCCATGACGAGATTTGAAGTCACATTTTCATCACCTGCACTCGTACACGCCCAGTCTTTACTGTAGCCTCGATAACCTTTTGCTGTGAGATACAATTGTGTTTGGAACATGTCCTGCGTTTTGAAACTTTTACTTTTCGTGGAAGTTTGATGCCTTACCTGTGAATTTGGTGCTTGGCAAGAAGACGAATTTGGTCGCAATGTAAATTCCCCTCTTCGCCAAACTTCAGTGTCTCGGCCTGTACCTTGGAAGAATATTTCCAGCTGCCCCAGCCTGGACTTGCTCCGTTTTGTGCCCCAGAACTTGTGTGGCCCATCCGTGTGAGTTTGCCTCGGGCGTGCTGGATATGTGTGATCCCCCTTGTTCCTCGGGAAAAGAGAATCTTCAACTCAAGAAGGAGGAAGACATGAGATGGACAGAAATCCAGACGATTGGACAGATGGGTGCTGGGCCTGTGGATGGTTCGAAGGCATTGCTAAACGGGCATTTGGCGGGTGATATCGTGGCGGACCTTGCGGCCAGCCTGCAGGCGCGTCCAGTCCCACAAACTCCGAACATTTTGCCAAGTCGTTTGGACTTCTTCACGCGATGAGACCTTTTTTTTTGATTAATATTTCAAGTTTCCTGTAACGATCAAACTAATATTGAATCTGAGGACCATCATTGTGCACTTTAACCTTTATTAATTACCTTCCTGTTTGGGCTGAAAGACTCTGACCTATAACCTTTTAAAGAAAGTAACCAAGTGTTTGGTTATTGTTCAGTAGACCAGTGTTCAGTGATTATATAAAAGAACAAATGTGTTTTCTGACTCTGTTTCTTGCTCTCATAAACCAGCGTCACCATCTTAGAAAACTAACATCGGTGTCTCCCAACTGAGCAATGCTATTGGTTGGAATGTGAGAATACGGAGCAGTGGAGGCCATTCAGCCCCTCGAGGTGCTCAGCCATTCAGCCCCTCGAGGTGCTCAGCCATTCAATAAGATCGTGGTTGGTTCAATTCTGGGCATTCCCATCTGTCCCTTATAAACCTTCAATGCCTTTCGGTACAACAGGTGGGGTTATCCGCCCCCCCCCCCCCCCCCCCAAATCTTCCCGCCGCTTGTCAATAGGGTTTCTCACGCCACCGGGATCCCGTTGGGGGGGGGGGGTGGGTAGGGGGGTGGGGGGGGGGTAGGGGGTGGGGGGGGGTGGGTAGGGGGGTGGGGGGGGGGGGTGGGTAGGGGGGGGGTGGGGGGGCCGCGACAAAAGAGAATCACAATGGCCGGAGAATTCCGGCCAAACGTCTAACTCAGCCTTGAGTAGCCGGTCTCTACTGCTCTCCGTGTGGAAGGCATCTTCAAACAATGATAACTCCCAAAAAGAATACATTCCACCTCGTCTTTTTCTATTGGGGGCCCTTTATTATTGGGATAATGGGGGGGGGGGGGGAGCATGGTAGCACAGTGGTTAGCACTGTTGCTTCACAGCGACCGGGTCCCAGGTTCAATTCCAGGATTGGGTCACTGTCTGTGCGGAGTCTGCACGTTCTCCCCGTGTCTGCGTGGGTTTCCTCCGGGTGCTCCGGTTTCCTCCTGAAAGATATGCAAGTTAGGGTAGATAAGTTAGGCCATGATAAATTGCCCCTCAGTGTACAAATGGCTAGGTGGGATTAAGGGAATAGGGTGGAGGTGTGGGCTGAAGTAGGTCGCTCTTTCCAAGGGCCGGTACAGACTCGATGGGCTGAATGGTCTCCTTCTGCACTGTAAATTCTATGAACCTGTGATGAAACTCCAGTTAACACCAATCAGGCCCCTTTAAATTCTTACTTTTATTTTAACGGCAGATGCTTGAAGCCTGCTCCAAAAAACCAACTGAAAAGGTAAGTTTTAAGCATAAAGGAAGATTGAAAATTACCCCCCCCCCATCACAAACACTCAGTGGTTCAAGAAGGCAGCTCACCACCACCTCAACTGCACTTAGGGAAGGGCAATAAATGCTGGGCCGAGCCAGCAAAGGACATGTCCCTTGAAAGAATTGAAAAAGGCGCGGTAGCACATTGGTTAGCACTGTTGCTTCACTGCTACACGGTCCCATGTTCCGGCTCCGGTGACTGTGTGGAGTTTACACGTGTTCCAGCGGCTCCGGTTTCCTCCCACAGTCCAAAGATGTGCAGGTTAGGTGGATTGGCCATGATAAATTGCCCCTTAGTGTCCAAAAAAAGTTAGGTTGGGTTACAGGGATCGGGTGAATGTGTGGACTTAAGTAGGGTGCTCTTTCCAAGAGCCGGTGCTACCGGGGCAGCACGGTAGCATTATGGATAGCACAATTGCTTCACAGGGTCCCAGTTTCGATTCCCAGCTTGGGTCACTGTCTGTGCGGAGTCTGCACATCCTCCCCGTGTGTGCGTGGGTTTCCTCCGGGTGCTCCGGTTTCCTCCCACAGTCCAAAGATGTGCAGGTTAGGTGGATTGGCCATGCTAAATTGCCCTGTGTCCAAAATTGCCCTTAGTGTTGGGTGGGGTTACTGGGTTATGGGGATAGGGTGGAGGTGTTGACCTTGGGTGGGATGCTCTTTCCAAGAGCCGGTGCAGACTCGATGGGCCGAATGGCCTCCTTCTGCACTGTAAATGCTATGATAATCTATGACTCGATGGGCCGAATGGCCTCCTTCTGCACTGTAAATTCTATGATAATCTATGACTCGATGGGCCGAATGGCCTCCTTCTGCACTGTAAATCCTCTGATTCTGTTCCACCCTGATGGTGCTGGAGGCTTCCTGGGGCTTTGATGAGAACAGACCGGAAGTAGTTTGTACAGTTTTGGTCTCCTTACTTAAGCAGAGAAATACTTGCATTGGAAACAGGTCGGAGAAAGTTCACTCCGCTAATTCCTGGGACACAGGGATTGTCTAATCCGGGAAGATTGAGTTTGTACCCTTTGGAGTTCAGAAGAATGAGAGGTGATCTTATAGAATCTGGCGTCCCACAAAATCATATATAACACTGATCATGTAGAATCACAGAATAATACAGTGACCCGCCCACCTAATCCCATTTGCCAGTCGTTGATCCACAGCCTTGAATGTTATGCCTTGACATGCAAAGTGCTCGTCCAGGTACTCATAACTAACCCTTCAACTAAGGGGAACAGCTGCTCCCTATCCACCCTGTCCATGTCCCTCATAATCTTGTCCACCTCGATCAGGTCGCCCCTCAGTCTTCTCTGCTCCAGAGAAAACAACCCAAGCCTATCCAACCTCTCTCCATAACTGAAATGTTCCATCCCAGGCAACATCCTGGTGAATCTCCTCTGCGCCCCCTCCAGTACAATCACATCCTTCCTATAATGTGGTGACCAGAATTACACACAGTGCTCCAGCTGTGGCCTCACCAAAGTTCTATACAACTCCCACATGACCTCCCTGCTTTTGTAATCTATGCCTCGATTGATAAAGGCAAGTGTCCTATATGCCTTTTTCCCCACCCTATTAACCTGCCCTTCCGCCTTCAGAGATCTATGGACAAACACACCAAGGTCCCCTTGTTCCTCGGAACTTCCCAGTGTCTGGCCATTCTTCGTCAATTCCTTGTCACATTACTCCTTCCAAAGTGGATCACCTCACACTTTTCAGGGTTAACTTCCATCTGCCACTTACCCGCCCATTTGCCCATCCCGTCCACATCTTCCTGTAACCCAAGAAACTCAACCTTACTGTTAATCACCCGGCAAATCGTTGTGTCATCTGCGAATACTGATCCTACCCCACACATCATTTCATTTCATTATCACATAGTCATCATTTCCATTTACATAAATGATGAATAATAGGGGACCCAGCACAGATCCCTGTGGTACCCCACAGGACACTGGCTTCCAGACACTAAAGCAGCCGGTCTGTCATCGCCATCTGTCTCCGACAGCTCAGCCAATTTTTAATCCACATTATCAAGTTACCCTGTATCCCACGTCTATTTGCCGCCTTAATACGTCTCCCATGTGGGACCTTGTCAAAGGCTTTGCTGAAATCCATGTAAACTATATCAGCTGCACTACCCTCATCTACACCTCATTTGGTAGCACAGTGGCTAGCACTGCTGCCTCACATCATCAGGGACCCGGGTTCGATTCCGGCCTTGGGTGACTGTCTGTGTGGAGTCTGCACGTTCTCTCCGTGTCGGAGTGGGTTTCCTCCGGGTGCTCCGGTTTCCTCCCACAGTCCAAAGAAGTGCAGGTTAGGTGGATTGGTCATGATCAATTGCCCCTCAGTGTGCAGCTTAGGTTGGGGTATGGGGTTGCGGGGTTAGAGCAGGGGAATGGGCCATGGTAGGTTGCTTTTTAGAGGTTGGTGCAGACTTGATGGGCCGAATGGCCGCCTTCTGCCCTGTAGGGTTTCTATGATATAAACCTGATCACATGCTCAAAATATTCAATGAAATTTGTCAGGCCTGACCTCCCTCTGACAAAGCCACGCTGACTATTCCTGATCAAACCTTGCCTCTCCAAGTGGAGATAGATTCTCGCCTTCAGAATTTTCTCCAGTAGTTTCCCTCCCACTGACAGGAGATTCACTGGTCTGTAGTTCCCTGGCTTATCCCTGCAACCTTTCTTAAATTGTGGGACCACATCAGCTGCTCTCCAGTCCTCTGGCACCTCCCCCATGGCGCGAGAGGAATTAAAAATTTGGGTCAGAGCCTCTGCAATCTCCTCCCTCGCCTCCCACAGCATCCTGGGACACAGTTCACCCGGACTTGGAGATTTGTCCACTTTTAAGCCCGCCAACACCTCCAATACCTTGTCACTCCCAATGACAATTTGCTCAAGAACCTCACAGTCTCTCTCCCTGAATTCCATATCTACCTCCTCATTCTCTTGGGTGAAGACAGATGTGAAGTATTCATTCAACACCCTACCAATGTGCTCTGGCTCCATGCATAGATTTCCCTCTTAGTCCCTAATGTCCCTGGTTATAAGCATAAGATACAGGAGCAGAATTAGGCCACTCGGCCCATCGAGTCTGCTCCGCCACTCAATCACGGCTGATATTTCTCTCATCCCCATTCTCCTGCCTTCTCCCCATAATCCCTGATCCCCTTATTAATCAAGAACCTATCTATCTCTGTCTTAGACACTCAGTGAATTGGCCTCCACAACCTTCTGCGGCAAAGAGTTCCACAGATTCACCACCCGCTGGCTGAAGAAATTCCTCCTCGTCTCTGTTTTAAAGGATCGTCCCTTTAGTCTGAGATTGTGTCCTCTGATTCTAGTTTTTGCTACAAGCTATCCTCTGCCCATGGATATACTTTCAGAATTTTTCATAGAATTTACAGTGCAGAAGGAGGCCATTCAGCCCATCGAGTCTGCACCGGCTCTTGGAAGGAGCACCCTACCCAAGGTCAACACCTCCACCCTATCCCCATAACCCAGTAACCCCACCCAACACTAAGGGCAATTTTGGACACTAAGGTCAATTTATCATGGCCAATCCACCCAACCTCCACATCTTTGGACTGGGAGGAAACCGGAGCACCCGGAGGAAACCCCCACACACACACGGGGGGATGTGCAGACTCCGCACAGACAGTGACCCAAGCCGGGAATTGAACCTGGGACCCTGGAGCTGTGAAGCAATTGTGTGTTCCACAATGTTACCGTGCTGCCCCAATATCTTGGGATTTTCCCTATTTTTACCAGCCAGAGTTTCCTATATCCCCTCTTTGCTCTCTTAATTGCTTTCTTAAGCTCCATCCTGCACTCTGTTCCTCCACTAATGCCGACATTGATTTGCTCCCCTTGTACTTGCTGAAAGCTTCTCTTTTCCGTCTCATCGTATACTGAATGTCTCTGGTGACCCATGGCTCTCTGGGTTTGTTACTCCTTCCTGTCACCCTCGAGGGAACATGTTGGGCCTGTAACCTCCCCATTTCCATTTTGAAACCCCACCCCACTGCTGTTCTGTACATTTCCCCACAAGTAACTCTTTCCGGTCTATCTTAGCCACGTCCTGCCTTATTTTACTAAAATCCGAAGGGCGACACGGTGGCGCAGTGGTTAGCACTGCTGCCTCATGGCGCTGAGGTCCCAGGTTCGATCCCGGCCCCGGGTCACTGTCCGTGTGGAGTCTGCACATTCTCCCCGTGTCTGCGTGGGTCTCACCCCCACAACCCAAAGATGTTCAGGCTAGGTGGATTGGCCACGCTAAATTGCCCCGCAATTGGAAAAAAAAATGTGTACTCTGGATTTTATTCTCCCTCAATCCAAAACCTTTTTTTGCAACTTGTCTATTTCTTTGTCCATAACAAACTAAAAATTACACCTTGTTGTGGTCGCTATCACCAAAATGCTCTCCCATCAACACATCAACCACCTGTCCGGCTTCAGTCCCCAGAATTAGGTCCAGTACTGCTCCGCTCCTTGTTGGACCCTCTACACATTGAGCAAAAAGGTTCTCCTGTATACGTTTTAAGAATTCCACTCCATCTAAGTCCTCAACACCATGACTATACCAATTAATGTTGGGAAAGCTGAAATGACCTAATATTACGCTATTATTATTTTTGCACACTTCTGCGAATTGCGCACATATTTGCTCCTCAATTTCCCGCTGACTGCCCGGGGGTCTATAATAAGCACCCGGCAATGTGGCCGTCCCCTTTTTATTCCTAAACTCTACCCCCACAGCTTCATTTGATGCCCCACCAAGATATCATCTCTCCTTACCACAGTAACTGACTCCTTAACTAACAATGCAATGTCTCCTCCTCATTTACCTCCTCCTCTGTCTTGCCTGAAGATTATATATCCCAGGATGTTGAGTTGCCAATCCTGCCCCTCCCTCAATCATGTCTTCAGGATGGCTACTATATCACAATTGCACGTGTTAATCCTCGCCCTTAACTCATCCGTTTTACCTGTAATACTCTTGGCATTAAAGAGGGTGTAGAAGGATGGGTTAGTAAATTTGCAGATGACACGAAGGTCGGTGGAGTTGTGGATAGTGCTGAAGGATGTTATAGGATACAGAGGGACATAGATAAGCTGCAGAGCTGGGCTGAGAGGTGGCAGATGGAGTTTAATGCGGAAAAGTGTGAGGTGGTTCACTTTGGAAGGAGTAACAGGAATGCAGAGTACTGGGCTAATGGCAAGATTCTTGGTAGTGTAGATGAACAGAGAGGTCTCGGCATCCAGGTACATAAATCCCTGAAAGTTGCCACCCAGGTTAATAGGGCTGTTAAGAAGGCATATGGTGTGCTAGCCTTTATCAGTAGGAGGATTGAGTTTCGGAGCCACGAGGTCATGCTGCAGCTGTACATAACTCTGGTGCGGCCGCACCTGGAGTACTGCGTGCAGTTCTGGTCACCACATTATAGGAAGGATGTGGAAGCTTTGGAAAGGGTTCAGAGTCGATTTACTCGGATGTTGCCTGGTATGGAGGGAAGGTCTTACGAGGAAAGGCTCAGGGACTTGAGGTTGTTTTCGTTAGAGAGGAGAAGGCTGAGAGGTGACTTAATAGAGACATATAAGTTAGTCAGAGGGTTAGATAGGGTGGACAGTGAGAGTCTCTTTCCTCGGATGGTGATGACCAACACGAGGGGACATAGCTTTAAATTGAGGGGAAGTAGATATAGGACAGATATCAGAGGCAATTTCTTTACTCAGAGAGTAGTAGGGGTGTGGAACGCCCTGCCTGCAACAATAGTAGACTCGCCAACTTTAAGGGCATTTAAGTGGTCACTGGATAGACATATGGATGAAAATGGAATAGTGTAGGTCAGATAGGCTTCAGATGGTTTCACGGGTCGGCGCAACATCGAGGGCCGAAGGGCCCGTACTGCGCTGTAATGTTCTATGTTCTATGTTCTAACCACCCTCGTCTTACTCCCTTGAAATGTAATACGGCTGTATTCCTTCTGACTTGTTTGCTTTTCTGTGTTATACCATGTCCCCATTCTGCTATCAGTCTGTGTCCCCTCCCCCTGCCGAATTAGTTTAAACCCGTCCCAACAGCACTAGCAAACCTGCCAGCAAGGATGTTTGTCCCGCCTCTGGTTCAGATGTAGACCGTCCCGTTTGTAAAGGTCCCACCTTCCCCCAAAATGGTCTCAGTGATCCAGGAACCTAAAACCCTCCCTCCTGCACCAACTCTTAAACCATGCATTCTATTCTCCTATTTCTGTACTCGCTAGCACGTGGCACTGGGAGTAATCCAGAATTTACAACCCATGAGGACCTGCTTTTTAGTCTACAGCACACTGGGCTAAATCGCTGGCTTTTAAAGCAGACCAAGGCAGGCCAGAAGCACGGTTCAATTCCCGTACCAGCCTCCCCGAACAGGCGCCGGAATGTGGCGACTAGGGGCTTTTCACAGTAACTTCATTGAAGCCTACTCGTGACAATAAGCGATTTTCATTTCATTTTTTCATTTCATCCCTCTTTTTACCTGTGACATTGGTATCGACATGCACCATGACCTCTTCCTTATCACCCTCCCCCTACAGGATGCCCTGCAGCCATTCAGTGACATCCCGGACCCTGGCACCAGGAAGGCAACACACCATCCTGGAGTCATGTTGACAGTCACAGTAGCACCTATCTGTTCCCCTGACTATAGAATCCCCTATTACTATTGCTCTTCCTCTCCTTCCCACCTCCTGTACAGATAGGCTGCTTGTGGTGCCAGAAACTTGACGCTGTCTACACTCCCTGGAGGAACCACCCTCTCTCAGCCTCCAACCTGGAATACTGAATGTGAGCGGGACCTTAGGGGGCTTCTGAACTACCCGTCTGTTTCGTTCGGACTGCCTGGTGGTCACCCATTCCCTTCCTTCCTCAAGTCCCTTCAGCTGAGTTGTGACCACCTCTCTGGACGTTCTATCCGTGAAGCTCTCAGACTTGCGGATGCTCCACAGTGTCTCAGCCACTGATCGAGCTCTGAACCCGAGCTTCCAGGAGCTGCAGCTGGACACACTTCCTGCACACATGCTGGTCCCGGGGACTGGAAATGTTCCCGCATTCCCACATGGAGCAAGAGGAGCTTTGAGATCTCCTGCCGTGACTAAACCAATTAAATTTAAAACTTTAGAAGACTATGATATTTGAAAAATCGGGGGCAGCAGGGTGGCGCAGTGGGTTAGCCCTGCTGCCTCACGGCGCCGAGGTCCCAGGTTCGATCCCGGCTCTGGGTCCCTGTCCGTGTGGAGTTTGCACATTCTCCCCGTGTCTGCGTGGGTTTCACCCCCACAACCCAAAAGATGTGCAGGGTAGGTGGATTGGCCACGCTAAATTGCCCCTTAATTGGAAAAAATGAATTGGGTACTATAAATTAATTTTTAAAAATATTTTAAATATTTAAATATTTAAAATAACTAAGTCCCAACCGGGGCAGCACGGTAGCATGGTGGTTAGCATAAATGCTTCACAGCTCCAGGATCCCAGGTTCGATTCCCGGCTGGGTCACTGTCTGTGCGAGTCTGCACGTCCTCCCCGTGTGTGCGTGGGTTTCCTCCGGGTGCTCCGGTTTCCTCCCACAGTCCAAAGATGTGCGGGTTAGGTGGATTGGCCATGCTAAATTGCCCGTAGTGTCCTAAAAAGTAAGGTTAAGGGGGGGGTTGTTGGGTTACGGGTATAGGGTGGATACGTGGGTTTGAGTAGGGTGATCATTGCTCGGCACAACATCGAGGGCGGAAGGGCCTGTTCTGTGCTGTACTGTTCTATGTTCTATGTTCTTTGCTAAAAGAATGATTTATAATTCAGTCTAGTTTGAAAACTACCCACCAGGACTCACCCGTTTTGCTGCACTCTTTGTGAACTCACGCTCTTTGAGGGCAGGTAGGAAATGAAAGGAGCAGCTCGCTCCCTCCTCACCGAACTCCCTCAGTCAACTCCCACTTCAGCTCTCTGATGCAGCCCAAAGTCAGCACATCAATGCAAAACTCTGATCATATACCACTGATCGTATAGGGAGGAAGTGGTGTTGTCGCTGAACTGGAGATCCAGGGTAATGCTCTGGAGACCCAGGTTCGAATCCCACCACGGCCGATGGTAGAATTTGAGAAAAAATTAATTCTGGAATGAAAAGTCTAATGATGACCATGAAACCATTGTCGATTATTGTAAAAACCCATCTGGTTCACTAATGTCAAGGAAGTCTGCCATCCTTACTGGCTGGCTGGCTTACATGTGACTCCAGACCCACAGCAATGTGGTTAACTCTTAAATGCTCTTGGCGATGAGCAATAAATGTTTGCTCAGCTATGCGCACATCCCATGAGCGAATAAAAAACTATTGATCATGTACCACTGATAATACAGCACTGATCTATACCACTGCTTTTACCTCTGATCATATAGCATTGATAATACTGGATTGGAGTGGAATTGTTCATTGTGACATGTACCGAGGTACAGTGAAAAGCATTTTTCTGTGAGCAGCTCAGCAGATCACTTAATGAAATGAAAAAATTAAATGAAAATCGCTTATTGTCACGAGTTGGCTTCAAATGAAGTTACTGTGAAAAGCCCCTAGTCGCCACATTCCGGCGCCTGTTCGGGGAGGCTGGTACGGGAATTGAACCGTGCTGCTGGCCTGCTTGGTCTGTGTTCAAAGCCAGCGATTTAGCCCAGTGTGCTAAACCAGCCTCTTAAGTACATGAGTACTTAAGTACGTGAATAGAAAACAAAATAAAAGAAAATACATAATAGGGCATCACATTATAAGATATGTAAAAAAAAAGGATTTTTTCAGGAGAGCTCGCAGAGAGTCGCCACGCTCCAGCGCCATCTTGTGCTTCCACCAGCTCGTATACCACTGCACAGTTCTCTGATCATACCGGGCAGCACGGTAGCATGGTGGTTAGCATAAATGCTTCACAGCTCCAGGGTCCCAGGTTCGATTCCCGGCTGGGTCACTGTCTGTGTGGAGTCTGCACGTCCTCCCCCTGTGTGCGTGGGTTTCCTCCGGGTGCTCCGGTTTCCTCCCACAGTCCAAAGATGTGCGGGTTAGGTGGATTGGCCAGGCTAAATTGCCCGTAGTGTCCTAATAAAAGTAAGGTTAAGGGGGGGTTGTTGGGTTACGGGTATAGGGTGGATACGTGGGTTTGAGTAGGGTGATCATGGCTCGGCACAACATTGAGGGCCGAAGGGCCTGTTCTGTGCTGTACTGTTCTATGTTCTTTGTGCCGTACCCGTCTATACCGATCCTATCCATGTGTTTGTCCAGATGCCTTTTGAAGGCCGTTAATGTATCTGCTTCCACAGCCTCCCCTGGCAACATGTTCCAGGCACTCACCACCCTCTGGGTAAAACACCTGCCTCGCACATCTCCTCTAAACTTTGCCCCGTGGATCTTAAACCTATGCCCCCTGGTGACTGACCCCTCCACCCTGGGCAAGAGTGCCTCTCCATCCACTCCATCCATGCCCCTTGTAGACCTCTATCAGGTCGCCCCTCGACCTCCGACTTTCTAATGAAAACAATCCGAGTCTATTCAGCCTCTCCCCATAGTTAACACCCTCCAGACTAGGCAACATCCTGGTAAACCTGCTCTACACCCTCTCCAAAGCCTCCACATCCTTCTGATAGTGCGGTGACCAGAATTGTGCGCAATATTCCCAGTGCGGCCTTACCAAGGTTCTATAACATTGATCATATGCTGCTGATCATATACCCCTGATAATATACTGGTGATGATGTATACTACTGGCCATATACTGCTGATTATATACCGGTGATCATGCACCAATGCTTACCTGGGACAGGTGCCAGCATTTTCTGATTAAGATGGAGGTGAAATCTGCTTACAAAGATCTCTCAAACTCTGACTCCTCAAACTCTGCCCACCTGTGTCTCCCTCACCCCATCCACCTTTCCACCTCCCCACCACTGTGACCATGTCTTTATACACCTCGGTGCTAAGCTCTGCAATTCCCTCACTAAATCTCTCCACGTCTCCACCACCCTCTCTCCCTTCAGGCCTCCTTCAGACCTACCCAATGTCTGGCCGCCTGTCCTTCTGGCTCAGAGTTAATATTCCTTTGGCTTTGCTCATGTTAAATGCCTTGGGACACATGTTTCGAAGGCTCTACATAAACTGCTTTTACTACGTAAAGCTTTGTTGCTTTTAAAAAAAAGAATTGTCCTTTAATGTGGGTGACATTGGCACGGCTGCTGTTACTGCCCGACCCTGTTCCCCAGAGAAGATGGTGGTCGGCCTCTCCTTCACCCACCAGAGTCCTTGTGCTGAAGACGCTCCCACAAGGAGGGAGGCTGACAGGAACTTGTGCTTTTTCATTGATTCACGAGATATGGAAATGGCTGGTTGAGGCACTCTCAATTACGACACGAAAGTTAGGTCAGTAATCAAAGGCTTTAATAAGCAGTGAACAATGGCAGCCTCCATGAGAAGTGTGCTCGCAAAATGGAGTCTCATCTTAAGTACTGTTTCCCAGGGGGCGTAGCCAGAGGCGGAGTCCCCCAGGGTTCCAAGCCTCTTAAAGGGGCAATGTATTCAGATCATCACAAGCCTCTTAAAGGGGCAAGGTATTCCGATCATCACATTCACCCCCTGTTTAAAAAAAAACATAGTCCGTCGGGGATGAAGTGTTTCTTCAATATTTCGATCGCCGTCTCATAGGTCGTAGCGGTTTCAATCATGGCAGAGATTCGGTGGCTCACCCGGCCATGTAGGAAGCGCAGCTTGCGAGCGCTGTCGACATCAGACGGTGAGGAGTCCAAATAATCCTCAAAACACCGGAGCCAATGTTTAAAGATTTCCGAGGCTTCAGGCGTCCTGCCTTCCAGGTTGAGTCTCCCTGGTTTCAGACCGCTGTCCATCTTGATGTGCACTGCTTATTAAATTGAGGCACTCTCAATTACGACACGAAAGTTAGGTCAGTAATCAAAGGCTTTAATAAGCAGTGAACAATGGCAGCCTCCATGAGAAGTGTGCTCGCAAAATGGAGTCTCATCTTAAGTACTGTTTCCCAGGGGGCGTAGCCAGAGGCGGAGTCCCCCAGGGTTCCAAGCCTCTTAAAGGGGCAATGTATTCAGATCATCACAAGCCTCTTAAAGGGGCAAGGTATTCCGATCATCACACTGGTAATGCCTGCACTCATTGTCTATTCCTGGACAGCTGCATGGCTAGTCAGGCCATGTCAGGGGCAGTTAAAGGTCAACCTGGAGCCACGTGTAGACCAGACCAAATAAGGACAGCAGGATGCCAAAGAACCTTTGATGGATCCTTATGACAACCCAGCATTGCCATCATTATTAATACTAGCTTTTTAATTCCACATTTAATTGATTAGCTATCAGGATGGAATTTGACCTTAAATCAGCAAGATTATTAACCCAGGATCCGGATTTTATGCCCCCCTCAATATTTAAGCTGACAAGGCCCAGCTAACTGAGGGTGGGACATCCCTCCATTGATATTTCAGTTTCTACCTTAAGCTTGTATTTGTCCAAATCTATCCTTTATCCTCTGAAAAATATTTAACCGCTGATGATTAGTACTTTGTATTTCCTAATTAGCTGTCTGTGTGAATTCTTTGATACGATTGGCTGCTTTAACAGCTTAATGACACCACTGCGAATCCTCCATCAATTGCGCTGCAGTCAATTGTACATCGAAGGAGTTAATGTTCTCGCCACAGAGGTCAACAGACCCCCTCAGTCCAGTTTCCTTTAGGGTTAATGGTGGGCAACACATGGATCAAACAATCTACCCACGCAACGTTGCTTCCCTGCCGACGGCAAAATCTGTGCGTTGGCTTTTTTCTGACATCACTTTCTTTGCAGCAGTAAGAATGTGTGATTCACTGGTCTTCAGTGGAGAGAACGTGAGCGTTTACTGCACCTATTGTTTGGTAACAAATGAGTAGGTGCAAATCCTGTGCCAGAGGCTTGTTAGATCCAAGGCTGGTCAGGAAATACCTTTAAAGAACGTTGGGAGGAAGGTTGAACCATGGCGTCTGATCCTGGCCCGATATTCACGCCATCCTTCATTTTACTGGGAATTGTTTTTTCTCGGATCTGAAGCCTTGCCTGAACCTGGTTGATTCTGCGCTCAACATTGTCAACCTTGACCACAGTCCGAGATAAATAAACAACCTGGAGTCATTGGCCCCACCATTTTTCAATCTTCTGTCATCTCTCAATTTTTCTTCATGAAGACGAGTTTACTTTGTGAATCTATCTTCATAATTTGAAACTCAAAGTCCTGATATAATCTCAATTGTTCCTCAGGCTGTACAAGTCCACAGCTCACTGAAAGGGGCAACACAGGTGGAGAAGGTAGTCAAGAAGGTGTCATAATATACATCTATGTATATAATGGAGGGCAGACAGGCAGTGATTGACACACAGGATGACCAGTGAGCACACAGAACACAGCAGCCAATCACCAGGCAGGACACTGCCACTATAAAGCCAGTGGGCACCAGTTTTCCCGCTCTCTCGGGATCCAGCCTCTGAGACAGTCAGAGTTGAGAGTTTGAGGTCAATGAGAGCTTTGAATGGTATGTTTTCCAGCAGAGGCTTCAGGGTAAGGATGAACATTTTCAATCCTTTATGACCCATCTCCGCATCCTCGCGCAGCCATGTAACTATTACTCGACAACTGATTCCATGATCCGGGATCAGATTGTTTTCGGGGTCCACTCCGATTCCCTTCGCCAGCAGCTCCTGAAAGTCAAGCAGCTCACCATCGCCATCGAAACGTGCGTTCTCCAAGAACACACTAACAACCGATACTCCCACATCAGGGCGGCAGAAACGGCAAAGCTAACCTCCCACGAGGCGGAACGGGTGCAGGCTATCGCACAAATTCAGGGCCTAAGCATCGACGAGAGTGGCCATTTTGCGCGTTTTTCCCGGGCCCCTGCGCATGCGCGCCACGAGCGAGGGGACGGCGAGACCGACGACCAGGCTGCGCAGGTACGTACGTCGTTCGATTGCGCTGCACATGCACGTTGGTGCACGGAACGAGCTGACGTTGGCGTCGCGACATGTCCGAATTGTGGCTCCGCCCATTTAAAGCGGCAATGTCCTGCAAAATCACAACGCTGTCTACAGTGTGGCAAGCTTGGCCGCTATGCAGCCCTTTGCAGATCTGCTCCACTGCCCAGCATCCAGCGATCCCAGCCACGGCGCAGAATTGTCCGTTCAATACAGCAGGCTATACCAGACTCCGACCCTGACAGCCCACCAGATCCTGACGCCGAGTGCCTCAAATCCCCATTCCGGGTGGGCATCATTACGAAGCATGCGCTGCCTTTCTCCAAGATAGTGAAGCACTGCCTGATCCTCAGCGTGGATCCCGACGGCGAGCGGTGTGCTGTCCTCACAGTCAACAAGGCTCGCATCCGGTTCAAACTGGACACCGGCGCATTGGCGAACCTCATCTCGAAATGCGAACTCGACACCATCTGCGTCAGACCAAGCATTCTTCCACCGGCCTGCCAACTCCTTGACTACAATGGCAATGCCACTGCTGCCAGTGGCTCGTGCCAACTCGGAGTGTCCAATAAGTCAATTAAAGTGACGCTGCGGTTCGAGATCGTAGGACCTGACAGAGCATCCCTGCTCGGTGCTCGGGCCTGACAGAGCTTCCCTGCTCGGTGCTCGGGCCTGACAGAGCATCCCTGCTCGGGCCTGACAGAGCTTCCATGCTCGGGCCTGACAGAGCTTCCCTGCTCGGTGCTCGGGCCTGACAGAGCATCCCTGCTCGGGTCTGACAGAGCTTCCCTGCTCGGGCCTGACAGAGCTTCCCTGCTCGGTGCTCGGGCCTGACAGAGCTTCCCTGCTCGGTGCTCGGGCCTGACAGAGCTTCCCTGCTCGGTGCTCGGGCCTGACAGAGCTTCCCTGCTCGGTGCTCGGGCCTGACAGAGCATCCCTGCTCGGTGCTCGGGCCTGCAAACTCCTGAACCTGGTTCAGCGAGTCCACAACATGTCATCCTCACAGGCGACGGCCTCACCTGATGAGAACTTCCAGGCTGATATTGATGACATCATCACGCAGTACCGCAGTGTGTTCGACGGAATGGGCACGCTCCCATACCGATACAGAATCCTGCTCAAACCAAACGCCACCCCTGTATTCACGCGTCGGGTGCCGGCACCCCACAAGGACCGCCTCAAGCAGCAATTGCAGGACCTCCAGGACTAGGGCATCATATCAAAGATGACAGAACCCACGGACTGCGTCAGCTCCATGGTCTGCGTCAAGAAGCCGGAAGGGAGCTTCGGATCTGCATCGACCCCAAGGATCTAAACCGCAACATCATGCGGGAACATTACCCGATACCAAAACGAGAAGAGTTGACCAGCGAGATGGCTCATGCCAAATTCATTACGAAGCTGGACGCCTCCAAGGGGTTCTGGCAAATACAGCTGGACGCGTCCAGTCGCAAGCTGTGCACATTCAATACCCCGTTCGGTCACTACTGCTACAACCGGATACCGTTTGGCATCATCTCTGCCTCAGACGTATTACACCGCATCATGGAACAAATGATGGACTGTATCGAGGGGGTGCAAGTGTATGTTGGCGATGTCATAATCTGGTCCACAACTCCTCAAGAACACATCGATCGCCTCAAGCAGGTATTCCACAGAATCCATGAGCATGGTGTCCAAATCAACAGGGCCAAGTGCTCGTTCGGCCAATCAGACATCAAATTCCTTGGTGACCACATCTCGCAGCAGGGCATGCAGCTAGACCCTGACAAGGTTTCGGCGATCAACGCCATGAAGACCCCAGAGGACAAGAAGGTGGTCCTCCGCTTTCTAGGGATGGCCAACTTCCTTGGGAAGTTCATTCCCAACATGGCATCCCACACCACAGCCCTCCGCCATCTCGTCAGAAAGTCGACAGAATTCCAGTGGCTGCCCGCTCATGAGAAAGAATGGCACGAGCTGAGGGCAAAACTCACCACAGCCCCGATTCTGGTGTTCTTCGACCCAACCAAGGTGACCAAAATATCCACTAACGCGAGCCAGGACGGTATTGGGGCGGTGCTCCTCCAACGGGATGACTACCCCTCCTGGGCCCCGGTTGCGTATGCCTCCAGAGCCATGACGCCCACTGAGCAACGGTACGCTCAGATTGAGAAGGAATGCCTGGGCCTCCTAACGGGAATCGACAGGTTTCACGGCTATGTGTATGGCCTCCCAAAATTCACGTTGAGATGGACCACAGGCCTTTAGTCCACATCATCCAGAAGGATTTAAATGACATGGTGCCTTGGTTACAACGAATCCTTCTCAAGCTACGCCGCTATGACTTTGAACTTGTCCACACGCCAGGCAAAGAACTCATTGTTGCAGATGCCCTTTCCAGGTCTATCACCCCATCATGTGAACAAACTGACTGTGCCAAATCGACGCGCAGGTGCAATTGTGTGTCTCCAATCTTCCGGCCTCTGATGAGAGGGTCATCCAAATTTGTGAGGAAACGGCCAGGGATCCTCTGCTCCAGCGAGTGATGCAGCACCTCACAAATGGCTGGTAGAAGGGACAGTGTCCCCAGTTTTACAACGTCAAGGACGACCTGACGGTGGTGGACGGTATCCTCAGGAAGCTCGATAGGATCGTGATTCCGCAGAGCATGCGAGCTATGGTTCTCGGCCAACTCCATGAGGGTCACCTGGGGGTCGGGAAATGTCAACGCAGAGCTCAGGAGGCAGCCTATAGGCTAGGCATCAGCCAGGACGTTGCCAACACGGTCCTCAACTGCCCTACCTATCAGAAATTACAGCTAGCTCAACCTAAAGAAACTTTGCAGCAACATAAGGTAGTGACCTCCCCGTGGTCCAAAGTCAGTGTCGACCTTTGCCAAGGGACGTGACAATGTCCTCCTGGTCGACTACTTCTCCAATTAACCAGAAGTGGTGAAACTTTGAAACTCACGTTGAAGGCGGTGATTAAAGCAAAGAAACATTTGCCAGGCATGGGATACCACTCACGGTGATGAGTGACAATGGTCCCTGTTTTTACAGCCAGGAATGGTCTGATTTTGCCCGGCTATACAACTTCCGTCACTTAACCTCCAGCCCCCACTACCTGTAGTCAAACGGGAAGGCCGAAAAAGGGGTCCATATCATCAATAGATTACTATCATAGATTATCATAGAATTTACAGTGCAGAAGGAGACCATTCGGCCCATCGAGTCTGCACCAGCTCTTGGAAAAAGCACCCTACCCAAGGTCAACACCTCCACCCTATCTCCATAACCCAGTAACCCCACCCAACACTAAGGGCAATTTTGGACACTAAGGGCAATTTATCACGGCCAATCCACCTAACCTGCACATCTTTGGACTGTGGGAGGAAACCGGAGCACCCGGAGGAAACCCACACAGACAAGGGAAGGATATGCAGACTCCGCACAAATAGTAACCTAAGTCGGAATCGAACCTGGGACTCTGGAGCTGTGAAGCAATTGTGCTATCCACAATGCTACCGTGCTGCTCTGTTCTCTTTAATCTATCAAAGGTTGGCCAGGTTCAGATGCTTCCAATAAGTCATCCTTTTTGCAGAATATATCCAGAAACTGCAATAGAAAGTCCAATCCCTCTTCATTACCCAAATCATTCACATTTCACTCTGAAAATACTTTCCTCCTAATTTTACTTTTTGTGGTGTGAATAAAGTGACAGCCATCCCTCGCTCCATTCCTGGTAACCTGTGTCCACATCTTCTCTTCAGTTTTCTATCGCCCCTATGGTTCCGCCTCTGAGAAAATAGGTGGGGAATCAAAGCCTGACCTTTTGCATTGTCCTTCCTTTACCTTCAGCAAGTTTATTCTCAGAACTGCTTAGCAGAGTGACAAACTCTTTCTGTTCCCTCTCAGGCCAACTGTTCCAGTTATGTCCATATATAGTTGAGCCAGTGCTTCCCCGCTGCCTTTAACGATGCAATTCACTCCTGACTCAGCGCAATGTCCTCTGAGTTGGCCAAAGGAATCATTCAATTCAAGGGCAGTTCGGGACGGAAAACAAATGCTGGCCTTGGCAGCAACACCCACGTTACATGAGACAGCGAGACAGCTTCCTGACTTTCTCAACGGGAGAGGGGTGAATGCGGGATTGAGGAACACTCTTCAGAAATGGATCCGTTTGTTTTCTCCCAGGTTGAGGTCACTCAGAAAGCTTGCGTTAAAGTGTTTTTTCCCGGAAGCGTGTTGAACTGAACCTTCGCTTTCCAGATTGTTGCCAGATTCCAGCATTCCTAACCATGCCACCAGATGCCCCCCCCCCCCCCCCCCCCCCCCCCCCCCCCCCCCCCCCCCCCATGGTCACTGTCCATGTGGAGTTTGCATATCCTTCCCCTGTCTGTGTGGGTCTCACCCCCACAACCCATAGATAGAACATAGAACATAGAACAGTACAGCACAGAACAGGCCCTTCGGCCCTCGATGTTGTGCCGAGCAATGACCACCCTACTCAAACCCACGTATCCACCCTATACCCGCAACCCAACAACTCCCCCCCCTTAACCTTACTATTAGGACACTACGGGCAATTTAGCATGGCCAATCCACCTAACCCAGGGGGATGGGAACCTAAATTGTAGTCCCAGTGTACAGGATGTTGAGAGTAGTGAGGTCAGGGATAGGGTTAAAAGTTCGAAAGAGGGCACCGGCAAGCAGGACGCTGGTTTGAAGTGTGTCTACTTCAACGCCAGGAGCATCCGGAATAAGGTGGGTGAGCTTGCAGCATGGGTTGGTACCTGGGATCTCGATGTTGTGGCGATTTCGGAGACATGGGTAGAGCAGGGACAGGAATGGTTGTTGCAGGTTCCAGGATTTAGATGTTTCTGTAAGAACAGAGAAGATGGTAAAAGAGGGGGGGGTGTGGCATTGTTAATCAAGGAAAGTATTATGGCGGTAGAAAGGACGCTTGAGGACTCGTCTACTGAGGCAGTATGGGCCGAGGTTAGGAACAGTAGAGGAGAGGTCACCCTGTTGGGAGTTGTCTATAGACCTCCGAATAGTCCCAGAGATGTAGAGGAAAGGATTGGAAAGATGATTCTTGACAGGAGCGAGAGTAACAGGGTAGTTGTTATGGGGGACTTTAACTTTCCAAATATTGACTGGAAATACTATAGTTCGAGTACTATAGATGGGTCAGTTTTTGTGCAGTGTGTGCAGGAAGGTTTTCTGACACAGTATGTAGACAGGCCAACAAGGGGCGAGGCCACATTGGATTTGGTACTGGGTAATGAACCCGGCCAGGTGTTAGATTTAGATGTAGGTGAGCACTTTGGTGATAGTGATCACAACTCGGTTATGTTTACTTTAGCAATGGGCAGGGATAGGTATATACCGCAAGGCAAGAATTATAGCTGGGGGAAAGGCAATTATGATGCTATTCGGCAAGATTTAGGAGGTATAGGATGGGGAAGGAAACTGCAGGGGATGGGTACAATCGAAATGTGGAGCTTTTTCAAGGAACAGCTACTGCGTGTCCTTGATAAGTATGTACCTGTCAGGCAGGGAGGAAGTTGTCGAGCAAGGGAGCCGTGGTTTACTAAGGAAGTTGAAGCACTTGTCAAGAGGAAGAAGAAGGCTTATGTTAGGATGAGACATGAAGGCTCAGTTAGGGCACTTGAGAGTTACAAGTTAGCCAGGAAGGACCTAAAGGGAGAGTTAAGAAGAGCGAGGAGAGGACACGAAAAGTCGTTGGCGGATAGGATCAAGGAAAACCCTAAGGCTTTCTATAGGTATATCAGGAACAAAAGAATGACTCGAGTAAGATTAGGGCCAATCAAGGATAGTAGTGGAATGTTGTGCGTGGAATCAGAGGAGATAGGGGAAGCATTAAATGGATATTTTTCATCAGTGTTTACACTGGAGAAAGACAATGTTGTCGAGGAGAACACTCAGGTTCAGTCGACCAGGCTAGATGGAATTGAGGTTCAAAAGGAGGAGGTGTTAGCAATTTTAGAAAATGTCAAAATAGATAAGTCCCCTGGGCCAGATGGGATTTATCCTAGGATTCTCTGGGAAGCCAGGGAGGAGATTGCAGAGCCTTTGTCCTTGATCTTTATGTCGTCTTTGTCGACAGGGATAGTGCCGGAAGACTGGAGGATAGCAAATGTTGTCCCCTTGTACAAGAAGGGGAGTAGAGACAACCCTGGTAATTATAGACCTGTGAGCCTTACTTCGGTTGTGGGTAAAATGTTGGAAAAGGTTATAAGAGATAGGGTTTATAATCATCTTGAAAAGAACAAGTTGATTAGCGATACTCAACACGGTTTTGTGAAGGGTAGGTCATGTCTCACAAACCTTATTGAGTTTTTTGAGAAGGTGACCAAACAGGTGGATCAGGGTAAAGCTGTTGATGTGGTGTATATGGATTTCAGTAAGGCGTTTGATAAGGTTCCCCACGGTAGGCTATTGCAGAAAATAAGGAAGTATGGAATTGAAGGTGATTTAGCGGTTTGGATCAGTAATTGGCTAGCTGAAAGAAGACAGAGGGTGGTGGTTGATGGCAAATGTTCATCCTGGAGTTCAGTTACAAGTGGTGTACCGCAAGGATCTGTTTTGGGGCCACTGCTGTTTGTCATTTTTATAAATGACCTGGAAGAGGGTGTAGAAGGATGGGTTAGTAAATTTGCAGATGACACGAAGGTCGGTGGAGTTGTGGATAGTGCTGAAGGATGTTATAGGATACAGAGGGACATAGATAAGCTGCAGAGCTGGGCTGAGAGGTGGTAGATGGAGTTTAATGCGGAAAAGTGTGAGGTGGTTCACTTTGGAAGGAGTAACAGGAATGCAGAGTACTGGGCTAATGGCAAGATTCTTGGTAGTGTAGATGAACAGAGAGATCTCGGCATCCAGGTACATAAATCCCTGAAAGTTGCCACCCAGGTTAATAGGGCTGTTAAGAAGGCATATGGTGTGCTAGCCTTTATAAGCAGGGGGATTGAGTTTCGGAACCACAAGGTCATGCTGCAGCTGTACATAACTCTGGTGCGGCCACACCTGGAGTACTGCGTGCAGTTCTGGTCACCACATTATAGGAAGGATGTGGAAGCTTTGGAAAGGGTTCAGAGGAGATTTACTAGGATGTTGCCTGGTATGGAGGGAAGGTCTTACGAGGAAAGGCTCAGGGAATTGAGGTTGTTTTCGTTAGAGAGGAGAAGGCTGAGAGGTGACTTAATAGAGACATATAAGATAGTCAGAGGGTTAGATAGGGTGGACAGTGAGAGTCTTTTTCCTCGGATGGTGATGACCAACACGAGGGGACATAGCTTTAAATTGAGGGGTGAGAGATATAGGACAGATGTCAGAGGCAGTTTCTTTACTCAGAGAGTAGTAGGGGTGTGGAACGCCCTGCCTGCAATAGTAGTAGACTCGCCAACTTTAAGGGCATTTAAGTGGTCACTGGATAGACATATGGATGAAAATGGAATAGTGTAGGTCAGATAGGCTTCAGATGGTTTCACAGGTCGTCGCAACATCGAGGGCCGAAGGGCCCGTACTGCGCTGTAGTGTTCTATGTTCTATGTTCTAAACTAACTGGATTGAACAGACTCCTGGTATCATGTTGCTTAATGTAATGTAACCAGGGGCTGGTTTATGTTCTATGTTCTAACCCGCACATCTTTGGACTGTGGGAGGAAACCAGAGCACCCGGAGGAAACCCACGCACACACGGGGAGGATGTGCAGACTCCGCACAGACAGATGTGCAGGGTACATAGAACATAGAACAGTACAGCACAGAACAGGCCCTTCGGCCCTCGATGTTATGCCGAGCAATGATCACCCTACTTAAACCCACGTAGCCCGTATACCCGTAACCCAACAATCCCCCCATTAACCTTACACTACGGGCAATTTAGCATGGCCAATCCACCTAACCCGCACATCTTTGGACTGTGGGAGGAAACCGGAGCACCCGGAGGAAACCCACGCACACACAGGGAGGACGTGCAGACTCCACACAGACAGTGACCCAGCCGGGAATCGAACCTGGGACCCTGGAGCTGTGAAGCATTGATGCTAACCACCATGCTACCGTGAGGCCCCCTAGGTGGATTGGCCACGCTGAATTGCCCCTCTATGGGAAATTTTAAAAGAAAATGCCTCCATAGATGCTCCTTGCTCAGGACGTGGGCACCTCTTGCAAGACCGACAGTTGTTGGCCATCGCTAGCTATCCAAATGATAGTTTGGGCACAACCGAGAGGCTTGCTAGGCCGATTGAGAGTTCAACCGAGGGTCAATCACAATGTTTTGGGGCTGTAGTCACATACACATCAATACATATAAAGAGCCAGGAAGCCCAAGAAGGTAAGCTGTGGAGTTTTATTTCAGCTGAAGGAAACGATCACTATGGTGACAATATAGGGCAGTGCTAGTGAAAGTGCCGATGCCAGTCCGGATGGTTTGTAAACTGTTAGGTAACAAAGCCCAGCTGGCCGGCCTTCTGCCCACCAGTGGGGAAGCTTGAATCCTATGGTGTGGCATCGTGGTTAGCACAGCGCCAGGGACCCGGGTTCAATTCCGGCCTCGGATGACTGTCTGTGTGGAGTTTGCACGTTCTCCCCGTGTCTGCCTGGGTTTACAGATTGGTTCACAGGTGCAACAGGTGATTAAGAAGGCAAATGGAATTTTGTCCTTCATTGCTGGAGGGATGGAGTTTAAGACTAGGGAGGTTATGCTGCAATTGGGGCAGCAGGGTAGCATGGTGCAGCAGGGTAGCATGGTGGTTAGCATAAATGCTTCACAGTTCCAGGGTCCCAGGTTCGATTCCCGGCTGGGTCGCTGTGTGGAGTCTGCACGTCCTCCCCCTGTGTGCGTGGGTTTCCTCCGGGTGCTCCGGTTTCCTCCCACAGTCCAAAGATGTGCGGGTTAGGTGGATTGGCCATGCTAAATTGCCCGTAGTGTCCTAATAAAAGTAAGGTTAAGGGGGGGTTGTTGGGTTACGGGTATAGGGTGGATACGTGGGTTTGAGTAGGGTGATCATGGCTCGGCACAACATCGAGGGCCGAAGGGCCTGTTCTGTGCTGTACTGTTCTATGTTCTAATTGTATAAGGTGTTAGTGAGGCCACACCTGGAGTATTGTGTTCAGTTTTGGTCTCCTTACCTGAGAAAGGACGTACTGGCACTGGAGGGTGTGTAGAGGAGATTCACTAGGTTAATCCCAGAGCTGAAGGGGTTGGATTATGAGGAGAGGTTGAGTAGACTGGGACTGTACTCGTTGGAATTTAGAAGGATGAGGGGGGATCTTATAGAAACATATAAAATTATGAAGGGAATAGATAGGATAGATGCGGGCAGGTTGTTCCCACTGGCGGGTGAAAGCAGAACTAGGGGACATAGCCTCAAAATAAAGGGAAGTAGATTTAGGACTGAGTTTAGGAGGAACTTCTTCACCCAAAGGGTTGTGAATCTATGGAATTCCTTGCCCAGTGAAGCAGTTGAGGCTCCTTCATTACATGTTTTTAAGGTAAAGATAGATAGTTTTTTGAAGAATAAAGGGATTAAGGGTTAGAACATAGAATACAGTACAGCACAGAACAGGCCCTTCGGCCCTCGATGTTGTGCCGAGCAATGATCACCCTACTCAAACCCACGTATCCACCCTATACCCGTAGCCCAACAACCCCCCCCCCCTCCCCCCCTCCCCCTCCCCCCCTCCCCCCCTCCCCCCCCTCCCCCCTCCCCCCCTCCCCCCCTCCCCCCCTCCTCCTCCCCCCCTCCCCCCCTCCCCCCCTCCCCCCCTCCCCCCCTCCCCCCCTCCCCCCCTCCCCCCCTCCCCCCCTCCCCCCCTCCCCCCCTCCTCCTCCCCCCCTCCTCCTCCCCCCCCTCACTTTTTAGGACACTACGGGCAATTTAGCATGGCCAATCCACCTGATCAGCACATCTTTGGACTGTGGGAGGAAACCGGAGCACCCGGAGGAAACCCACGCACACACGGGGAGGATGTGCAGACTCCGCACAGACAGTGACCCAGCCGGGAACCGAACCTGGGACCCTGGAACTGTGAAGCATTGACGCTAACCACCATGCTACCGTGCTGCCATGGTGTTCCGGCCGGAAAGTGGAGCTGAGTCCCCAAAAGATCAGCCATGATCTCATTGAATGGTGGAGCAGGCTCGAGGGGCCAGATGGCCTACTCCTGCTCCTAGTTCTTATGTTCTTATGTTCCTCCGGGTGCTCCGGTTTCCTCCCACAGTCCAAAGGTGTGCAGGTTAGGTGGATTGGCCAGGCTAAATTGTCCCTTAGTGTCCAAAGATAAGCAGGTTAGGTAGGGTCACGGGGATGGTGGAGGTACATGGGCCTAGGTAGGGTGCTCTTTCAGCGGGAAGGCACAGACACGAAAGGAAAATGAAAAATGAAAATCGCTTTTGTCACGAGTAGGCTTCAATGAAGTTACTGTGAAAAGCCCCTAGTCGCCACATTCTGGCGCCTGTCCGGGGAGGCTGGTACGGGGATTGAACCGTGCTGCTGGCCTGCCTTGGTCTGCTTTAAAAGCCAGCGATTTAGCCCAGTGTGCTAAGCCAGCCCCTGGTTTGGGCCGAATGGCCTCCTTCTGCACTGTAGGATGGGCCTCAGAAGCAGCTATTATACCAGGGAAAAGAAGCACGGTAGCATTGTGGATAGCACAATGGCTTCACAGCTCCAGGGTCCCAGGTTCGGTTCCCGGCTGGGTCACTGTCTGTGCGGAGTCTGCACGTCCTCCCCATGTGTGCGTGGGTTTCCTCCGGGTGCTCTGGTTTCCTTCCACAGTCCAAAGATGTGCAGGTTAGGTGGATTGGCCATGATAAATTGCCCTTAGTGTCCAAATTGCCCTTAGTGTTGGCTGGGGTTACTGAGTTCTGGGGAGAGGGTGGAGGTGTTGACCTTGGGTAGGGGGTAGGGTGCTCTTTCCAAGAGCCGGTGCAGACTCGATGGGCCGAATGGCCTCCTTCTGCACTGTAAATTCTATGTTTTCTTCCGAATAGGTATCACTGACCCCTGTGGGTTTTTGCCAGTTACATCGGCCCTGTCTTACTGATGCCAGCTGCCTAATTTGACATCCAATTGTCAAACTATCGTGCACAGGTTGAGTGGATTATTAAAGCTAGAGCCAGCCTCATGTGTCTTTGATATGGGTGCATTCCAAGACACATTTGCTTTGTGATTGTCAGTGACACACATACCCAGCCCTGCAAACAATGATCGACACCCTTACAAAATCTGGCACAGTTCCCTCAGAAAACTGGCTGTTCCTGTTGGGCTTTGGACATGTCGACACTGGTGGTTACAGAAGATTTGTAACTTGAGCGTGTTTTTCTATTCGTTGCCGGGGTGTAAGCATTTCAGACACAACCAACATTTACCGCCCACTCCTATTGCTCCTATTGCTCTGGACAACTGAGTGTTAAGTAATTTCAGAGGGCATTATTGTTAAACTGATGTCACAGATAGAACAGACCAGATAAAGTGGCCGGTTTCCCTCCCTCCCTCAAGGGAATTAGGGAACCAGGTGGGATTTTACAATGTTCTGGGACTGACGTGGTCACCGTTCTGATACTATCTTTTTACTTAATTCCAGAACTTTACAAAACACTTATGCTCTTTAAAGAACCTCCCTTAACTTAAATTGAAGCAGAATATTCTGTAAATGGCGATTGTGGAGTCACAATTAAATACATTGGAGACATGTCCACGTGATCTGGGTGCCATGGGGAGATAGTCAAACAGACACCCACTGAGGAGTTGGGTGCTTGCCTTAACCCGTACCCATACAGCTAAAGGACAGCTTGTGTTTGAGATGCAAGAAACAATGGGGAAGCAGATGAAGTGTGTTTTTGTTCACAACCAAGTGGGATGGTTGTATGAATTAGATTGGGCGAGGCTCCTGGAGATTTAATGGGTGACGAGTCACTGGAGGTGTGCCTTGCCAGTATTAAGTGGATCCGGGAAGCTCGGATGAGGAGAACGATTCTCGAAGGACACCAGAAGTTTCAAACTGTCACGGCAGGGAGAATTGAACCTGCTGGACAGTTGGGAGTGACTACAGGATGGTTCCTGCAAATGTTACATATCTACCAGAAGCCTGGTATATAGATATAGAACAGTACAGCACAGAACAGGCCCTTCGACCCTCGATGTTGTGCCGAGCAATGATCACCCCACTCAAACCCACGTATCCACCCTATACCCGTATCCCAAACCCCCCCCCCCCTAATTTTTTAGGACACTACGGGCAATTTTAGCATGGCCAATCCACCTAACCCCACACATCTTTGGACTGTGGGAGGAAACCGGAGCACCCGGAGGAAACCCACGCACACACGGGGAGGACGTGCAGACTCCGTACAGACAGTGACCCAGCCGGGAACCGAACCTGGGACCCTGGAGCTGTGAAGCATTTATGCTAACCACCATGCTACCGTGCTGCCCCATATGTGGGAAAGAGTTTTGTAAGATGTATTTCAGTTGTTAATATGAAAGAATCTTTTCTTTAGTCTGACCTATTAATGACCTGCTGAGTAATTTTTTATCTATGTTAATTTTAGTTTGGTTTCTGACAGTTAAACCCTTAAAAAATGAAATTCTTTTCATTGCTTGCTGGGAAATGTGTCTAATTTTTTATTAAATTATCACTTGCTACGGGGATCGTGACACATGTCTCAGGATCATTAGTCCAGATCTCAGCATTAATCGTCCATTCTGCTGCCATACTTATTCAGGTCAAAAAAATCAACGAAGCAATATAAAAGTGGAAGATGATTGAAGTAACGGTGAGGAGAGGTGTAAAAACTGGGCAACAGGCTGACTGGCAGCTCTTCTACACTCTGACACACAACAAAAATTAATCCCATCGATACATGTGAAGGAATTCAGAAACAAAGATCAAAGAGCGAACAAAGGAAAGTACAGCACAGGAACAGGCCCTTTGGCCCTCCAAGCCTGCGCTGACCATGCTGCCCGTCTAAACTAAAATCTTACACTTCCGGGGTCCATATCCCTCTATTCCCATCCTATTCATGTATTTGTCAAGATGCCCCTTAAACATCCCTAACGTCCCTGCTTCCACCGCCTCCCCGGCAGCGAGTTCCAGGCATCCACTACCCTCTGTGTAAAAAAACTTGCCTCGCACATCTCCTCTAAACCTTGCCCCTCGCACCTTAAACCTATGACCCCCTAGTAATTGACCCCTCTACCCTGGGAAAAAGCCTCTTACTATCCACTCTGTCTATGCCCCTCATAATTTTGTAGACCTCTATCAGGTCGCCCCTCAACCTCCGTCGTTCCAGTGAGAAAAAACCGAGTTTATCCAACCTCTCCTCAGAGCTAATGCTCTCCATACCAGGCAACATCCTTCCAAACCTCTTCTGCACCCTCTCCAAAGCCTCCACATCCTTCTGGTAGTGTGGTGACCAGAATTGAACACTATACTCCAAGTGTGGCCTAACTAAGATTCTATACAGCTGCAGCATGACTTGGCAATTTTTATGCTCAAAGCCCTGGCCGATGAAGGCAAGCATGCCGTATGCCTGTGTTCTGCCATTTATTGTATGTATCCCATCTATATTAGACCTTCCAAAATGCATTACCACATTTGACTGGATTAAACTCCATCTGCCATCTCTCCGCCCAGGTCTCCAGCCGGTCGATATCCTGCTGTATCCTCTGACAGTCCTCATCGCTATCCGCAAATTACACCAACCTCGATTGCCCGCGCATTTCACATGGCGATAGACTTTTAGTGTTGACGGGGGTTCAATTCCAAAGTAAAGTCTCTCTTTCAGACCAAATGACTGCTGCCCTGAAAAAATTCCGAGGAAGACTTTCATTTCCAGGTACTTTCCTGCTGAATAAAAGCAACACTGCCATAAAAGAACGGATGGGGGAATACAGAGGTATTTTGGAGTTTGCACATTTTCCCCGTGTCTGCGTGGGTTTCATCCCCACAACCCAAAGATGTACCGGGAAGGTGGATTGGCCACGCTAAATTGCCCCTTAATTGGAAAAAAAATAATTGGGTACTCCAAATTTATTTTAAAAGATGCCTTTTGAACGACATTAATGTATCTGCTTCCACAACCTCTCCTGGCAACGCGTTCCAGGCACTCACCACCCTCTGCGTAAAAAACCTGCCTCGCACATCTCCTCTGAACTTTGCCCCACGGACCTTAAACCTCTGCCCCCTGGTGACTGACCCCTGGGAAAGAGTGCCTGCCCATGCCCCTTATAATCTTGTAGACCTCTATCAGGTCACCCTTCAACCTCTATCGTTCTAATGAAAACTCCACACAGATAGTGAGCCGGGGCCGGGATCGAACCCAATTCTCGGCGGCGTGAGAATGCAGTGGAAACCGCTGCACCACCACGCCGTCCTCCACTGCAACTTCAACTGCTCAGAGAGTCGTGATTACAAACAGTCTTGTGCCTTGTGTACACTGTGGACACCGCACTGTGGGACTGAGTTTATTTTCTACAGTGCTGTTAAAACTTTGTTACCATAGGGTAAAATTGTATTGTATTTGACACAGCAACAAAGAATGGTAGATAAACTCAGTTGAGCTACAAGTCCTGACATGTCAGGAAGTGATTAGAAAGACTCGGTTAGATGGTGCAAAAATCCTTTGTTTAAAAATGGTTAGAATGTGGATAATCCCAGGGAGGGTGTTGGACCAGGAATGAGTGGAAACCAGTCCAACCATAGAGGTGCGAAACAGGACAAGTACATACTAATCTCGTGAAGTGGTCATTGTCAATGGATCAACGGCGAGAAGACAGGAGTCTGGAGCGCCCCCCCCCCCCCCCCCCCCCCCCCCCCGCCCGCCGAATGGCAAAAGTGAATTACTGTGGATACTGGAATCTCAAAGTAAAACAGAAAATGTTGGACAATCTCAGCAGAACTGACAGCCTCTGTGGAGAGAGAAGGGAGCTAACGTTTCGAGTCTGGATGACTCTTTGTCAAAATCACTAGAAATCGAAGGCTTTGTGCTAAGAGACATTTTAGAAATGCTGGAGAAATCCCCTGAATGATGATCGCCTAGTAAGTCACGTAAAACCGGCATAGTCCCAGATGACCATAGTCTGCTTTCCGCTTTGAGACACCTCACAACCCAAATCATCGACATGGGTACCATGTGCCAGATCAGTGACATGGGTACCATGTGCCAGATCAGTGACATGGATACCATGTGCCAGATCAGTGACATGGATACCATGTGCCAGATCATCGACATGGGTACCATGTGCCAGATCATCGACATGGGTACCATGTGCCAGATCATCGACATGGGTACCATGTGCCAGATCATCGACATGGATACCATGTGCCAGATCATCGACATGGATACCATGTGCCAGATCATCGACATGGATACCATGTGCCAGATCAGTGACATGGATACCATGTGCCAGATCAGTGACATGGATATCATGTGCCAGATCAGTGACATGGATACCATGTGTCAGATCAGTGACATGGGTACCATGTGCCAGATCAGTGACATGGATACCATGTGCCAGATCAGTGACATGGGTACCATGTGCCAGATCAGTGACATGGGTACCATGTGCCAGATCATCGACATGGGTACCATGTGCCAGATCATCGACATGGGTACCATGTGCCAGATCATCGACATGGGTACCATGTGCCAGATCATCGACATGGGTACCATGTGCCAGATCATCGACATGGGTACCATGTGCCAGATCAGTGACATGGATACCATGTGCCAGATCAGTGACATGGATACCATGTGCCAGATCAGTGACATGGATACCATGTGCCAGATCAGTGACATGGATACCATGTGTCAGATCAGTGACATGGATACCATGTGCCAGATCAGTGACATGGATACCATGTGTCAGATCAGTGACATGGATACCATGTGCCAGATCATCGACATGGGTACCATGTGCCAGATCATCGACATGGGTACCATGTGCCAGATCAGTGACATGGATACCATGTGTCAGATCAGTGACATGGATACCATGTGTCAGATCAGTGACATGGATACCATGTGCCAGATCATCGACATGGGTACCATGTGCCAGATCAGTGACATGGATACCATGTGCCAGATCAGTGACATGGGTACCATGTGCCAGATCATCGACATGGGTACCATGTGCCAGATCAGTGACATGGATACCATGTGCCAGATCAGTGACATGGGTACCATGTGCCAGATCAGTGACATGGGTACCATGTGCCAGATCAGTGACATGGATACCATAGAACATAGAACATAGAACATAGAACAGTACAGCACAGAACAGGCCCTTCGGCCCTCAATGTTGTGCCGAACAATGATCACCCTACTTAAACCCACGTAACCCGTATACCCATAACCCAACAATCCCCCCATTAACCTTACACTACGGGCAATTTAACATGGCCAATCCACCTAACCCGCACATCTTTGGACTGTGGGAGGAAACCGGAGCACCCGGAGGAAACCCACGCACACACGGGGAGGACATGCAGACTCCACACAGACAGTGACCCAGCCGGGAATCGAACCTGGGACCCTGGAGCTGTGAAGCATTGATGCTAACCACCATGCTACCGTGAGGCCCCGTGTCATGTGCCAGATCAGTGACATGGGTACCTCGTGCCAGATCAGTGACATGGATACCATGTGCCAGATCAGTGACATGGGTACCATGTGCCAGATCAGTGACATGGGTACCATGTGCCAGATCAGTGACATGGGTACCTCGTGCCAGATCAGTGACATGGGTACCTCGTGCCAGATCAGTGACATGGGTACCTCGTGCCAGATCAGTGACATGGATACCACCATTACACGTGAGAACACCACCCACCAGGTACGCGGCACATACTCATGCAACCCGGACAATGTTGTCCACCTCATGCGCTGCAGGAAAGGATGTCCTGAAGCGTGGTACATTGGCGAGACCATGCACACACTGCATCAACGGATGAACGGACATCACGCAACAATCACCAGGCAGGAATGTTCCCTTCCACTCCCGTGCCAATGTGGTTTGGTAACAAGCCTGAGCTGGGAGCCAATATTCAATCTGCCAGCTTAATCGGTCATTGTAATTGATCTAAGCCTCATGATTAAATTAAAACAGAGCCCAGATCTTACAGCACCTACACCCACTAAAGATTTACCTGCCGTGATCACTACCAACATTGTCAAACATAAAGCTTTGACAAAGAATCACCCAGACTCGCAGCATTAGCTCCGTTCTCTCTCCACTGATGGTGTCAGACCTGGTGAGATGGTCTGGCATTATCTGTTTGTGTTTAACATTGTTTACATTGATCACAGTGATTAGCACTGCTGCCTCACAGTGCCAGGGTCCCAGGTTCGATTCCAGCCTTGGGTGACTGTGCGGAGTCTGCACGTTCTCCCCGTGTCTGCGTGGGTTTCCTCCGGGTGCTCCGGTTTCCTCCCACAGTCCAAAGATGTGCAGGTTAGGTGGATTGGCCATGCTAAATTGCCCCTTGGTGCCCAGGGATGTGCAGGTTTGGTTATGGTGATAGGGCGGGGTGGGTGCGGGAGTGGGATCTGCCTCTTTCAGAAGATCGGCACAGACCTGATGGGCCAAATGGCCTCACCTTGCACTATAGGGATTCTACAATTAGGCTGAGTCTACCTATTGACGAGGGGCTCCAACCAGGAATTTGAAAAAAAGGGTCGAGCCTCACGCTGAGCTCCCTGTGAAGAATTTCCTCCACTGCTCACCCCTGCAACCTTCCCCCCACCCCCCTGCATTAAGGCCAAAAACTTAATAAAGAAAGTACTAAGGAGTAAAGAGCTACAATGGTGAGGAACGGAGAGTTATAAGGAGAGCTCTGTGCACATTTAGTGGTAATGTGAGACATATTGTAATAATGCATTTTCAGAGACTCCATTAATAAACACAAAAGGATTTATTAATAAGAAACAGCAGCCTTGTGGCTACACCTAGTTCCCTCCACCCCTGGAATGATTACCCACTCTGAGTCCCAATTGGTCACACAGGTCAAGTGACCCTTACTCTGCTGTGTGTCCCTTCAAAGGACAATCACCACATGTATATAATAATATATATATAAAAATATATATTTAATAGTCGGGGAAGGTAGCGGGAGGGGGGGGGCTACAGGTTCGTTACGGGGGTTCGATGGCTAGCTAAGGCCCAAAACCAAACTAAATAAACATGTTGAGGGGGGGGGGGGGGGGGGGCGCAGTTACTACTACGAAGATGCTTACCTGTAAATATGTATGTTAATTTTTGCGTGTTTGTTTTTTTTCTTTTTTCTTTCTCCTAACAATTTGTAATTTGTTCAATATAAAATATGAAAACTGAATAAAAACATTTATAAAAAAATATATATATATATATTTATTTATCTTTCTCGAACAAGTGCAGCTTTTTTTTTGAAAATATTTTTATTGGTATCTAAGCAACTGTTACAGAATAAACAAGAAGTTTCACACATAGAGTATCGTAAAATGACAAAGGAGAAATCTGTACGGAGGTCTGCAAAGCCAGCCTCAGGAACCCTCATTGTCACCATAGCCGTGACTGGGGCTCCAACACTGGATAATATTTAGATTTCTCCAACAATGTTTGATTTTCGGAACCGATTGTCGGGTCCACCTGTCGCTGTGTACCGGGCACAGATGTGCATGATGTGAAACCCCTTTCGGTTGGTGTATAGTGGCCTGTTATCCGCAGGTTCTCACTAGGGCGACATGCATTCCGTTGATCACCCCCTGGACCCAGGGCATCCTGGCGATGGCAGCAAGCTCCGCTGCCCGGCCATCCTGGTGGGCGCGGTCCACATGGAACAGGATGTATCGCTCCGCCTGGGCATCTAGGGCGTCCGTGATGGCACGGATACACCTGTGCACCGATGCCCGGAAGATGCCGGACAAGCCCCCACTCGGCGACTGGAACAACCCCTTCGCGTAAAGGTTCAGGGCGACCGTCACCTTGACAGACACTGGGAGCGGGTGCCCTACCTCATACCCCCGAGGTGCCCTCCCTCATACCCCCGAGGTGCCCTCCCTCATACCCCCGAGGTGCCCTCCCTCATACCCCCGAGGTGCCCTCCCTCATACCCCCGAGGTGCCAGGTGTGCCATCATTTGGGGCAGCACGGTAGCACAAGTGGACAGCACTGAGGCTTCACAGCGCCAGGGTCACTGGTTCGATTCCCGGCTGGGTCACTGTCTGTGTGGAGTCTGCACGTTCTCCCCGTGTGTGCGTGGGTTTCCTCCGGGTGCTCCGGTTTCCTCCCACAGTCCAAAGACGTGCAGGTTAGGTGGATTGGCCATGCTAAATTGCCCCTTAATGTCCAAAAAAGGTTAGGAGGGGTTATTGGGTTACGGGGATAAGGTGGAAGTGAGGGTTTAAGTGGGTCGGTGCAAATCCGATGGGCCGAATGGCCTCCTTCTGCACTGTATGTTCTATGTTCTATCATCTGGCACATGTGTCTTACAGAGCCACTCGCCGTCTCCGTCTGCATGCCCGGTCCAGCAGGTCCTCGAACAACATACGGTTGCTGTACATGCGGGGCCTCATGCGTCGTCTCAATCCAGCCTGTGCGGCTGCCACCTGCCACTCTGCAGCCCGCCCCTCTGCAGCCCACTCCTCTGCAGCCCGGTCCTCTGCAGCCCGACCCTCTGCAGCCCGGTCCTCTGCAGCCCGACCCTCTGCAGCCCACTCCCCTGCAGCCTGCCCCTCTGCAGCCCGCCCCTCTGCAGCCCACTCCTCTGCAGCCCACTCCTCTGCAGCCCGCCCCTCTGCAGCCCGCCCCTCTGCAGCCCACTCCTCTGCAGCCCACTCCTCTGCAGCCCGCTACACTGCAGCCCACTCCTCTGCAGCCCGCTCCTCTGCAGCCCGCTTCTCTGCAGCCCACTCCTCTGCAGCCCGCTTCTCTGCAGCCCGGTCCTCTGCAGCCCGACCCTCTGCAGCCCGGTCCTCTGCAGCCCGCTCCTCTGCAGCCCGCTCCTCTGCAGCCCGCTCCTCTGCAGCCCGCTCCTCTGCAGCCCGCTCCTCTGCAGCCCGGTCCTCTGCAGCCCGCTTCTCTGCAGCCCGCTCCTCTGCAGCCCAACCCTCTGCAGCCCGGTCCTCTGCAGCCCACTCCTCTGCAGCCCACTGCACTGCTGCAGCTTCCCCCTCCTCTCCACGTGCCCCCCCCCCCGTCACGCGGCCAAAGGGTATCTCGCAGGGCTGCGGCCATCACCACAGTGGTCAGCATCACAGATTGGTGTCCGAATGCCATTTTCTGCAGAGGTCTACATGGTGGTCCTGGTTGGCACAGCAAGCCCCAGCCACGCATGTTCCCCCCCCCCACCCCCCCCCCCCCCCACCCCCCCCCCCCCACCACCCCACCCCCCCCCCCCCCCCACACCGGTATTCCGCCCCCGTCCTGGCGTCCGTCCGTGCTGCCATGGGCAACGCTTGCTGGCATTGCACTCACTGGGGCTGCCTTGGATGTGGCCTGGGTGGTCCCACGGTGGGTGGCTGCCAGTTGGGTGAGATGCTCGATGGGGGGGGGGGGGGTGCGGTTTGTCGTGGGGGGGAGGGGTGATGCACCCATACAGCCGGTGTCACTGTGCAGAACCAGGGGCCGGTGTGTATGGTCAGCAAGGTGGCCGCTATAATGGTGTTCGGTGCCCCGGCACTGCCCCAGTCCAGGGTTGGGGGGGGGGGGGAGACACTGGTTGCTCGACTCTCCCTACCCCCCTCCCACCTCCCCTCCCTCAACCCGCTCCTGGCAGGGGCCCACCCCCCACCCCCCTCACCCTCCCACCCCCTCACCCCCCCCCACACCCCCCCCACCCCCACCCCCCACCCACCCCCCACCCCCCCACCCCCCCACCCCCCAACCCCCCCACCCCCCCCCACCCCCCCACCCCCCCAACCCCCCCCACCCCCCCCACCCCCCCAACCTCCCCCCACCCCCCCCAACCTCCCCCCACCCCCCTCCAACCCCTCCACCACCACCCCCCTCCCCCCCACTGTAGCCAGCACGGCCAGTCACAATCCGCAGTCACTCCAGGCCATTTCCTACCTCCCCTCTCTTGCTCAGCAGCCGGGACAACAGTTTCACGATTTTTATAGCCACAAGTGTGTTATGTTTTGCTGTTTGATTAACATAAATTGCTATTGACCACAGACAACGTTGAAAGCCACTCCAGTCCTTGAAGTAAGTTGAAAGGATTCATTCAGTAATAATAACTAGATTAATGAGTTTGACACTCTGCTGATCTAACCCCAGTAACTCAGTGATAATGACTAACTGTATAACTGGGATCTGGGCCACATGTGGTGACCCAGCCAGAGATCTAAACTATTCTGGTGTTAATCCCCCAGTCCCAGCCAGGAGTGACAGGGAGGGTCCAGTGTGTGTCTGGTTTGATAATGCATTGTGTGCTGCCCTCTAGTGGACGTGCCACAGCCGGGTGTTCTGATTAACCCTTTAGTTACATGTCCTTAGTGACATGTCAGTCCACATGTCGATACAAAGTGATCCACGCTGTCGGCAACTCAGCCCATCGGAGGCGGTGAATCGTGGAGGCGTCAGAAGCTATTTTACACCCAAACGCGTTTCGGGATTTTGGCGTCGGCAAACGGAGAATCCTGAACGATGTTACCCACCCAACTCCCCACCCCACCCTCACACACTGTCTCCCATCCAACCCCCCACCCTCACACACACACTGTACCCCATCCCACTCCCCACCCCCACCCTCACACACACACTGTCTCCCATCCAACCCCCCACCCTCACACACACATTGTACCCCATCCAACTCCCCACCCTCACACACACACTGTACCCCATCCCACTCCCCACCCTCACACACACTGTACCCCATCCCACTCCCCACCCTCACACACACTGTACCCCATCCCACTCCCCACCCTCACACACACTGTACCCCATCCAACTCCCCACCCTCACACACACTGTCCCCATCCAACTCCCCACCCTCACATACACACTGTACCCCATCCCACTCCCCACCCTCACACACTGTCTCCCATCCAACTCCCCACCCTCACACACACTGTACCCCAGCCCACTCCCCACCCTCACACACACACTGTACCCCATCCAACTCCCCACCCTCACACACACTGTACCCCATCCAAATCCCCACCTTCACACACACTGTACCCCATCCAACTCCCCACCCTCACACACACACTGTACCCCATCCCACTCCCCACCCTCACACACACACTGTACCCCATCCAACTCCCCACCCTCACACACACTGTACCCCATCCAACTCCCCACCTTCACACACACTGTACCCCATCCAACTCCCCACCCTCACACACACACTGTACCCCATCCCACTCCCCACCCTCACACACACACTGTGCCCCATCCAACTCCCCACCCTCACACACACACTGTACCCCATCCAACTCCCCACCCTCACACACACACTGTACCCCATCCCACTCCCCACCCTCACACACACACTGTACCCCATCCCACTCCCCACCCTCACACACACTGTACCCCATCACACTCCCCACCCCACCTCACACACACTGTCTCCCCATCCCACTCCCCACCCTCACACACACTGTACCCCATCCCACTCCCCACCCTCACACACACACTGTACCCCATCCACTCCCCACCCTCACACACACACTGTACCCCATCCCACTCCCCACCCTCACACACACACTGTACCCCATCCCACTCCCCACCCTCACACACACACTGTACCCCATCCACTCCCCACCCTCACACACACTGTACCCCATCCCACTCCCCACCCTCACACACACACTGTACCCCATCCACTCCCCACCCTCACACACACTGTACCCCATCCCACTCCCACCCTCACACACACACTGTACCCCATCCCACTCCCCACCCTCACACACACTGTACCCCCATCCCACTCCCCACCCTCACACACACTGTACCCCATCCCACTCCCCACCCTCACACACACTGTACCCCATCCAACTCCCCACCCTCACACACACTGTACCCCATCCCACTCCCCACCCTCACACACACACTGTACCCCATCCAACTCCCCACCCTCACACACACTGTACCCCATCCAACTCCCCACCCTCACACACACACTGTACCCCATCCAACTCCCCACCCTCACACACACACTGTACCCATCCCACTCCCCACCCTCACACACACACTGTGCCCCATCCAACTCCCCACCCTCACACACACACTGTACCCCATCCAACTCCCCACCCTCACACACACACTGTACCCCATCCACTCCCCACCCTCACACACACACTGTACCCCATCCACTCCCCACCCTCACACACACACACTGTACCCCATCCACTCCCCACCCTCACACACACACTGTACCCCATCCCACTCCCCACCCTCACACACACACTGTACCCCATCACACTCCCCACCCTCACACCACACACTGTACCCCATCCCACTCCCCACCCTCACACACACTGTACCCCATCCAACTCCCCACCCTCACACACACACTGTACCCCATCCCACTCCCCCACCGCCACCCTCACACACACACTGTACCCCATCCCACTCCCCACCCTCACACACACACTGTACCCCATCCACACTCCCCACCCTCACACACACCTGTACCCCATCCAACTCCCCACCCTCACACACACACTGTACCCATCCCACTCCCCCCCCCACCCTCACACACACACTGTACCCCATCCCCTTCCCACCCTCACACACACACTGTCCCCATCCAACTCCCCACCCTCACACACACTGTACCCATCCCACTCCCCACCCTCACACACTGTACCCCATCCACTCCCCACCCTCACACACACACTGTACCCCATCCAACTCCCCACCCTCATACACACACTGTACCCCATCCAACTCCCCACCCTCACACACACACTGCACCCCATCCCACTCCCCACCCTCACACCACACACTGTACCCCATCCAACTCCCCACCCTCACACACACACTGTACCCCATCCAACTCCCCACCCTCACACACACTGTACCCCATCCAACTCCCCACCCTCACACACACACTGTACCCCATCCCACTCCCCACCCTCACACACACACTGTACCCATCCCACTCCCCACCCTCACACACTGTACCCCATCCAACTCCCCACCCTCACACACACTGTACCCCATCCCACTCCCCACCCTCACACACACTGTACACCATCCCACTCCCCACCCTCACACACACTGTACCCCATCCCACTCCTCACCCTCACACACACTGTACCCCATCCCACTCCCCACCCTCACACACACTGTACCCCATCCACTCCCCACCCTCACACACACACTGTACCCCAACCCACTCCCCACCCTCACACACACACTGTACCCCATCCCGCTCCCCACCCTCACACACACACTGTACCCCATCCCACTCCCCACTCCCCACACTCACACACTGTACCCCATCCAACTCCCCAACCTCACACACACACTGTACCCCATTGAACGCCCCACCCTCACACACACACTGTACCCCATCCAACGCCCTACCCTCACACACACACTGTACCCCATCCAACGCCCCACCCTCACTCACACTGTACCCCATCCTACTCCCCACCCTCACACACACACTGTACCCCATCCAACGCCCCACCCTCACACACACACTGTACCCCATCCAATGCCCCACCCTCACACACACACTGTACCCCATCCAACTCCCCACCCTCACACACACACTGTACCCCATCCAACGCCCCACCCTCACACACACACTGTACCCCATCCAACTCCCCACCCTCACACACACACTGTACCCCATCCAACTGCCCACCCTCACACACACACTGTACCCCATCCAACTCCCCACCCTCACACACACACTGTACCCCATCCAACTCCCCACCCTCACACACACACTGTACCCCATCCAATTCCCCACCTTGTCCTGCTCGACCCTCTCACTTCATTCTGTCCGTCTGCCTCTTCCTTTCCGAATATCACTGTTCCATCTTTTCCCCTTTCCTTCCTGAGCCCCAGCCCCTGCCCCGCCTTTCCCTGCTCCCTCGTCCCTACATGGTCACTCTCTTTGTCTCTCAGGATCAGTACTGGCCGTCCAGTCAGCCACATCGCCACCGAAGCCCACCGGAACTTCACCTGTTTGTGAACCGTCCGTGAACAATATTTCTTCAGGCCTGAATCTCAGGCCTTTCCTGTCTGCAGCCTGTGAGGTGCTGATAGCTACCTGGACTTTTAAAACTCTCTCACTTTTCCAAATTTAGGTTGTTAAGATTGATGGACGCGGAACCAAAAGATTCTTCAAGAAACAGAAATTGGGGCTGACAGCCAAGAAGCTTCATTCTCACATCACAATTGATTTCAATCCAGATGTTATACAAAAGCAACCCTTCACATTGGAGTTGAGGGTAAGCAATGTTTCCTGACGGTCCTTCCTGCCTCTGCTTAATGCACGTTTGAAGAAGTGTCAGAATCCACCCTTAGGTCCTGCCACAAGACCGAATGGGCAGGTGGGCTTTCAATTCCGACAATAAAACATTCCGAAAGGGAAGATCAACGTTGTTTCCAGCTTCTTATAGAAAGTCTTTCAAAGCTCTGGCTCTTGGTGGTTGTTGACTCTGGGTAAGTTCAGTCTCTTCTCTGGAGACATTGGGCTTATTCTTTGTCGGGTGGCTGAAAGAGGGAAACCCCCTCTCCAATGACCTCGCTCCATGTGAGCACTGCTGCCTCACAGCGCCAGGGACCTGGGTTCGATTTCGGCCTTGGGTCACCGTCTGTGGGGAGTTTGCACGTTCTCCTCGTATCTATGTGCGTTTCCTCTGGGTGCTCCGGTTTCCGACCGCAATCCAAAGATGTAGTTGGATTGGCCACGCTAAATTGCCCCACAGTGTTCAAAGATAAGCTGGTTACGGGGATAGGGTGGGGGATTGGGCCTAGGTAGGCTGCTCTTTCAGAGGGTCAGTGCAGGCCGAATGGCCTCCTTCTGCACTGTAGCAATTCCATGGTTCTAAGAATTGAGAGGGCATTGGAAGTAGATGTTGTAGTGGGCAGCACGGTAGCATTGTGGAAAGCATAATCGCTTAACAGCTCCAGGGTCCCAGGTTCGATTCCCGGCTTGGGTCACTGTCTGTGCGGAGTCTGCACATCCTCCCCGTGTGTGCGTGGGTTTCCTCCGGGTGCTCCGGTTTCCTCCCACAGTCCAAAGATGTGCAGGTTAGGTGGATTGGCCATGATAAATTGCCCTTAGTGTCCAAAATTGCCCTTAGTGTTGGGTGGGGTTACTGGGTTATGGGGATAGGGTGGAGGTGTTAACCTTGGGTAGGGTGCTCTTTCCAGGAGTCAGTGCAGACTTAATGGGCCGAATGGCCTCCTTCTGCACTGTAAATTCTATGAATGTAAAAACATTTTGGGATCTGCCCGAGTTGCTTCCCAGGTGTTATCACGGCCAGAATCATACGAGGTGGAAGTTCAAGATAGAACCCTAAAACAAGCATTTAGACTGCACAGAGAAGGCGGGAGTCACACAGAGAAGCAGTCAACAGTCTGCTCCGATTGGAACTGCCAGTATTATTGTTGTGAGTGAAAGGAAGTATCGGAGCAAGTCAACCTGAGGAGGGGCCAAATCAGGGAACTGAAGCAGTGAGAGGCACCTTTACAAGTTGAGAGTCCGATTTCTGAAAGTCAAATTGAAGCTACCTCTGCCACGGGGGCTCCAGCTGCTCAACGACGTCAGTCCCAGCAGATGGGAGAGTCCCCGAAGCTGAGCTTCTTGTAAATGGTTTAACTTTTGTTTGATATGGGAACAGGTGCGTAAGGGAGGAGGGATGCGGCAGGGAGCCCCTTTAAGGAGGGAGGGGGGGGGGGGGGTGGGTGAGAGTTTGGGGTCATGTGACTCAATCGGCCAATCAGGCAGGAGAGTGAGAGTCCTGCGGCTGAGCGTCGGCTTTCCCAGCCAGTCTGGAGCTGGAGTCAAAGTAATAATAATAATCTTTATTAGTGTCAGAGGTGGGCTCACATTAACGCAGCAATGAAGATACTGTGAAAAACCCCTAGTCGCCACATTCCGGCTCCTGTTCGGGGACACAGAGGGAGAATTCAGAAAGTCCAAATTACCGAAGAGCACGTCTTTCGGGACATGTGGGAGGAAACCGGAGCACCCGGAGGAAACCCACGCACACACGGGGAGGATGTGCAGACTCCGCACAGGCAGCGACCCAAGCCGGGAATCGAACCCGGGACCCTGGTGCTGTAAAGCAGCAGAGCTAACAACTGTGCTGCCATGCCACCCACAGAATAATAGTCGTAGAATTGCTGCAGTGCAGAAGGAGGCCATTTGGCCCATTGAGTCCACGTCGGCCCTCTGAAATTACCCCCTGGGCGGGATTCTCCGATAATGGAGCGTTTTACAGCGTCGTCATCTGTCCGCGGGGAACAGCGATCCTGCGCCGCTCCAGCCGCCAATACGGGCGCCAGTACGGGCGGCGCGGGTCTGCGCATGTGCGCGGTTTGCCTTCTCCACGCCGACCCCCCCGGGCAACGTGACGGAGCCCTACAGGGGCCTGGCGCGGACGATCGTAGGCCCCCACCGGAATTCGCCCGCCCGCCGCCGTTGAGGACCCCCCCCAGAGTTGATCCCCCCCCTCCCACCCACCAGGACGGCCCCCGCAGCCAGAACAGATCGGAGAATCACTAGGGGAGGCCAAGTTGAGTGCCCCCCCCCCCCCGACCACCCATGCGGCGACCGCGTCAGTGCCATTGGCGCCGATTCACCTATCGCCGGAGAATTGGCGGCCGGCGCCGGAGCGGCGTTGCGTGCTTCGCGCCCCCCCCCCCGATTCTCCAACCCGGCGTGGGATCACAGAATCCCGCCCCCTACCTGGGCTCAATCCCTCAACCTTTTCCCACCTTGGGGAGATTTATCCTGGCCAATCCACCTAACCTGCACATCTTTGAACTGTGGGAGGAAACCGGAGCACCCGGGGGAAACCCACGCAGACACGGGGAGGACGTGCAGACTCCGCACGGACAGTGACCCGGGGCTGGGATTGAACCCGGGTCCTTGGCTTCGTGAGGCAGCAGTGCTAACCACTGCGCCACTGTGCTGCCCCCTATACATAGTTTATTCCTTAGAATAGATCATTTGTTTAGTTACTAAACTTTGCGGTGGCCCATCCTTGATTATTACACCCACGTTCCATGAATTAGTTTTAAGGGACTAATCGTCTCAGTCCTGCATTCCTGTGGTGTGGGTGAACTGACACTGATTAACCCTGCCCCTCATTCCTATTCAATGATTCAGTCTCATTCCTAACTTTTCCTTACTTTAGAATCCTTATCAGGCTCTCGTTCACCAAGCTGGATCCGCCCTTTATCTTGCACTTGCTCCTTTATCCCGAAACTCCGCACATCCACAGGGGCTGGTTTAGCACACTGGGCTAAATCGCTGGGTTTGAAAGCAGACCAAGCAGGCCAGCAGCACGGTTCAATTCCCGTACCAGCCTCCCCGAACAGGCGCCGGAATGTGGCGACTAGGGGCTTTTCACAGTAACTTCATTTGAAGCCTACTTGTGACAATAAGCGATTTTCATTTTCAATTCATTTCACATTAAGCTCAGCCTTTCCCTCCAACCCTGTAATCAAACTTCACCCCTCACCCTAACGGCAGTATCCTACTGCACATCCTGTTTATACAGGCTGCCTGCGGATAAATAATTCATCATTAGCAACAGATTTTAAAATGTTTTTATTGAAGTATTTTTGTTTATGGCAGGCATAACATGACGTAGTTACTTCAATTATACCACTAGTTATAAATAATTGACACCATTTTATTACACACGCATCCGAGATGTGAACAGAATTTACACTTGCGTTAAAAAACATGCCAAAAGAAAACGGGAACTGGTCGATTTGCACTGTTGTACCCAGCGTGGTAAAGATATAGTTGCTGCTGCCCCTCTACAGCCTGGGGCCGTGGATACCCACCGCGTACCGCACAGGAAGAGGTAAAACGGGAGATAAGGTTTGCCCTGGTGGTCATGCCCCTTGTATAGTAGTACTGTACTGCTGTGTTCCCGTCTGTGGGCCCCCCCCCCCCCCCCGGCACCCTCGTGTATTGTGAACATTTCATCTTCTCTCAGCTGAGGTGTGTATGTTCCCTCCTCCACCTGCCCCCCCCCCCCCCCCCCCCCGCCTAACTTTCCCCCCTCCCCACTCTCCCTTCTCTGGCTCTTCCTCCCCCACCCAACCACCCCCCCCCCCCCCCCCCCCCCCCCACCATCTCTCCCATCCACCCCCACTTGCTGGACATGGACAGGCCTTCGAAGAGCTGTTTCCTCTTGTGGTGGGACTCATCCTCTGATCCCCTGGGATCGCAGAATCACAGAAGTTACAGCACAGAAGGAGGCCGTTCGGGCCCATTTGTCCATGCCAGCCCACCTTCCTGCACCCGGTCCACAGCCCTGCAGCTCACAGCCCTTAAGGGGCAGATCCAGGCACTTTTTAAAAGAGTTTCGGGTCTCTGCCTCCACCACCAACTCGGGCAGCGAATTCCAGACTCCCACTACCCTCTGCGTTAAAAAACGTTCTTCCTCACGTCCCCTCTACACCTTCTGCTGCTTATCCTGAATCGATGTCACCTGGTTCTGGAATTCTCCACCAAGGGAAACAATTTTATCCTGTCCCCTCTATCACTGCCCTCATTATTTTGTACACTTCAATTAAGTCACCCCTCGGCCTGGCTTATTCCAAGGAAAATTATTTAACTTTTTCTACTTTTAGGAACTTTTTAGAGCCAGTCTGAGGCCCCGTGTGGCACTGCCCACCTCCACCTGAGCAGGAGTCTCCTGCAGACAATCAGTGAGGCGGAGGCCAGGGTGGCGGCCCCTCTCCCCATAAAGAGCTCTGGATGCTCAGACACTCTGAAGACATGGCCTCGGAGAACATGGTCCAGGACCTGATGGGTTTGGGGCAGGACCAGAACATGTGGGTGTGGTTGGCTGGACCCCCCCCCCCCCCCCCCCCCCCCCCCTCCCTGCTCTCACTCATTTGGATAAAATCGGATTGTTTTCACTGGAACGACGGAGGTTGAGGCCCGATGGAGGTCTACAAGATTATGAGGGCGATGGACAGAGTCGATAGTCTGAAGCTTTTTCCCAGGGTGGACATAGGTTTAGGTGCAAGGGGCAAAGTTTAGAGGAGATGTGTGAGAGAAGTTTTTGCACAGAGGGTAGTGGGTGCCTGGAACTCACTGTCGGAGGAGGTGGTGGAAGCAGGGACGATAGTGACCTTTAAGGGGCATCTTGACAAATACATGAATAGGATGGGAATAGAGGGATACGGACCCCGGAAGTGTAGAAGGTTTTAGTTTAGACGGGCAGCATGGTCGGCGCAGGCTTGGAGGGCCGAAGGGCCTGTTCCTGTGCTGTACTTTTCTTTGTTCTTTGTTCTCTGAGCTGAGGTGTGTATGTTCCCTCCTCCACCTGCCCCCCCCCCCCCCTCCCCCTGCCTTTGCTCTGAAGTAGTCTCCAGGAGTAGGACCTGGAGAAGATGGAAAACGCCTTCTCCCTTGGGTGATTGAACTGCATGGGTCCATGGGAGTCTCGGTAGGGGATTTCTGCTGTGGTCTTTTTAATGGATCCGCCATCGCTCCAGGGCATATATATTTACAAGAACCAGGATCCTGCTAACCATTACGTATTGTCGTCCCCCCCCCCCCCCCCCCCCCCCCCCCGGGTCCGTCACCGCGTTCAGCACTGTAAATGCTCCTCTTGTGTTGAACAGTATGGCCACCCCCCTTCGTCCTTGTGTCTGAGCGGTCAGTCCCATCCAGCTTTCCCTTATCCTCAGTCGGTCAATCCCTCTGAAGTGCATCTCCTGCAGAAAGACTACGTCAACCCTCTGTTTTCACATATTATATATTGCGCTGTGTGTTTTTTGCAGTCATGTTACTAAAATAACTTTGGTTGAGGTATCCAGGTTAGAGGCATTTCTGGAGCTTTAAGCATGTGGGCCGGAATATTCCAACCATTCCAGCAGCGCGATCTTTTGATCCCACGGGTTTCCTGGTGGCGGGGGTGCATCGAACGGGAAACCCCGGTGACAGCAGCTGGACAAGGCAATCTCGCCGCAGGTCAATGGCGGGCTGTCTCCAGCACCGTGAAACATGGGGCAGGGGGAGTGGAGAATCCCAGCCCTGGTGTTTGATCACATCACGTCAAAACTATGATTACATAGAACAGTACAGCACAGAACAGGCCCTTCGGCCCTCGATGTTGTGCCGAGTAATGATCACCCTACTCAAACCCACGTATCCACCCTATACCCGTAACCCAACAACCCTCCCCCCCCCTTAACCTTACTTTTTAGGACACTACGGGCAATTTAGCATGGCCAATCCACCTAACCCGCACATCTTTGGACTGTGGGAGGAAACCGGAGCACCCGGAGGAAACCCACGCGCACACGGAGAGGACGTGCAGACTCCGCACAGACAGTGACCCAGCCGGGAACCGAACCTGGGATCCTGGAGCTGTGAAGCATTTATGATAACCACCATGCTACCGTGCTGCCCCATTACATCGACATAGAATCCCTACAGTGCAGAAGGAGACCATTTGAATAACGCCGGTAAGGCAGGCTCTTGTGCTCATCCTAGCCAAATTCACCAAACAGTTAGAGGTCAGGTGAACTCCATAATATTCTTTGGAGTTTTCAAACAAAACCTCAGGGCACAACTAACTTCATAATGAAAAAATGAAATGAAAATGAAAATTAAAATCGCTTATTGTCACGAGTAGGCTTCAATGAAGTTACTGTGAAAAGCCCCTAGTCGCCACATTCCGGCGCCTGTTCGGGGAGGCTGGTACGGGAATCGAACCGTGCTGCTGGCCTGCCTTGGTCTGCTTTAAAAGCCAGCGATTTAGCCCAGTGTGCTAAACCAGCCCCATACAGTTCACAGACTCAGGAACACTGGCTGTAAACAGATGACTTGGATGAACCACTTTGAGAAAGAGGGATCTTTTCAGAATGCTTGAAATGGACAGACCTGACACCCTGTCAGAATAATGCAGAATCTCTGGCTGTATTCTGCAGAAAGCTATTTCTCAACTCGCCTTCCGATCAAATCCTAAACTCTGCCTGCCTGCTAGAGACCTGGTACAGCCCCAGCTCCGTCCATTAGCTGCATCATCCTTATTAAGCTACACACAATGGGCAGGATTCTCCATCCCGCCAGACCCATTGTCTGGCGCGGCGCACCCGCTGCCAGCAGAAGGACCCTCTGTCCCAGCAACCGGCCAATTGGGTTTCCCATTGTGGCCACCCCCTCACCGGGTGTGAGTGCTCTGCTGGCGAAGCGGAGGATCCCACTGATGGAGAACCGTGCCCAATGTCTAATTAACTGCACCCCAGCAAACCCTCTTTCTAGAATCAAAATTCCGTTGCCCCAACTTTTACGATGCTTTAATTGTACCTCGCGTACAATTGTCTTGAAAAACCAGGATTTTTTTAAAGCTGTTGTGCAGCAGTCACACACATGCACTAACCCAGGCTCTTACTGCACTGAATACATATAATACAGTGGGCGGGATTCCCCGGTCACCGATCCCGAAATGGCCTTCAGTCGGAATGGCGAATCACCGTCTCCGACGAAATCAGGGGCAGCGCCGGTTTTGCAATGCTCCACTTCCTCCAAAGCGCCATATTCTGGGAGTACACCGCAAGCCATATCGACGGCCTCAGGACATTGTGTGAGGCCCGCCCCCCGATGGCCACCCCCCTCCCCTCCGACCAGCCGGGTTCCCGACGGCGTGGGCCTCTCACGGTCTCACCCGTCGGGAACTCGGCCTGGCGGCTGCGGACCCAGTCCAGCGCCGCCGCAGTCAGGGGAGGGCCGATCCGCGGGAAGGGGGCACTTTGTGAGGGGCTGGCGGCACTGTTGGGGGGGTGGTCTGGGGCTCACAAGCCGGCCAAAGGGGCGGCACGATTTTGCAGGCCGCCGCCGTGCGCTTTCAAGGCCAGGGTCCCGGCAATTCTCCGGGTTGTATCGGCAGCTACGCTGCCTGCATGCTTGCCCCCAGCAGAACAGAGGATCGGTGGCCGTTTTACGCCAACTTTTCAATCGTAAAACGCCACCGTTCCCACGCCGACGTCAGGACAGTCTCCAAATCAAAGAATCCAGCCAAATATATTTAAAATTCCTTCATTCATCATGACATCAACCTCAAAACCACAGTCAGAACTTCCTTTTGGTTGAGATAGGCACCTAATTACTGTGGATCTAAGCTGGTACATTAAACACGCTGCTTACTTATGTAATGAGAACATTGAACATCTAATCTCCATAATCTAGAGCTGGCATTAAAATAATAACACGATACATAGCAGCAACCTAACCAGGTCACGTATCAAGGCATCAAATAGTTCTCCAGGATCTCTTACATCAGCTTTTCATGCTGTGAGTTATTAAAATGAAACAGATACAGGTGCCTGGGGGAAGTGGAGAGATTTCATACATCGAATCTGTAGGGCCTGTGATGGGAAGGTTCTGAGACAGGGAGGGATAAACTCTTCGCAAACGTGAACCGCGATCGGTCTGAGAATCGGGCATCCTGTCGCAATCAAGGTCCTCGCCCGGCGCCGATTCGGGAGCTATGCTCCGGTCCCTCCCTGGGGGTGATAACGAAGTTTGTGCCCCGTGCCGTTGAAAAATCGCACACGCTGGAGACACCCCGAAGGGAAGCCAGATGTACTCGTACAAACCTCTGTGGGTGTTGATCGTGTCTCCGTAATAGCTGCTACATCTGGGGCGAAATTCCCCCCTACCCGGCGGGGCGGGGGGGTCCCGGCGTAGTGGAGTGGCGTCAACCACTCCGGCATCGGGCCTCCCCACCTATAGGGGCTAGGCCCGCGCCGGAGTGACTCCCGCTCCGCCGACTGGCGCCAGCGGCCTTTGGCGCTACGCCAGCCGGCATTGGGGCTGGCCGAAAGGCATTCACCGGTCGGCGTGAGTCCGCGCATGCGCCGGAGCGTCAGTGGCCGCTGTCGTCACCACCGGCGCATGCGTAGTACGGGGGGTTCTCTTCCGCCTCCGCGGCGGCGGAAGAAAAAGAGTGCCCCCACGGCACAGGCCCGTCCGCCGATCGGTGGGCCCAGATCACGGGCCAGGCCACCGTGGGGGCACCCCCCCGGGGTCCGATTGCCCCGCGCCCCCCCCCTCAGGACCCCAGGGGCCCGCTCGCACCGCCAATCCCACCGGCACAGAGGTGGTTTAAACCACATCGCCGGGATTGGACTGTCAGCGGCGGGACTTCGGCCCATCGCGGGCCGGAGAATCGCCGCGGGTAGCCCGCCAATCGCCACGGGGGACACGCCGACCGGCGGGGCGTGATTCCCGCTCCCGCCGATTCCAGGGTGGCGGAGAATTCCGGCCTAGGCGGGGGCGGGATTCACACCGGCCCCGGGCGATTCCCTGACCCTGCGGGGGGTCGGAGAATTCCGCCCCATAATCTTCAATTAGTCTATTCCTTACACTCCGTGCAGTAGTATATAGAACTCTTACTTGGGCTAAAACTCCCAACCTGTCCCTCAGCATTGATACTTTATTTGCTGGTTTGTTTTTCTCTTTTGGCTGAACCAGTAAACTTCTCGTAGTTTCGCCAACAGCTGCACTTCCTGAAGTTGGATTCCTGACTGTTTCTTTATTCTCTGCCGTGTTACTTGTAATTGGAACTGTATTGATTCTGTTGCTCGTTGTGTTCTCTCTTTAATTGGTTCTGTTTATGGCGGTTAATATGATCGCCGTCCTTAATTCTAATTACGTTTGCACAAGAGTCGCCAGGTATCTTTCGATACCGCCACAAGGTTCAAAACCGAATACTGATCAAAGACTCGATACACCATAGAACATAGAACATAGAACGATACAGCGCAGTACAGGCCCTTCGGCCTTCGATGTTGCACCGACATGGAAAAAAAAAAAAAAACTAAAGGCCATCTAACCTACACTATGCCCTTATCATCCATATGCTTATCCAATAAATTTTTAAATGCCCTCAATGTTGGCGAGTTCACTACTGTTGCAGGTAGGGAATTCCACGGCCTCACCACTCTTTGCGTAAAAAACCCACCTCTGACCTCTGTCCTATATCTATTACCCCTCAATTTAAGGCTATGTCCCCTCGTGCTAGCCACCTCCATCCGCGGGAGAAGGCTCTCGCTGTCCACCCTATCTAACCCTCTGATCATTTTGTATGCCTCTATTAAGTCACCTCTTAACCTTCTTCTCTCTAACGAAAACAACCTCAAGTCCATCAGCCTTTCCTCATAAGATTTTCCCTCCATACCAGGCAACATCCTGGTAAATCTCCTCTGCACCCGTTCCAAAGCTTCCACGTCCTTCCTATAATGAGGCGACCAGAACTGTACGCAATACTCCAAATGCGGCCGTACCAGAGTTTGGTACAGCTGCATCATGACCTCATGGCTCCGGAACTCAATCCCTCTACCAATAAAGGCCAACACACCATAGGCCTTCTTCACAACCCTATCAACCTGGGTGGCAACTTTCAGGGATCTATGTACATGGACACCGAGATCCCTCTGCTCATCCACACTACCAAGAATTTTACCATTAGCTAAATATTCCGCATTCCTGTTATTCTTTCCAAAGTGAATCACCTCACACTTCTCCACATTAAACTCCATTTGCCACCTCTCAGCCCAGCTCTGCAGCTTATCTATGTCCCTCTGTAACCTGCAACATCCTTCCGCACTGTCTACAACTCCACCGACTTTAGTGTCGTCTGCAAATTTACTCACCCATCCTTCTGCGCCCTCCTCTAGGTCATTTATAAAAATGACAAACAGCAACGGCCCCAGAACAGATCCTTGTGGTACGCCACTCGTAACTGAACTCCATTCTGAACATTTCCCATCAACTACCACTCTCTGTCTTCTTTCAACTAGCCAATTTCTGATCCACATCTCTAAATCACCCTCAATCCCCAGCCTCCGTATTTTCTGCAATAGCCGACCGTGGGGAACCTTATCAAACGCTTTACTGAAATCCATATACACCACATCAACTGCTCTACCCTCGTCTACCTGTTCAGTCACCTTCTCAAAGAACTCGATAAGGTTTGTGAGGCATGACCTACCCTTCACAAAACCATGCTGACTATCCCTAATCATATTATTCCTATCTAGATGATTATAAATCGTATCTTTTATAATCCTCTCCAAGACTTTACCCACCACAGACGTTAGGCTCACCGGCCTATAGTTACCGGGGTTATCTCTACTCCCCTTCTTGAACAAAGGGACCACATTTGCTATCCTCCAGTCCTCTGGCACTATTCCTGTAGCCAATGATGACCTAAAAATCAAAGCCAAAGGCTCAGCAATCTCTTCCCTGGCTTCCCAGAGAATCCTAGGATAAATCCCATCCGGCCCCGGGGACTTATCTATTTTCACCTTGTCCAGAATTGCCAACACTTCTTCCCTACGCACCTCAATGCCATCTATTCTAATAGCCTGGGTCTCAGCATTCTCCTCCACAATATTATCTTTTTCTTGAGTGAATACTGACGAAAAGTATTCATTTAGTATCTCGCTTATCTCCTCAGCCTCCACACACAACTTCCCACCACTGTCCTTGACTGGCCCTACTCTTACCCTAGTCATTCTTTTATTCCTGACATACCTATAGAAAGCTTTTGGGTTTTCCTTGATCCTACCTGCCAAAGACTTCTCATGTCCCCTCCTTGCTCGTCTCAGCCATGTTAGTAAGTTTGAAATCAATGCTTATTTATTTACATATTCACCTGAAGAAGGAGCCGTGCTCCGAAAGCTCGTGTTTGAAACAAACCTGTTGGACTTTAACCTGGTGTTGTAAGACTTCTTACTGTATTTATTTACACACACAGTCAAATATACTCATGCACAAAACTCTACCAACTAAACTATCACTGCTACTAAAGCCTATACTTAGCTTCGGGCGCCCACTCAGTCAGAGGAACAATGGCCGTTGTCCAGTTCTGAGGCTGCTGGGGTTGAGCTGGTACGGGATAGTAGCTCGGAGCGGCTGTCTCGTAGCGTGCGTTGACTTTGGACTTACTTGTTCTGGTGCAGCTGCTGGGCAGGTCTCTCCACGCTGAGAGCCAAGGCCAAGATAGCGATTCTCTCTTCGGGGCTTCTTCTTATACCCCAAAGGGGGCTTTGCGCGCTTTTGGACAGACCTTGAACTTGGCCCCAATTAATTGGACCGTATCCTGATCATCGATTTCCTCCAATAAAGGGGTGGCTGCCCTGATTGCTGGGCGGGCCCTAGGTAGTCGTTGGCCGGCTTTGTTCGAGTCTCCTCTGGCGCCGGGGTGTCTGCTTTAGTATCGTTGACTTAAATGTTACTCTTTTGTCCCCGGAGATGGCTCATTAGTATGGTGATGCGCTATCAATTGTGCTAAAGACACGAATGGGTACAAGAGAGGCTTTATTACAGTTAGATGTTTATCCTCCGACTGCAGCTGGTAGAATGGCTGCTCAGGAGAACTCATACATATTTATACGGCTCCTTGTGGGCGGAGCTAGCCGGCAGGGGCTACCGGCGAACCTGTAGTACAGGTACTGCTGTACGTCCCCTAATACAGGCACACACACAATTACACACTGGATCACCACATTTGGTAATGGCTTTGCAGTATCCGTCTTGTCTGGGAGCTACAGCTCCAATCCACAGATAAACCTTGCACCTGCTTGCTTTCTCAGCATTGTCCATTTTCCCTGCATTCTTTGCAAAGTGTCCATTTTGTAATCGGGACGAGGCCATCCCAGATGGCTACACCCTCCTTGTCATCCTCAACGCGAAGCGTGAAGGATCACATTACCGCGTCATCTTCGTTCTCGGACCAAGCGGGACACCCATAAACAGGCTCTACACTGCCCTATCCTATGAAACACAATTTTACCTAAAATCATTTCAAGTACATACATTATTATAAAACTCTACGGGGCACTGTGACATTCAGGCATGCATTACAAAATTAAAAAAACTGGAACCTCTAACTATCCTCAATAAACTACCCTCACTCAAACAATCCAAAAATAATCTATAACATCTTAAACTGTACAAATAGCAGCACACAAATTTTTCTGGCTTGGCAGTCAAGCACAGAGTTTTACAGTTCTTTACTGAACGAAACACACACAAAAAAAACTGGATGCACTTTAATTCATGTCAAGGGGTTCGGGGGTTTGGTGAAGTCCAGAAATAAAGGACCTAAACGGGTATACCGGGGTGCGAGAGCGGTTGGCTCTCCTTCATCATTTCCTGATTCTAACTGTCTGCACGACACTGCAGAGTATCACCAGTGCTAAGAGGGCTTCTACTACATAGGATAGTGAATGCCAGGTGATAAACTTATCACACCAGGTCGGGGTATTGTTTACTGTCGCGGGGCTAATATCTAGGGGTTCTGTGTATTGCAGGGGTGGGAATCATTCATGGCTTGTGTGGTAGGGGTCAGGGGGGTAGCGTCTGCGCGCAAGTGAAGGAATCCCACTAAGATCCAGGTGAAGAAGATGGAGGTCATCTTCATCTTTTCTGTTGTCGGTCTTCTTCTTTCTCTTCCTCTGGGGTTCCTGTGTTTCCGGAGTTCTGTGAACACAAGCATAATATCTTGCTTAAGATCTCGTGTGTTTGTCTGTCTGTCCTTTATTGCCAATTACCCTTTATAATTGGTCACCATCTGTGACTCCCTCATTTTATTTTTAAACCGAATATCTGGACAAGACATCCGAGAAAAATACTGACACAGTGCGAGCCGTCTCGCAGCCTGTGCGATTTACCATCCCAGTGTTTGAGGATGTCAATAGCATACAGAAGCAACCTAAGGGAAGCAACATAAACAAACAAATAAATGTTCGAACTAAAAGTGCCAAAATGGGGTGCGTATGGGCCGCGGCGGGTAAGAAATGGGTGGAATCCCCGGGTAGGACGGTGACCAGTGCCGTATGTGCTCCACCCGAGTGTAGCTGACCAGGGGGTCCTCAGGCAGGGCGGGGACCAGTGCCGATACTCCACTGCCTGAGTGACCGGGCAAGAACGGTCAGAGTGTGGTCGTCCCGGTGGTTGCAATTATGCTATCTCCTGCCTTCGAAGCAGAAGAGCAGTTATGAACAGTTGCCTACGGACAAAATAGTTATTTTAACTGCCAGTGGATGTCAAAGGAGTGGTGGCGTGGGGCCATGAAAACATTTAGCGAACAAACCCTGGGGCAGCACGGTAGCATAGTGGTTAGCATAAATGCTTCACAGCTCCAGGGTCCCAGGTTCGATTCCCGGCTGGGTCACTGTCTGTGTGGAGTCTGCACGTCCTCCCCCTGTGTGCGTGGGTTTCCTCCGGGTGCTCCGGTTTCCTCCCACAGTCCAAAGATGTGCGGGTTAGGTGGATTGGCCATGCTAAATTGCCCGTAGTGTCCTAATAAAAGTAAGGTTAAGGGGGGGGGGGGGGTTGTTGGGTTATGGGTATAGGGTGGATATGTGGGTTTGAGTAGGGTGATCATGGCTCGGCACAACATTGAGGGCCGAAGGGCCTGTTCTGTGCTGTACTGTTCTATGTTCTATGTTCTAAACAACATTCAACATTGACAGTAACAAACATTTAAACAACAAACTAACATAACAAAACCGTGCAGGTTCCATCAGAAAGAAGGATACCATAAACCACATTTGGCCTGGGGTGTAACTAGCGTATGGAGTCGGTGTAGTGTGACTGAAGAAGAGAGGAAGGAGGGGAGAAACAAAAATGAAGTAGCATTGCTGAGGTATCCCTGCCATGAGAAGTGGCGGGTAAGCGCTCACAGTTTGCATGGGGCAGCTGGGACCTTGTAGCTGCTGTGGGTGGTGTTCTCTTTCCTATCTGGGGGCTAGTCTAGCTGGTGTTGGGAGTCTCCTGCAATCTCGGGCGAAGTCTCCTGACTGCCCACAGTTGTAAACTGACCCCTGGCGGACATAAGGTGGGGCAGGCTCTCTGGTGCAGTGTTCCCTTGGGTATGGTTTCCTGGGTGGGGGGTCGGGGAATTGGTGGGCTGATTCCGTTGCTGTTTCTGGGGGGCTTGACATTCTCGTGCGTACATAGAACATAGAACAGTACAGCACAGAACAGGCCCTTCGGCCCTCGATGTTGTGCCGAGCAATGATCACCCTACTCAAACCCATGTATCCACCCTATACCCGTAACCCAACACCCCCCCCCCCCCCTTAACCTTACTTTTTAGGACACTACGGGCAATTTAGCATGGCCAATCCACCTAACCTGCACATCTTTGGACTGTGTGAGGAAACCGGCGCACCCGGAGGAAACCCACGCACACACGGGGAGGATGTGCAGACTCCGCACAGACAGTGACCCAGCCGGGAATCGAACCTGGGACCCTGGAGCTGTGAAGCATTTATGCTAGCCACCATGCTACCCGTGCTGCGTAGTGTCCTAATTGTCCGCAATTGTAACATTCCTGGGATTTAGGCTGCTGTGGGCTATTTCTTCCCTCGTTTACCCATGCGGGGTTCTGGTGCGTCCTAACTGGAATGCATGTCTGCCTGCTCTTCATCTGCTCTACCATACGCTGATTTTCCCTGTATGGACTGTTCCCAAGCGCGGGACAACCTTTTCAAAACCCATTTTTCATTGTCAGTCTCGTCTGAGGGGTCATAATTTGCGCAAGCTCTCTGTCCTGCGTCTGTCGAGTGAGAGACCAGGGTTCGATTCCATTTAGCCATATTATCTGCGGACAAATGGGCACGGGCTAACTCTCCGAAAACTGCTGTGAAGTGTATCCACAGGCATCCAGCAAACGCTGTGGGGTGCTCTGTTCTACCGGGTCTCCTCTGTTATAGCCGATCGCATCAAGGATCGCTGTGTGCATTTCTTGGAGTGTGCCTCCTCCCACATTCTGTGGGTCGGGAAGGGCTGCTATGACTGAAGGGTCGAGGCTTAAAACTGTCAGCTTCACTTGCTCCTTCCCGTCCAGGCCGTACATGGTGGCCTGCTGCTTAACTCTAGCGAAAAACTGGTGGGGGTCTGATGGTTGGAGTTCTATTGTCCTGGGAAAATGGGCCATTACGATGCAAACGAGCGGGGGTTCCGATCAGGCTTGGTTACCTGCGTTTCAAATATACATAGGCTTTGTATCTGTCTGAGTCCTTGGTTGGCCATAATTCCCATAATCCTTTGCAGGTGGCCATCTTAGATGGCTACAGTAGCACAGTGGTTAGCACTGTCGCTTCAAGGCTCCAGGGTCCCAGGTTCGGTTCCCAGCTTGGGTCATTGTCTGTGGGGAGTCTGCACGTTCTCCCCGTGTCTGCGTGGGTTTCCTCCGGCTGCTCCGGTTTCCACCCACAGTCCACATGTGTGCAGGTTAGGTGGATTGACCATACTAAATTGCCCTTAGTGTCCAAAGGGCGTGGGTGAGGTTGCTGGGTTACAGGGATGGGGGGAGATGTGGGCTTAAGTGGGGTGCTCTTTCAAAAAAGGCCGGTGCAGATTCGATGGGCCGAATGGCCTCCTTCTGCACTGTAAATTCTATGGCTCAGGATGTTTGTGTCACCTGGCCAGGCCCTCGTGCTGGTTGGCAGTGTTAATGCGGTATCTCTGAATTGTTACCAACGGCTTGAGGTCATAATGATTCACAGCAAGTTTGTTAAAGGTTTTTGAGTCCGGAGTCGCCGGGTGGGTGAGGCTCTTATTATACTGAAAATCAGGGCCCTGCAGTGGGTCAGGAGTATTACCTTTTGAAGGTCATCTCCAACAATACTATTTGCCTGGAAGAAATAGTGGGCGGAATTCTCCGCAAGGCCCGCGCCAGCGTGAAACTTGGAGAGGTTCACGACGGCGTCGGAAGCCTCTCCCGGCCCCCTATTCTCCCCTACCCGGGGGGATAGGCGGGCCGTACCGGGAAACTTGGTGGCCGGGCCTTGTCCCTGGCTTCAAGGCTCGGCGCGCAAAGAATGACGCCGCGGTGGAGCCTAATGATGTCAGCCGCGCATGCGTGGGTTGGACAGCTCAAACCCGCGCATGCGCGGTGGCCGTCTTTCCCCTCAGCCGCCCTGCAAGATGTGGCAGCTTGATCTTGCGGGGCAGCGGAGGGGAAAGAGTGCGACCCCTTGAGACGCCGGCCCGACGATTGGTGGGCACCGATCCCGGGCCAGTCCCCTCCCGAGCACGGTCGTGGTGCTCGATCCCCGATCCGCCCCCCCTAGGCCCCACACTTACCTGACGCGCCATGTTCAGGACGGCAGCGACCAGGTGTGGTTGCTGCCGTCGTGAACAGGTCGGGAACGGCAGGCCGCTCGGCCCATCCGGGTCGGAGAATCGTGGGTCGCCGTGAAAAACGACCTGTCTCTGAGCGGCGTGTCGGAAAACCGGACACGCCATTTTGGAGGGGTGGGAGAATAGCGGGTTGTGCGGGAGCGGACCTCCCGCTATTCTCCCACCCATCGTGGTTGCGGAGAATCGCGGCCAGTGCATCCATTTGATATACTGAACCCAGTCTTCCATGCTTGCATCAAAGGCCTCTCGCCTTCCAAAAAGTGCCATTTGTAAAGTCTCACCGACCTGGTTCCTGTGCTGGGGAATCCCCTTGTGGTCAGCATGTCCAGGATTGCATTGTTGTCCTCGTCGCCAGTATAAAAGCTCTGGAGGCCCGAGAAAGTAAATTCAATCAAAGTTTAATTCGACAACAAAACTAAAGGCTGCAAAGCAGCTCACAACCCCAAAGTCCCAAACGCGACTCCCGATCACAACCGGTCCCAATCCGGGCCGGCTTTTATAAGGTGATTTCCAGGAGCCCCAGCTCACCGACCCCCGCCCGCAGGGGAGCTCATCTTCCATAAGTCCCATGGGGCATCAGTTAGGGTCTCCCCGTGGGTCTCCTGAGGGTTATTAAAAATGGTTTCTTGTTTCTGTGAGAAAATTTAGAGAGAGTGTCTGCATACCGACGGTAGCACAAGTGGTTAGCACTGCTGCTTCACAGCGCCAGGGTCCCCGGTTCGATTCCAGCCTCGGGTCACTATCTGTGCGGAGTCTGCACGTTCTCCCCGTGTGTGCGTGAGTTTCCTCCGGGTGCTCCGGTTTCCTCCCACAGTCCAAACACGTGCAGGTTAGGTGGATTGGCCATGCTAAAATTGCCCTTAGTCACCAAAAAGGTTAGGAGGGGTTATTGGGTTACGGGGATAGGGTGGAAGTGAGGGTTTAAGCGGGTCGGTGCAGACTCGATGGGGCTAATGGCCTCCTTCTGCACTGTATGTTCTATGTTCTAGTGAGTGCTACTGGGCTGAAAGAGTGTTTTTGGATTTGGGTGAACAACAGGGAGTTGGGTGAAACTGGTAGAAGGTGAAGCTAAAAAGACTGAGTGAGGAGCTCAGTCTCAGTCCGGGCAGGAGCGGAGCTCAGTCTCAGTCCCGGCAGGAGCCGAGCTCAGTCTCAGTCCCAGCAGGAGCGGAGCTCAGTCTCGGTCCCGGCAGGAGCGGAGCTCAGTCTCGGTCCCGGCAGGAGCGGAGCTCAGTCTCAGTCCCGGCAGGAGCGGAGCTCAGTCTCAGTCCCGGCAGGAGCGGAGCTCAGTCTCAGTCCCGGCAGGAGCGGAGCTCAGTCTCAGTCCCGGCAGGAGCGGAGCTCAGTCTCAGTCCCGGCAGGAGCGGAGCTCAGTCTCAGTCCCGGCAGGAGCGGAGCTCAGTCTCAGTCCCGGCAGGAGCGGAGCTCAGTCTCAGTCAGGGCAGGAGCGGAGCTCAGTCTCAGTCCCGGCAGGAGCGGAGCTCAGTCTCAGTCCCGGCAGGAGCGGAGCTCAGTCTCAGTCCCGGCAGGAGCGGAGCTCAGTCTCAGTCCCGGCAGGAGCGGAGCTCAGTCTCAGTCCCGGCAGGAGCGGAGCTCAGTCTCAGTCCCGGCAGGAGCGGAGCTCAGTCTCAGTCTGGGCAGGAGCGGAGCTCAGTCTCAGTCCAGGCAGGAGCGGAGCTCAGTCTCAGTCCGGGCAGGAGCGGAGCTCAGTCTCAGTCCCGGCAGGAGCGGAGCTCAGTCTCAGTCCCGGCAGGAGCGGAGCTCAGTCTCAGTCCCGGCAGGAGCGGAGCTCAGTCTCAGTCCCGGCAGGAGCGGAGCTCAGTCTCAGTCCCGGCAGGAGCGGAGCTCAGTCTCAGTCCCGGCAGGAGCGGAGCTCAGTCCCGGCAGGAGCGGAGCTCAGTCTCAGTCCCGGCAGGAGCGGAGCTCAGTCTCGGTCCCGGCAGGAGCGGAGCTCAGTCTCAGTCCCGGCGGGAGCGGAGCTCAGTCTCAGTCCCGGCAGGAGCGGAGCTCAGTCCCGGCAGGAGCGGAGCTCAGTCCCGGCAGGAGCGGAGCTCAGTCTCAATCTGGGCAGGAGCGGAGCTCAGTCTCAGTCCCGGCAGGAGCGGAGCTCAGTCTCAGTCCCGGCAGGAGCGGAGCTCAGTCTCAGTCCCGGCAGGAGCGGAGCTCAGTCTCAGTCCCGGCAGGAGCCGGGCTCAGTCTCAGTCCCGGCAGGAGCGGAGCTCAGTCTCAGTCCCGGCAGGAGCGGAGCTCAGTCTCAGTCCCGGCAGGAGCGGAGCTCAGTCTCAGTCCCGGCAGGAGCGGAGCTCAGTCTCAGTCCCGGCAGGAGCGGAGCTCAGTCTCAGTCCCGGCAGGAGCGGAGCTCAGTCTCAGTCCCGGCAGGAGCGGAGCTCAGTCCCGGCAGGAGCTCAGTCTCAGTCCCGGCAGGAGCGGAGCTCAGTCTCAGTCCCGGCAGGAGCGGAGCTCAGTCTCAGTCCCGGCAGGAGCGGAGCTCAGTCCCGGCAGGAGCTCAGTCTCAGTCCCGGCAGGAGCGGAGCTCAGTCCCGGCAGGAGCTCAGTCTCAGTCCCGGCAGGAGCGGAGCTCAGTCTCAGTCCCGGCAGGAGCGGAGCTCAGTCTCAGTCCCGGCAGGAGCGGAGCTCAGTCTCAGTCCCGGCAGGAGCGGAGCTCAGTCTCAGTCTGGGCAGGAGCGGAGCTCAGTCTCAGTCCCGGCAGGAGCGGAGCTCAGTCTCAGTCCCGGCAGGAGCGGAGCTCAGTCTGTCCCGGCAGGAGCGGAGCTCAGTCTCAGTCCCGGCAGGGGCGGAGCTCAGTCTCAGTCCCGGCAGGAGCGGAGCTCAGTCTCAGTCCCGGCAGGAGCGGAGCTCAGTCTCAGTCCCGGCAGGAGCGGAGCTCAGTCTCAGTCCCGGCAGGAGCGGAGCTCAGTCTCAGTCCCGGCAGGAGCGGAGCTCAGTCTCAGTCCCGGCAGGAGCGGAGCTCAGTCTCAGTCCCGGCAGGCGCGGAGCTCAGTCTCAGTCCCGGCAGGAGCGGAGCTCAGTCTCAGTCCCGGCAGGAGCGGAGCTCAGTCTCAGTCCCGGCAGGAGCGGAGCTCAGTCTCAGTCCCGGCAGGAGCGGAGCTCAGTCTCAGTCCCGGCAGGAGCGGAGCTCAGTCTCAGTCCCGGCAGGAGCGGAGCTCAGTCTCAGTCCCGGCAGGAGCGGAGCTCAGTCTCAGTCCCGGCAGGAGCGGAGCTCAGTCTCAGTCCCGGCAGGAGCGGAGCTCAGTCTCAGTCCCGGCAGGAGCGGAGCTCAGTCTCAGTCCCGGCAGGAGCGGAGCTCAGTCTCAGTCCCGGCAGGAGCGGAGCTCAGTCTCAGTCCCGGCAGGAGCGGAGTTCAGTCTCAGTCCCGGCAGGAGCGGAGCTCAGTCTCAGTCCCGGCAGGAGCAGAGGGAAGCAGAGTTCTATAAATACCAAGGTCAGATTCCTGTTCTCATTGACTTCGCTGTGAGCGTCACAGTGAAGCAGTCGTGAGTTTAAAAAGTGTTTATTTTTAGTGGATGGGATTAACTGAGAAACAACACAAATAAGTGAAAGACAGGGTCAGTATAATAAAGTGAAATTGGCGTAAGGGAGGTAAGTAAATAGTATCTTTATATAGCTTAGTCTTTGGTAAATAAGGAGTAATTAAGGGTTTAAGGGTAGTCATGGCAGGAGAGCTCGCTCCCGTGATTGGCTCCTCCTGTGCTGTGTAGCAAATCACAGAAGCTCGAGTTGTCCCTGGTGACCACATGTGCTGGAAGTATGTCCAACTGCAGCTAGTGGCTAACCACGTTTGGGAGCTGGAGCTGAGGGTGGATTCACTGTGGAGCATCCGCGAGCAGGTCGTGGATAACACCTTCAGTGAGGTGGTCACACCGCAGATGAGGAGTGAACAGGCAGGAAGGTCATGGGTAACAACCGGGCAGCATGTAGCATAATGGTTAGCACAATTGCTTCACAGCTCCAGCTTTCTAGGTTCGAGTCCTGGCTTCGGTCACTGTCTGTGCGGAATTTGCACGATCTCCCCATGTGTGCGTGGGTTTCCTTTGGGTGCTCCGGTTTCCTCCCTCAGTCCAAAGATGTGCAGGTTAGGTGGATTGGCCATGCTAAATTGCCCCCAGTGTCCCAAATTGCCGTTAGTGTTGGGTGGGGTTACTGGGTTATGGGGATAGGGTGGAGGTGTGCGCTTGGGTAGGTGGCCTCCTTCTGCACTGTAAATTCTATTTTTTTTTTAAAGTAGAGGAAGGCAGGTAGTGCAGGAGTCCCCCTTGACCATCCCCCTTTCTAACAGATAGACCGTTTTGTTTACTGTTGGGGAGATGACTGGAGGGGAAAGCAGTGGCAGCTACCTTCATCGCACCATGGGTGGGTCTGCTGCACAAGAGGTGAGGAGAGAGAATGTCAGGGCTTTTGTGGTCCGGGATTCGATTGTAAGGGGAACAGACAGGCATTTCTGTGGCTGCAAAAGAGACTCCAGAATGGTGTGTTACCTTCCTGGTGCCAGGGTCAGGGATGTCACTGCTGGGCATCCTGAAGGGGGAGCACAGACCGATATTGTGGTACACATTGGTACCAACGATGCAGGCAGAAAAAGGGATGAGGTCCAGCAATTTTGGGGATGGTGGGACCTATACGAGGCAGACGGTTTGCACCTGAAGCGAAATGGGACGAGTGTCCTTGCAGGAAGGTTTGCTAGTGCAGGGCGGGTTTGAACAAACCTGACAGGGAACTGAGATCCTAATAGAAGGTTCAGCAGGGTTAGATGCACAGCCAGAATTAAAAGAGACAACAAGTGAGTCAAGATGGCATAGATTGTCTCGACCAGTTAAGTCACAAAGGAGTTTGGCAAGATTGGATGGTATTTATTTTAATCAAGTCTGACGAACAAGGCAGATGAGTTGAGAGCACAAATTAAAACATGGGGGTCTGATGTCATTACTGTCACTGAGACATGGCTGAGAGAGGGGCAGGATTGGCAGCTCAATATTCCGGGATACAGGATCTTCAGGCGAGTTGGGGAAGAAGGTAACAGAGGAGGAGCTGTCAAAGTTTTAATCAGGGAATCAATTGTAGCAGTAAGGAGGGATGACATCTTAGAAGGCTCTTCAACTGAAGCCATAAGGGTGGAACGTAAAAACTAAAAGGAGCAACCACATTTTTGGGAATGTTCTGTAGGTCCCTAGCAGTCTGAGAGAAATAGGAGAGCACATCTGTAGGCAAATTGCAGAGGAGTGGAAAAGTAATAGGGTGATGATAGTGGATGATTTCAACTTCCCCAATATTTACAGGGGAGCCATAATGTGAAAGGTTTACAGGAAACAGAATTCTTAAAATGAATCCAGGAGAACTTTTTAAGCTAGTACGTAGAAGGACCTACAAGTGAGGGTCCTGATAAGGACCTGGACTGAATATTAGATAACGAAGCCGGGCAAGTGGTTGAAGTATCAGTGGGGGAGCATTTTGCAGACAGAGATCATAACTCGTTTGGATTGAAGATTGTTATGGAAAAAGACAAGCATGGCCCCGAGATAAAAGTTCTAAACTGGGGGAAGGCCGACTTGAATAATGCCATGTGAGTGTCCCTTTAAGAAAGGTTTAGTCTCTTATCATGTGACTTGTAGCACATTGGGCTGTGGCTGTCAGGTGAGAGTTTTTTTTATAAAGTTTCAGTTTCAGTTTGACTGCTTTAGACTTTGGAAGAAGAAAGAAGTGTTTTACTCTGTTTCAATTTTTAAAGCTGTTCCAGTAAAAAGCACATTGGTTGTGGATAACTGTCTTGGTAACTTTAATGATATAGTTGCTTTCCGGAAGGGGTTTGAATCTGCTGGCTGGACCTGGATCAGAATTTCAGGAAAAGAACCAATCCCATTCAAATGAGAATACAGTGTGCTGGGCCACGCCTTTGAAAAGGGGCTTTGATTTAATTGGATTTTGTTATTGAATTGGAACAGCTAAGGGGAATTCATTAAATGTTATTTATATAGATTACTGTAGCTGTGTGGTGTCTTTATGTTTGTAATTGATAAAAATTCTTGCTGTGTTTAGATATATATATTTAAAATTTACAGTGCAGAAGGAGGCCTTTCGGCCCATCGAGTCTGCACTGGCCCTTACAAAGAGCAACCCACTCAAGCCCACGTATTTACCCTATCCCTGCAACCCCCACTTCACTTTTTAGGACACTAAGGGCAATTTATCATGGCCAATCCACCTGACCCGCACATCCTTGGACTGTGGGAGGAAACCGGAGCACCCGGAGGGAACCGGCGCACACACGGGGAGAACGTGCAGACTCCACACAGACAGTGACCCAAGCCGGGAATCGAACCTGGGACCCTGGAGCTGTGAAGCAATTGTGCTAACCACTATGCTACCGTGCTACCCATATATGTTAACTATATTCTTAGAATAAACCTTGTTTTGATTAAAGCGCCTAGGAAGTCTGATTAATCTCACTTGCAGTTTCATCCAAGCCAAATTCAACATAAAGGTTATAGGCCAGGTGAACCACATAATACACTTTGGAGTTTCTAAGCCCTGGCCCATAACAATAAGATCAGATATGATTTGGCCAGAATGGACTGGGAGCAGATACTTTTAGGTAAATCTGTGACAGAACAGAAGGACCCATTCAAGAAGAAAATAGGGAGAGTGGGAATAGAAATCAGGGAGAAGGGCTTTTACTGGGAGACTAAGTAGAGGTGATGGCACCCATGACTACTACCCTGTAACCTCTGCACCTTCCAAAATCTGTTTCCCAATCTGTTCCTCCACATCTCTGCTGCTATTGGGGGGCCTATAGAAAACTCCCAACAAGGTGACTGCTCCTTTCCTATTTCTGACTTCAATCCATATTACCTCAGTAGGCAGATCCTCCTCGAACTGCCTTTCTGCAACTGTTATACTGTCTCTAATTAACAGTGCAACCCCCCCCCCCCCACCTCTTTTACCACCCTCCCTAATCTTATTGAAACATCCAGCAGAGGGCAGCAGAGCAGAGCTTCTGATTGGCTGTTCCGGGGAGATTTGCATACGTGCAGTGCGGTCAGCGTAAGTTGAAGGTGGTTTGTGAAGGGGCTGTTCTCGAGTGACAGCTTTACCTGAAACACTACTTACGTAGTGTCTCCCACCCATCCTCCTCCTCTAACCAAAAAAAAAGTTCTGTCCGTCGGATTGCTAAACTAACAAGGTTTTTTTTTTAGTTTTCAGTAGTTGGGAAGTTAGTTCAGTGGGAATGGAGGCTAGGTCAGTTGAATGTTCCTCCTGTAGAATGTGGGAGGAAAGGGTCACCTCTAGTGTCCCTGTTGACTACATCTGCGGGAAGTGCACCCAACTCCAGCTCCTCGAGAACCGCGTTAGGGACCTGGAGCTGGAGCTGGATGAACTTCGGATCATTCGGGAGGCGGAGGGGGTTATTGAGAGGAGTTATAGGGAGGTAGTCACACCTCAGGTAAAAGAAGAAGGTAGATGGGTTACCGTCAGGGGAGGGAGAGGGAACTGGCAGGCAGTGCAGGGATCCCCTGTGGTCGTTCCCCTCTATAACAAGTATACCGTTTTGGATACTGTTGCGGGGGATGACTTACCAGGGGTAAGCAATGGGGCACAGGTCTCTGGCACAGAGTCTGTCCCTGTTGCTCAGAAGGGAAGGGAGAAGAGGAACAGAGCACTTGTCATTGGGGACTCCATAGTTAGAGGAACAGACAGGAGGTTCTGTGGGAACGAAAGAGACTCACGGTTGGTGTGTTGCCTCCCAGGTGCCAGGGTTCGTGATGTCTCTGATCGTGTTTTTGGGATCCTTAAGGGGGAGGGGGAGCAGCCCCAAGTCGTGGTCCACATAGGTACCAACGACATAGGTAGGAAGAGAGATGGGGATTTGAGACAGAAATTCAGGGAGCTCGGGTGGAAGCTGAGAGCTAGAACAAACAGAGTTGTTATCTCTGGGTTGTTACCCGTGCCACGTGCTAGCGAAGTGAGAAATAAGGAGAGAGAGGAGTTGAACACGTGGCTACAGGGATGGTGCAGGAGGGAGGGTTTTGGTTTCCTGGATAATTGGGGCTCATTCTGGGGTAGGTGGGGCCTCTACAAACAGGATGGTCTTCACCTGAACCAGAGGGGTACCAATATCCTGGGGGGGAGATTTGCTAGTGCTCTTCGGGGGGGTTTAAATTAATTCAGCAGGGGGATGGGAACCTAAATTGTAGTCCCAGTGTACAGGATGTTGAGAGTAGTGAGGTCAGGGATAGGGTTAAAAGTTCGAAAGAGGGCACCGGCAAGCAAGACGCTGGTTTGAAGTGTGTCTACTTCAACGCCAGGAGCATCCGGAATAAGGTGGGTGAGCTTGCAGCATGGGTTGGTACCTGGGATCTCGATGTTGTGGCGATTTCGGAGACATGGGTAGAGCAGGGACAGGAATGGTTGTTACAGGTTCCAGGATTTAGATGTTTCTGTAAGAACAGAGAAGATGGTAAAAGAGGGGGGGGGGGGGGGGGGGGGGGGGTGTGGCATTGTTAATCAAGGAAAGTATTACGGCGGTAGAAAGGACGTTTGAGGACTCATCTACTGAGGTAGTATGGGCCGAGGTTAGGAACAGGAGAGGAGAGGTCATCCTGTTGGGAGTTGTCTATAGACCTCCGAATAGTTCCAGAGATGTAGAGGATAGGATTGCAAAGATGATTCTCGACAGGAGCGAGAGTAACAGGGTAGTTGTTATGGGGGACTTTAACTTTCCAAATATTGACTGGAAATACTATAGTTCGAGTACTATAGATGGGTCAGTTTTTGTTTTGTGCAGTGTGTGCAGGAGGGTTTTCTGACACAGTATGTAGACAGGCCAACAAGGGGCGAGGCCACATTGGATTTGGTACTGGGTAATGAACCCGGCCAGGTGTTAGATTTCGATGTAGGTGAGCACTTTAGTGATAGTGATCACAACTCGGTTATGTTTACTTTAGCAATGGGCAGGGATAGGTATATACCGCAAGGCAAGAATTATAGCTGGGGGTAAGGCAATTATGATGCTATTCGGCAAGATTTAGGATGTATAGGATGGGGAAGGAAACTGCAGGGGATGGGTACAATCGAAATGTGGAGCTTTTTCAAGAAACAGCTACTGCGTGTCCTTGATAAGTATGTACCTGTCAGGCAGGGAGGACGTTGTCAAGCAAGGGAACCGTGGTTTACTAAGGAAGTTGAAGCACTTGTCAAGAGGGAGAAGAAGGCTTATGTTTGGATGAGACATGAAGGCTCAGTTAGGGCACTTAAGAGTTAGCGAGGAAGGACCTAAAGGGAGAGTTAAGAAGAGCAAGGAGAGGACACGAAAAGTCGTTGGCGGATAGGATCAAGGAAAACCCTAAGGCTTTCTATAGGTATATCAGGAACAAAAGAATGACTAGAGTAAGATTAGGGCCAATCAAGGATAGTAGTGGAAAGTTGTGTGTAGAATCAGAGGAGATAGGGGAAGCATTAAATGGATATATTTCATCAGTGTTTAAACTGGAGAAAGACAATGTTGTCGAGGAGAATACTCAGGTTCAGTCGACCAGGCTAGATGGAATTGAGGTTCAAAAGGAGGAGGTGTTATCAATTTTGGAAAATGTCAAAATAGATAAGTCCCCTGGGCCAGATGGGATTTATCCTAGGATTCTCTGGGAAGCCAGGGAGGAGATTGCAGAGCCTTTGTCCTTGATCTTTATGTCGTCTTTGTCGACAGGAATAGAGCCGGAAGACTGGAGGATAGCAAATGTTGTCCCCTTGTTCAAGAAGGGGAGTAGAGACAACCCTGGTAATTATAGACCTGTGAGCCTTACTTCGGTTGTGGGTAAAATGCTGGAAAAGGTTATAAGAGATAGGGTTTATAATCATCTTGAAAAGAACAAGTTTATTAGCGATACTCAACACGGTTTTGTGAAGGGTAGGTCATGCCTCACAAACCTTATTGAGTTTTTTGAGAAGGTGACCAAACAGGTGGATGAGGGTAAAGCGGTTGATGTGGTGTATATGGATTTCAGTAAGGCGTTTGATAAGGTTCCCCACGCTAGGCTATTGCAGAAAATAAGGAAGTATGGGATTGAAAGTGATTTAGCGGTTTGGATCAGTAATTGGCTAGCTGAAAGAAGACAGAGGGTGGTGGTTGATGGCAAATGTTCATCCTGGAGTTCAGTTACTAGTGGTGTACCGCAAGGATCTGTTTTGGGGCCACTGCTGTTTGTCATTTTTATAAATGACCTGGAAGAGGGTGTAGAAGGATGGGTTAGTAAATTTGCAGATGACACGAAGGTCGGTGGAGTTGTGGATAGTGCTGAAGGATGTTATAGGATACAGAGAGACATAGATAAGCTGCAGAGCTGGGCTGAGAGGTGGCAGATGGAGTTTAATGCGGGAAAGTGTGAGGTGGTTCACTTTGGAAGGAGTAACAGGAATGCAGAGTACTGGGCTAATGGCAAGATTCTTGGTAGTGTAGATGAACAGAGAGATCTCGGCATCCAGGTACATAAATCCCTGAAAGTTGCCACCCAGGTTAATAGGGCTGTTAAGAAGGCATATGGTGTGCTAGCCTTTATCAGTAGGGGGGATTGAGTTTCGGAGCCACAAGGTCATGCTGCAGCTGTACATAACTATGGTGCGGCCGCTCCTGGAGTACTGCGTGCAGTTCTGGTCACCACATTATAGGAAGGATAGAACATAGAACATAGAACAGTACAGCACAGAACAGGCCCTTCAGCCCTCGATGTTGTGCCGAGCAATGATCACCCTACTCAAACCCACGTATCCACCCTATACCCGTAACCCAACAACCCCCTCCCATAACTTTACTTTTCAGGACACTACGGGCAATTTAGCATGGCCAATCCACCTAACCACCTAGCTTTGGAAAGGGTTCAGAGGAGATTTACTAGGATGTTGCCTGGTATGGAGGGAAGGCTGAGAGGTGACTTAATAGAGACATATAAGATAGTCAGAGGGTTAGATAGGGTGGACAGTGAGAGTCTTTTTCCTCGGATGGTGATGACCAACACGAGGGGACATAGCTTTAAATTGAGGGGTGGTAGATATAGGACAGATGTCAGAGGCAGTTTCTTTACTCAGAGAGTAGTAGGGGTGTGGAACACCCTGCCTGCAACAGTAGTAGACTCGCCAACGTTATGGGCATTTAAGTGGTCACTGGATAGGCATATGGATGAAAATGGAATAGTGTAGGTCAAATAGGCTTCAGATGGTTTCAAAGGTCGGCGCAACATCGAGGGCCAAAGGGCCCGTACTGCACTGTAATGTTCTATGTTCTATGTTCTATGTTCTACAACCAGGGACCCCCAACAACCATTTCTGCCCCTCTTCAATCCAGGTTTCCGTGATGGCCACCACATCGTAGTCCCAAGTACCGATCCATGCCTTAAGTTCACCCACCTTATTCCTGATGCTTCTTGGTTGAAGTATACACACCTCAACCCATCTCCGTGCCTGCAAGAGTCTCCTTTGTCAGTGTTACTTTCCCCACTGCGTCACTGCACACTTTGGCGTCCTGAACATCGGCTCCCATAGTTGCTGGACTACAAATCCGGTTCCCATTCCCCTGCCAAATTAGTTTAATTAGTGGCACCAGGGATTGGAGAGTGGCGAATGTCGTGCCTCTGTTCAAAAAAGGGAATAGGGATAACCGTGGGAATTACAGGCCAGTCAGTCTTACTTCGGTGGTAGGCAAAGTAATGGAAAGGGTACTGAGGGATACGATTTCTGAGCATCTGGAAAGACACTGTTTGATTAGGGATAGTCAGCATGGATTTGTGAGGGGTAGGTCTTGCCTCACAAGACTTATTGAATTCTTTGAAGAGGTGACCAAGCACGTGGATGAAGGTAAAGCAGTGGATGTGAATTACATGGATTTTAGTAAGGCATTTGATAAGGTTCCCCATGGTAGGCTTATGCAGAAAGTAAGGAGGCATGGGATAGTGGGAAATTTGGCCAGTTGGATAACAAACTGGCTCACCGATAGAAGTCAGAGAGTGGTGGTGGATGGCAAATATTCAGCCTGGAGCCCAGTTACCAGTGGCGTACCGTAGGGATCAGTTCTGGGTTCTCTGCTGTTTGTGATTTTCATTAATGACTTGGATGAGGGAGTTGAAGGGTGGGTCAGTAAATTTTCAGACGATACGAAGATTGGTGGAGGTGTGGATGGTGAGGAGGGCTGTTGTCAGCTGCAATGAGACATAGATAGGATGCAGAGCTGGGCTGAGAAGTGGCAGATGGAGTTTAACTCTGAAAAGTGTGAGATTGTCCATTTTGGAAGGACAAATATGAATGCGGAATACAGGGTTAACGGTAGGGTTCTTGGCAATGTAGCGGAGCAGAGAGATCTTGGGGTCTATGTTCATAGATCTTTGAAAGTTGCCACTCAAGTGGATAGAGCTGTGAAGAAGGCCTATGGTGTGCTAGTGTTCATTAGCAGAGGGTTTGAATTTAAGAGCCGTGAGGTGATGATGCAGCTGTACAAAACCTTGGTAAGGCCACATTTGGAGTACTGTGTGCAGTTCTGATCGCCTCATTTTAGGAAAGATGTGGAAGCTTTGGAAAAGGTGCAAAGGAGATTTACCAGGATGTTGCCTGGAATGGAGAGTAGGTCATACGAGGAAAGGTTGAGGGTGCTAGGCCTTTCCTCATTAGAACGGAGAAGGATGAGGGGCGACTTGATAGAGGTTTATAAGATGATCAGGGGAATAGATAGAGTAGACAGTCAGAGACTTTTTCCTCGGGTGGAACAAACCATTACAAGGGGACATAAATTTAAGGTGAATGGTGGAAGATATAGGGGGGATGTCAGAGGTAGGTTCTTTACCCAGAGAGTAGTGGGGGCAATGGAATGCACTGCCTGTGGAAGTAGTTGAGTCGGAAACATTAGGGACCTTCAAGCGGCTATTGGATAGGTACATGGATTACGGTAGAATAATGGGGTGTAGATTGATTCGTTCTTAATCACGGACAAAAGTTCGGCACAACATCGTGGGCCGAAGGGCCTGTTCTGTGCTGTATTTTCTATGTTCATCTCAGCGAGAAAGATGGACTGATCAGTGGCAAATCTGGATAAATGTGAGGTGGTGCAGGACAGCAAGACAAGGGAATACACGATAAACGACTGGGAAGAACCGAGGATCAGAGGGACCTTGGTGTGCATGTACACTGGTCCCTTAGGTAGAAGAACAAGTGGATACGGTGGTTAAGAAGGCATATGGCATCCTCACTGGACACAGGAGAGGTACCAGAGGAACTGGAGAAGTGTAAACATGGTTCCATTGTTTAAAAAAGGATCAAAGGAAATGCGCAAATGAGTAGAATCAATCCTGAGAGATATGATTAAGTGTCATGTAGAAAGGCATGGAGTAGTCAGGGGTCGGTAGCATGGACTTGTGAGAGGAAGGTCTTGCCTCACAAATTTGATCGAATTACTTGAGGAAGTGACAAGAAGGTTGATGAAGGTAGTGCAGTGGATGTGGTGTACTTGGATTTTAGCAATGTGTTTGACAAAGTCCCACATGGCAGACTGGTCAAGAAAGTGAAAACTCATGGGATACAGGGCAATGTGACAAACTGGATAAAAAGTTGGCTTCGTAACAGGAAACAAAGGGTAATGGTCGATGGCTGCCTTTGCAATTGGAAAGTTGTTTCAAGTGGTGTCCCACAGGCTCGGTGTGGGGACCCTAACTGTTTGTGTTATATATTAACGATTTGATCATGAAGAGCACGATTGGGAAATTTGCAGTCGACACAAAGATTGGTCGAATGCTGGACAGCGTAGAGGATAGAAATCATCTCCAAGATGATATCAATGGGTTGGTGGAGTGGGCAGTGAAGTGGCAGGTGGAATTTAACACAGAGAAGTGTGAGTTCAGCATTTAGAACATAAGAACTAGGAGCAGGAGTAGGCCATCTGGCCCCTCGAGCCTGCTCCGCCATTCAATTAGATCATGGCTGATCTTTTGTGGACTCAGCTCCACTTTCCGGCACGAACACCATAACCCTTAATCCCTTTATTCTTCAAAAAACTATCTATCTTTACCTTAAAAACATGTAATGAAGGAGCCTCAACTGCTTCACTGGGCAAGGAATTTCATAGATTCACAACCCTTTGGGTGAAGAAGTTCCTCCTAAACTCAGTCCTAAATCTACTTCCCCTTATTTTGAGGCTATGCCCCCTAGTTCTGCTGTCACCCGCCAGTGGAAACAACCTGCCTGCATCTATCCTATCTATTCCCTTCATAATTTTAAATGTTTCTATAAGATGCCCCCTCATCCTTCTAAATTCCAACGAGTACAGTCCCAGTCTACTCAACCTCTCCTCGTAATCCAACCCCTTCAGCTCTGGGATTAACCTAGTGAATCTCCTCTGCACACCCTCCAGCGCCAGTACGTCCTTTCTCAAGTAAGGAGACCAAAACTGAACACAATACTCCAGGTGTGGCCGCACTAACACCTTATACAATTGCAACATAACCTCCCTAGTCTTAAACTCAATCCCTCTAGCAATGAAGGACAAAATTCCATTTGCCTTCTTAATCACCTGTTGCACTTGTAAACCAACCTTTTGTGACTCATGCACTAGCACACCCAAGTCTCTCTGAACAGCGACATGCTTTAATATTTTATCGTTTAAATAATAATCCCGTTTGCTGTTATTCCTACCAAAATGGATAACCTCACATTTGTCAACATTGTATTCCATCTGCCAGACCCGAGCCCATTCACTTAACCTATCCAAATCCCTCTGCAGACTTCCAGTATCCTCTGCACTTTTCGCTTTACCACTCATCTTAGTGTCAATTTAGGGAGGTTAAACAGTTAGGTGGAGGACACAATAAATGGGAATAGACTCAAGAGGGGTAGATGAAGTGAGAGATCTTGGCGTACAGGTACACAGGCTCCTGAAGGCAGCAGTTCAAGTAGATAACGTTGTTAAGAAAGCATATGGAATGCTTTTTTTTTCATAGAATTTACAGTGCAGAAGGAGGCCATTCGGCCCATCGAGTCTGCACCGGCTCCTGGATAGAGCACCCTACCCAAGGTTAACACCTCCACCCTATCCCCATAACCCAGTAACCCAGCCCCACGTTGGGTGCTTCCATTAGGGGCTGTTTAGCTCAAGGGGCTGTTTAGCTCACAGGGCTAAATCGCTGGCTTTGAAAGCAGACCAGGGCAAGCCAGCAGCACGGTTCGATTCCCGTAACAGCCTCCCCGAACAGGCGCTGGAATGTGGCGACTAGGGGCTTTTCACAGTAACTTCATTTGAAGCCTACTCGTGACAATAAGCGATTTTCATTTTCATTTCATTTTCAGTAACTCCACCCAACACTAAGGGCAATTTTGGACACTAAGGGCAATTTATCATGGCCAATCCACCTAACCTGCACATCTTTGGACTGTGGGAGGAAACCGGAGCACCCGGAGGAAACCCACGCACACACGGGGAGGATGTGCAGACTCCGCACAGACAGTCACCCGAGCCGGAATCGAACCTGGGACCCTGGAGCTGTGAAGCAATTGTGCTATCCACAACGCTACCGTGCTGCCCCCTTTTTTTAATAGGGGCAGCACGTGGTTAGCACTGTTGCTTTACAGCTCCAGCGTCCCAGGTTCGATTCCCGGCTTCGGTCACTGTCTGTGCGGAGTCTGCACGTTCTCCTCGTGTCTGCGTGGGCTTCCTCCGGGTGCTCCGGTTTCCTCCCACAAGTCCCGAAAGACATGCTGTTAGGTGAATTGGACATTCTGAATTCTCCCTCCGTGTACCCGAACAGGCGCCGGAATGTGGCGACTAGGGGATTTTCACAGTAACTTCATTGCAGTGTTAATGTAAGCCAACTTGTGACACTAATAAAAATTATTATTATAAAATTATGAGGGCACAGATAGAGTAGACAGGAAGAAACTTTTCCCCTTGGTGGAGGGATCAATGACCAGGGGGCAGAGATTTAAGGTCAGGGGGAGGAGGTTCAGAGGGGATTTGTGGAAAACCCTTTACCCAGAGGGTGGTGGGAGTCTGGAACTCGCTGCCTGAAAGGCAGAGTCCCTCATAACATTTAAGAAGTATTTAGATGTGCAGTTGCGATCCCAGGGCAGACACGGCTATGGGACAAGTGCTGGAAAATGGGATTAGAATGGTTAGGTGGTTGTTTTTGACCAGGGCAGACTAGATGGGCCAAAGGGCCTTTTCATGTGCAGTAGACCTCTATGGCTCTGTGGCTCTGTGAGAGGGCTGACTGGTGAATGAGTAACGGGTCATAGAAGGCAGAGAGTAGCAATGGAAGGGTGCTTTTCTGATTGGAGGGCTGTGAATAGTGGTGTTCCGCAGGGATCAGTGCTGGGACCTTTGCTGTTCGTAGTATATATAAATGATTTGGAGGAAAATTGTTATACCGTCAATTCACTATGAGACCGTGAGAATGAGTGAATATAAGGCTTTATTATCCAGGAACTCGCCTGCCAGTATCTACTGTACAAATGAGTGACACCCACAGGTGGCCGGACTATATATCCCCCCGGGTAGGGCGGAGCCAGAGGCGGAGCCCACCGGGGTTCCAGTACAAGGTCATAGGTCACAGCACTATACAGACAGTTCATACTTAGGTAAATACATTCACCACATTCACCCCCTGTTTAAAAAAAAATCAGGTCCAGAGGGAGTGACGTGGGGTCATCAAATATTCAGTCTGTCTGGAGGCCGGATTGTTCTTTTAGACCTCCTCAGCTCTGGCTGTGCGGCTGGCACGGTTGTTGTAGGTGGTGACTCCGGTGGCATGGTGTCTGGAGCTTGAGCTTCAGACACTGTCGGAGACGATTGAGGGGAGGGGCTAGGCAGGGGGGTGGTGGGTGGCGGCAGTGCGGGCGTGGGACAATACAGGAAACCGGGGCACTGGGGGTGGCAGTAAGCAGTGGGGAGGGGTCGCGTTGGCAGGGGAACCAGCTGGCGCCATGTCCCGTAGGGAGACCATATCTTGCCGTCCGTCCTGGTGCGCGATGTAGATGTACTGGGGGTTGGCATGCAGCAGCTGGACCCTCTCGACCAGGGGGTCGGTCTTGTGGCTCCTCGTATGCTTCCGGAGAAGGACAGGTCCCGGAGTTGTCAGCCAGGATGGAAGTGAGACCCTGGAGGTGGACTTCCTGGGGAAGACAAACAAACGGCCGTGAGGGGTCTCGTTCGTGGCTGTGCAGAGGAGTGATCTAATGGAGTGGAGGGCGTCGGGGAGGACCTCCTGCCACCGGGGGGATCAGGAGATTTCTACTCTGGAGGGCCAGAAGGACGGCCTTCCAGACCGTCGCGTTCTCCCTCTCCCGTTTCCCTGAGGGTTATAGCTGGTAGTCCTGCTCGAGGCGATGCCCTTGCTGAGCAGGTACTGACACAGCTCATCGCTCATGAACGATGTGCCCCGGTCGTTGTGGACATAGGCAGGGAAACCGAACAGGGTGAAGATGCTGTGCAGGGCCTTTGTAACCGTGGCCGAGGTCATGTCGGGGCAGGGGACAGCGAAGGGGAAGCGGGAGTACTTATCAACGACGGTTAGGAAGTATATATTACGGTTGATGGAGGGGACGGGCCCTTTGAAGTCAATACTGAGGTGCTCAAAGGGCCGGGAGGCCTATACCAGGTCGGCCTTGTCTGGCTGATAGAACTGTGGTTTGCATTCCGCACAGACTTGGCAGTCTCTGGTCATGGCCTTGACCTGCTCAGTGGAGTAGGGCAGATTGCAGGCCTTAATAAAATGGGTAAGCTGGGTGACCCCCGGGTGGCAGAGGTCATCGTGGATAGCCTGAAGTCGGCTACGGACCCTACGGACAATACTTGATATCGTAATTGTAGGTGGAGAGTGCGATCCTCCACCTCAAGGTTTTGTCATTCTTAATTTAGTTGTGCGTTGTCAAACATAAAGGCAACCGACCGCTGGTTGGTGACGAGGGTGAACCTCCTACCGGCTAGGTAGTGCCTCCAGTGCCGCACGGCTTCCATTATGGCTTGTGCTTCCTTCTCAACCGAGGAGTTTCAGATCTCGGAAGCGTGGAGGGTTCGAGAGAAGAATGCTACTGGCCTACCCGCCTGGTTGAGGGTAGAGGCCAGGGCGACGACTGACGCATCGCTCTTGACCTGGAAGGGGACGGACTCGTCCACTGTGTGCATTGCGGCCTTAGTGATGTCGGCCTCAGCCGTCATGGGAAATGTGATGGTTTTAATAAGTGGGTGGGCTTTGTCCGGATAGTTGGGGACCCACTGGGCATAATAGGCAAATAGCCCCAGGCATCGTTTGAGGGCCTTGAGGCTGTGGGGAGGGGGAAGTTCCGTGAGAGGGCCCTAGGACTCCGTTCTCCAAGACGTAATGGAGAATGGCTAGTCGGGTAGTGCGGAAAACGCACTTCTCTTTGTTATATGTTAGATTGAGGGATTGCGCGGCCTGGAGGAACCTCTGAAGGTTGGCGTCATGGTCCTGCTGGTCATGATGGTAACATTGCAGATGGTAACTGTTATAACCTGCCTGCCTACCATTGGCTGGGGACTAATGACAATCCCACAATCCTGTGGGAGTATGAGCTTCCCAAATGAGGGGGGGCGGAGAAATCATTAGCAGACTCCCTGCATAAATAGAGCTGGAACCAGGGAGAGAGGAGTTGGCAGCAAGAGAAGTTGTTGCTGCTGTTGTATATACATGTTAAATTGTAAATAAATGTTATTTCTTTGTATCCTGAAAACTCGTGCTGGATTCTTCGTGGTCCTCACAAAACTGGCGACGAGGGTTAAAGTGACTAGCTGTCTATGCTGCTGGAGCCACCTCCCTGGATTTTTGTTGGACACAGGTTGGAAGTTGTTTTCTATTACACCATGCCTCTGTATGGACGTTTGGATGTTTTTGATGCTGCGCTGGAAAGCTGGAACCAGTACACACAACGGATGCGTTACTATTTCCGGGCAAACAACATCACCGAAAACGAGCGGCAGGTGGTCATATTGCTCACCGCCTGCGGCCCGCATACGTTTGGGGTGATTAGGAGCCTTACGTACCCAGCTGCGTCGGACACCAAAACGTTTGATGAACTTGTGAACTTAGTGGGGCAACATTTTAACCCAACCCCACCCACGATAGTCCAACGTTACCGGTTTAATACCGCTGAAAGGACCCCAGGAGAATCCCTTGCCGAGTTTCTATCCAGGCTACGCAGGATTGCGGGGGACTGTGACTATGGTGAGACCTTGTCAGAAATGTTATGCGACCGTTTGGTTTGCGGTATTAACAATGCGGCCACCCAGAGAAAGTTGTTAGCCGAGCCAACATTGACTTTTCAACAGGCCATTCAAATAGTATTGTCCCGAGAGAGCGCAGAACGAGGAGTGCAGGAGCTACAGGGAATGGAGGTGCATGACTTGGGGCGCAACCCCTTCCGTCCGAAAGCGTCCCCCCGCACCCCTGCGGTACCTTGGGCAAGGCGACGTCCGTATCAACGCCAGTGGCCGTCGGACGTTTCTCCCCGAAGGAGCCTACTCCAGAACCAATGGATGAGGAGCCAATTCCGTGTCAGACTTGTGGGCGCCGACCCCATCGCGGACGCCGGTCCTGGGGACGCAAAAGGCGCCGTCGTTCCGACCGAAACTGGGGCCAGCCCAGAGGCCAGCACTTTCATTTGGATGAACTGCGGCGACTACTCCCGAGGACGTGGAGACGGAGGATGACCGCCTGCAGCTGCATTGTGTGGCAGCTCCCCATTTGGCCCCCATTAAAGTGACAGTACGGGTCAATGGTTACCAGTTTGAGATGGAGTTGGACACTGGCACAGCGGTCTCCGTGATCGCCCAGAGGACATTCGACTGCATCAAACAGGGTATACAGACCCTTACGTTAACCAACACACAGGCCAGGTTGGCCACCTACATGGGGGAACCATTGGACGTTGCAGGAACTACGATGACCCCTGTTGTTTATGGACGCCAGGAGGGGTGTATCCCACTTACCATGGTGCACGGCCACGGGGCCCAGCCTGTTGGGTCGGGACTGGTTGCGCCATTTGCGGCTGCATTGGCAGCACATCCTCCAAACAGGTTCTGGAGGGTTGACTGAGGTGCTAGTACGATACCCAGATGTATTCCAGCCCGGTTTGGGGAAAATAAAAGGGGCCGTAGCCCATATCCAAGTCGAACCAGGAGCCACGCCGCGCTATTTCCGGGCGGGCCCGGTGCCTTACGCCTTGCTCGAGAAGGTAGAAGGGGAGCTCACTCGTTTGGAGACTTTGGGTATCATCAGGCCCGTCCGTTTCGCTGACTGGGCAGCACCAATTGTACCTGTAATGAAGCCAGATGCCACAGTTCGCTTGTGCGGCGACTATAAACTTACAGTGAATACGGCTTCCCGACTTGACCGATATCAATGCCTCGCATAAAGGATCTCTACGCGAAGCTTGCAGGCGGACTCTCGTTCACAAAATTAGATATGTGTCACGCCTACCTACAGTTGGAGCTGGACCAGCCTCCCGGCCATATGTAATGATTAATACACACCGGGGCCTGTATGAATATACACGTTTGCCCTTTGGAGTATCCTCTGCCTGTGCTATTTTTCAACGCGTCATGGAGGGCATTTTTCTCCAAGCTGTCCGAATTCAGCGTGGAAGACAGCATCCTCTTGTGGGGGACGCGTGTGATTGCCCCGGAAAAAGGACAGGAGCTGATACTGAGAGACTTGCACAATGGGCATCCAGGTGTGACCAAAATGAAAATGTTGGCCCAGAGTTATGTCTGGTGGCCAGGCCTCGACACCGACATTGAGAAGGTGGCCCAAAACTGCTCCATTTGCCAGGAGCATCAGAAGCTTCCGCCGGCCGCGCCCCTCCATCACTGGGCGGCCTTGGGCGCGCTTGCATGCGGATTTCGCCGACCCTTTTCAAGGATCCATGTTCCTGCTATTAATCGACGCCCAGTCTAAATGGCTAGAGGTGCATAAGATGGGAGGCAGAACGTCCTGCGCAACAATCAAGAAGATGCGTTTGTCTTTCAGTACGCATGGCCTCTCCGAGGTGCTGGTCACGGACAACGGCACTCCGTTCACAAGTGAGGAGTTTGCAAGGTTCATGAAGATGATCGGCATACGCCATATCCGCACTGCCCTTTACCACCCGGCTACAAATGGGTTGGCGGAGCGCGCAGTGCAGACATTCAAACGAGGCCTAAAGAAGCAGTCTTCCGGGTCGATGGACACGAGACTGGCTCGGTTTTTTTTTAAATAATTTTTATTGGAATTTTTTGCAGAAAATAAAACAAGTATAGCAAAAAGCAGTAATATGCAACTAACAGCCCCATAACACCCACAATTCCCCCCATACCGTAACATCACATGTATCACATTCCCCCACCCCCCCCCCCAAACAAGTGAACTTAACCATAAATTAAAATTAGATAAATCAAATTTAAATAAAATAAGCCAACATAATCAACGTGTCCCCCCCCCCCCCGGGTTGCTGCTGCTACTGTCCCAGTACCCTATTGTTGAGCCAGAAAGTCAAGGAAAGGTTGCCACCGTTTATAGAGCCCTTGTAAATTCAGGGCGAATTTAACCTTCTCAAGCTTAATGAAGCCCGCCATGTCATTGATCCAGGTCTCCACGCTTGGGGGTCTCGCGTCCTTCCACTGTAGCAAAATCCTTCGCCGGGCTACTAGGGACGCAAAGGCCAGCACACCGGCCTCTTTCGCCTCCTGCACTCCCGGCTCTACCCCAACCCCAAAGATCGCGAGTCCCCATCCTGGCTTGAGACTGGCTCGGTTTTTGTTTTCATATAGGACCACCCCCCATGCGGTGACTGGGGTAGCTCCCGCAGAACTAATGGGCCAGAGACTTTGCACCCGCCTTAGCATGGTTTTCCCATCATTGGCATCATGGAGGTTCGATGGCTCGCCCGTGCGTGGAGCAGTCACAGCTTGAGGGTTTCAGAGGGAGGTGATGTGAAGGAGTCGAGGTAGGCCTCAAAACAGCGAAGCCAATGTTCAAAGATCTCCTTGGCCTCTGTTGCTCGCGCGTTGAACTCGAGTTTATCTGGCTTTAGAGCAGCTTCCATGGTGCACTCGCTGGATAATAAATTGTTATACCGTCAATTCACTATGAGACCGTGAGAACGAGTGAATATAAGGCTTTATTATCCAGGAACTCGCCTGCCAGTGGCTGCTGTACAAATGAGTGACACCCACAGGTGGCCGGTCTATATATCCCCCCGGGAGGGCGGAGCCAGAGGCGGAGCCTACCGGTGTTCCAGTACAAGATCATAGGTCACATCACTATACAGACAGTTCATACTTGGGTAAATACATTCACCACAAAAATGTAACTGGTCTGATTGGTAAGTTTGCAGACCACACAAAGGTAGGTGGAATTGTGGATAGCGATGAGGACTGTCAGAGGATACAGCAGGATTTAGATTGTTTGGAGACTTGGGCGGAGAGATGGTAGATGGAGTTTAATCCGGACAAATGTGAGGTAATGTATTTTGGAAGATCTAATGCAGATAGGGAATATACAATGAATGGTAGAACCCTCAAGAGTATTGACAGGCGAAGAGATCTAGGTGTACAGGTCCACAGGTCACTGAAAAGGGCAACACAGGTGGAGAAGGTAGTCAAGAAGGCATACGGCATGCTTGCCTTCATTGGCCGGGGCATTGAGTATAAAAATTGGCAAGTCATGTTGCAGCTGTACAGAACCTTAGTTAGGCCACACTTAGAATAAAGTGTTCAATTCTGGTCGCCACACTACCAGAAGGATGTGGAGGTTTCAGAGAGGTTGAAGAAGAGATTTACCAGGATGTTGCCTGGTATGGAGGGCATTAGCTATGAGGAGGGGTTGAATAAACTCAGTTTGTTTTCACTGGAACAACGGAGGTTGAGGGGCGACCTGATTGACGTCTACAAAATTATGAGGTGCATGGACAGAGTGGATAGTCAGAGGCTTTTTCCCAGGGTAGTAGGGTCAATTACTAGGGGGCATAGGTTTAATGTGTGAGGGGCAAGGTTTAGAGGAGATGTACGAGGCAAGTTTTTTACGCAGAGGGTAGTGGGTGCCTGGGACTCGCTGCCGGAGGAGGTGGTGGAAGCAGGGACGATAGTGACGTCTAGCGGGCATCTTGATAAAGACATGAAGAGGGTGGGAATAGAGGGATACGGACCCCGGAAGTGTGGAAGATTTTAGTTTAGACGGGCAGCATGGTCGGCACAGGCTTGGAGGGCCGAAGGGCCTGTTCCTGTGCTGTACCCTTCTTTGTTCTTTTAGGTGCCATTTCAGAAGCTGCAAACAAACTTTGTTGCAGGAAACTTGGGGAGTGTTCCTGTAGTTGTTCCTGCTGATCGGGTTATATTGAAAGTGCTAAGTCGTGGGCAATAGCTGATTGAAGAGATTGTGCAACAAATGAGCGTTCACTTAAAGTCAGGACACTTTACTGCTGATGGTTGAGCAATTTCTTCAGGAAGTTGACAAACAGTGACATCCTGTTTACCTGCCGTGGACTGAGGCTTTCAGTCCTGGTTTGCATAACAAGGAGTGTCTCAGAGTATAATCTGCAGCAACCCAATCCACAGGGTATGTATACACAGCAGGAAGAAATGACATGATCCACGAGGAAGTAAATGTGACATATTGCATTTATCAACCTGCTCGTGAGCCTCTTGGTAAAAGTTTGATGTCTTCCTTTGAATGAAATATTCATATCTATTTTTACAATTCAGCCCTCCCCTGCTGTGAGTAGTTTCTCTCCTTTGCGGCCTCTGCTGCATCTCCGATGCTGTAATCTGAGGAAAAGTGCTTTGGCAGCACAGTGGATAGCACTGTGGCTTCACAGCTCCAGGATCCCAGGTTCGATTCCCCGTCGGGTCACTGCCTGTGCGGAGTCTGCACGTCCTCCCCGTGTGTGCGTGGGTTTCCTCCGGGTGCTCCGGTTTCCTCCCACAGTCCAAAGACGTGCGGGTTAGGTGGATTGGCCGTGCTAAATTGACCTTAGTGTCCAAAAAAGGTTGGGGGGGGGGGTTATTGGGTTGTGGGGATAGGTGGAAGTGAGGGCTTAAATGGGTCGGTGCGGACTCGATGGGCCGAATGGCCTCCTTCTGCACTGTATGTTCTATGTTGAATCTCCGCACCCCCCCCCCCCCCCCCCCCGCCCCGCCCCTCCGCCACCACCCCAACTGACTGCGGGTCAGTGGTATGCCCAGAGACCTGATCAGAGTCCACCCGAACGGTGAGCATCAATCGCTGTTGATTTAAGCCACTCCTCACAACCCCGCCAACAATCCAATACTTACCCGAACACTGTAAGAACAATTTGTGACCTGTGAATTGAATGGCGATGTGTTTAAAATGCCCTGGATGAGGGGCAGCGCGGCGGCGCACTGGATAGCACTGGGACTGCGGCGCTGAGGACCCGGGTTCGAATCCCGGCTCTGGGTCACTGTCTGTGTGGAGTTTGCACATTCTCCCCGTGTCTGCGTGGGTTTCACACCCACAACCCAAAAGATGTGCAGGGTAGGTGGATTGGCCACGCTAAATTGCCCCTTAATTGAAAAAAAATAATTGGGTGCTCTAAATTTAAAAGAAATGCCCTGGATGGGGTGGCGTGGGCTGGGGAGTCTCGGTGCAGGAGTCCTATACTGTCGAAGGCACATTACCACGTGTGCACAGCACCAGAGATCCGGGTTCGATTCCGGCCTCGGGTCACTGTCTGTGCGGAGTCTGCACGTTCTCCCTGTGTCTGCGTGGGTTTCCTCCGGGTGCTCCGGTTTCCCTCCCACAGTCCAAAGATGTGCAGGTTAGGTGGATTGGCCGTGCTAAATTTCCCCCTTAGTGTCCAATGATGTGGGTTACAGAGATAGGCTGGAGGAGTGGGCCTAGGTGTGATGCTCATTCAGAGGTTCAGTGCAGACTCGATGGGCCGAATGGCCTCATTCTGCACCCTAGGAATTTTATGGATTCGCTGCGTTTAAGAGAGAGCGTTGACAGGAGTGGTGAGCTTCAAGCTGGCAGGTTAGGTGAAAACTAAATGTTCGCCGCTTACTGGCAACACAGTCTGCTTACTCTGCCAGCTTCTATTGCAAACGTGATGCCCATGCAATGACACTCCGCAGCATGATGACAGGTCGCACTGGAGGAGGGCATTGGGAACAGACCACTCTCTCCCACCATTTTCTTCTTTATCAAGACGCACCAAGGCGGCACGGTGGCACAGTGATTAGCACTGCTGCCTCACAGCACCTGGGACCCTGTCAGTGTGCGTTTCCTCCGGGTGCTCCGGCTTCCTCCCACAGTCCAAAGATGAGCAAGTTTGATGTATTGGCCATGCCAAAATTGCCCCTCAGTGTCCAGGGATGTGTAGATTAGGTTAGGGGGTGAAGGGGAATAGGGCGGGGGAAGTGAATATGGGTAGAATACTCTTTCAAAAGGTTGGTGCAGACTCGATGGGCCAAATGGCCTCCTTCTTTGAAGATCTAACTCAAACTATATGGTCAATGGAAGAGTCCTGGGGAAAATTGGTGTACAGAGAAATCTAGGAGTTCAAGTCCATTGTACCCTGAAGGTGGCAACGCAGGTCAATAGAGTGGTAAAGAAGGCATACAGCATGCTTGCCTTCATCGGACGGGGTATTGAGTACAAGAGTTGGCAGGTCATGTTACAGTTGTATCGGACTTTGGTTAGGCCACATTTGGAATACTGCGTGCAGTTCTGGTCGCCACATTACCAGAAGGATGTGGATGCTTTAGAGAGGGTGCAGAGGAGGTTCACCAGGATGTTGCCTGGTGTGGAGAGTGCTAGCTATGAAGAAAGGTTGAGTAGATTAGGATTGTTTTTGTTGGAAAGACGGAGGTTGAGGGGAGACCTGATTGAGATCTAGAAAATTATGAGAGGTATGGACAGGGTGGATAGCAACAAGCTTTTTCCAAGAGTGGGGGTGTCAATTACAAGGGGCCACGATTTCAAGGTGAGAGGGGGAAGGTTTAAGGGAGATGTGCGTGGAAAGTTTTTTACGCAGAGGGTGGTGGGTGCCTGGAACGCTTTACCAGCGGAGGTGGTAGAGGCGGGTACGATAGCATCATTTAAGATGCATCTGGACAGATATATGAACGGTCAAATCCAGCGGTCAAACATAAAGTACAACTGGACTTTACACTGATCTTGTTCATAAAATAACGGGCGGGAACAGAAGGAAGTAGACCTTGGAAAATAGGAGACAGGTTTAGATAAAGGATCTGGATCGGCGCAGGCTGGGAGGGCCGAAGGGCCTGTTCCTGTGCTGTAATTTTCTTTGTTCTTTGTTGTGTTTGTTCTGCTTATAGGGATTCTATGCTTACAAAGCTGAAGGTTGTGGCTCTGAATATATTGCCATGTGGAGATGCTGGCGTTGGACTGGGGTGAGCACAGTAAGAAGTCTAACAACACCAGGTTAAAGTCCAACAGGTTTGTTTCGAATCACTAGCTTTCAGAGCACTGCTCCTTCCTCAGCAAAAGCTAGTGATTTGAAAAAACCTGTTGGACTTTAACCTGGTGTTGGACAACTTCATACTGAATATATTGAGCATCGCTTGCAAGATAGTTGAAATGACGCTTCCGGAAAAGAATTCTGAGGAAGTGGGTGAGGATAATGAATAATCAGGCAAGGAGAGTTAGTCCTGTGATGAATGTATTCACAGACCCGTTTAACTGTGCTGTATTGGGGCGGCACGTGGCGCAGTGGTTAGCACTGGGACTGCGGCGCTGAGGACCTGGGTTCGAATCCCGGCCCTGGGTCACTCTCTGTGTGGAAGTAGGAGTGCTAACCACTGTGCCACCGCGCTGCCCTGGGCCGTCACATGTGGACTATTATTATTTGTTGCTGATAGACAGAAGGGGCAGGGAAGAGGGAGGGGGGTGGAGGGGAATCAACTCCCTGTTCTGAGCCCATCTCTCTCTCTCTCTCTCTCTGTCTCCCCTCCCCCATTTCAGAAAACTAGCTGTCTTAATTATGTAATTATCAGAAAATGAAGATCTTTGACTTTATGCTCTGTTGTACAGAGTTTATCTTTTGGGGAGGTTATTGTGCTATCTTTAAATCCCCCCCCCCCCCCCCCCGCCTTTTCCACAACCTCATCCCTCCCCCACCTTTTTTTCCCCTTGTATTATACATATGTATCTTTTGAATAAAATCTATTTTGTATGGAAAGTTTGTTTTGGAAGGAAAAGTCAGAAAGTGTCCACATGTGTAACAGGGGAAATTAAAAAAATATTCAATGAAAAAAAACTAATGAATTTCCCCTTAACTGTTCCAATTCAATAACAAAATCCAAGTAAAACCAGAAACCTTTTTTCAAAGACGTGGCCCAGCACACAGCATTCTCACTGGTATAAGACTTGTTATTGATACTCTGTTCCCCTTTTCAAACAGCAGATTTGATTTCCTCCCAGAAAGCAATTATCTCTTTTAAGTTATCAAGCCGCCTGGAAACAGCTTTTAAGATGAAGATAGAAAAAGACACTTCTTTCAACCTGTGCAGTTCAAAACCAAAGCTAATGTAAAACTCTGAGCCACAGCCCAGCTCCACCCACACAATGACAGCACTGAAGTCATGTGATCAGAGAAAAACATTTCTTAAAGGGACAATCCCCTGACAATAGACTCAACATTAATGAGTATAAAAGTATTACTTGTGTGCGAGGTCATGATGAAAGCACATTGAGGTCATGAAAGAGAGTTATAATACCGTGTAAAGTGTCTGGAATAAATCATTTTATATGTACAGATGTAATTTATAGTGAGATATCTTCCCTATTGAACAATCCTTTGATGAAAAAAGGACATTTGAAATTCAACGTCGATTAAGGTAGAGTTTTGGGAAAATCTGTGGATCTGCAGCTTTCCCAGGATATTATTGTATCCCCTGAACAAGAACTAATATTTTTCATCAGAGTGTCGGAAAAATGTGTACTGCATCAGCTGATGAATGGTAATGGGGGAGTGGTGATTGTGTTAATGACGGGGACAGCCCTGATGCTAATACTGAAGTCCTGCGTGATGCTGATGATGGGAGTGCTGCTGAAACGGATGCTGTCGCAGTTTGTCACAGTAAAGAAAAGTTACAGCACAGGAGGAGGCCATTCGGCCCATCTTGTCCATGCCAGCCCAAGGACACCCAGGTGCCCTTTCAATCTGTCCTTTATGTTGACGATTTGGGTGGAGTTGGTGTTAATAAAGGATACTGTGTTGATTTAATTGCCTTGGTGGAGGGATCAATGACCAGGGGGAAGAGATTTAAGGTCAGGGGGAGGAGGTTTAGAGGGGATGTGAGGGAAAACCTTCCACCCAGAGGGTGGTGGGAGTCTGGAACTCGCTGCCTGAAAGGGTGACGGAGGCAGAGACCCTCATAACATTTAAGAAATATTTAGATGTGCACTTACAATGCCAAGGCTGGAAAATAGTAGAGTAGTTAAGTGGTTATTTTTGATCAGAGCAGACATGATGGGCTGAAGGGCCTTTTCTGTGCTGTCGGCCGCGATGACTCTACCACTCTTCTGTGGGTCTTCTAATGATCGAAGAGCCCGATGGGAGATTGGCATCCATGTCCACAGTACTGGCAGTTCATGTTGTCGTCGTTGGTTCTTAGGGGAACGGCTGCAGTTGGGTCAGCTCGGGCCTTCCTCTGAGCATGTTGCAGGTTTGGCGTCGATGGTCCTCGGAACATATTGAATCAAATATCAGCGCTTCCGTGTGGGCCGAGCGGCTCCGGTGTTTTCACAAGGGAGGTGGCCGCATTACACCGCATTACAAACGTTTCTGAGGCTCTTTCTTCGGGTGGCCTTGTACTGTTTGCACTGGCCACCTCGATGCTGTTTGTCCTGAGGCAGAATTGATACAGGGCAGAAGGAGGCCATTTGGCCCATCGTGTCGACACCAGCCCCCGAATAAGCAACTCACCTGGTGCCATTCTCCCGCTTCTCTTCCTAGCCCTGCACATTCTTCCTTTTCAGATAACTCTCTCATTCCCTGGGCAGCACGGTGGGTTAGCACTGCTGCCTCACGGCGCCGAGGTCCCAGGTTCAATCCCGGCTCTTGGTCACTGTCCGTGTGGAGTTTGCACATTCTCCCCGTGTCTGCGTGGGTTTCACCCCCACAACCCAAAAATGTGCAGATTAGGCGGATTGGCCACGCTAAATTGCCCCTTAATTGGAAAAAATGAATTGGGTAATCTAAATTTATTTTTAAAAACTCTCTCATTCCCTTTCGTTTGCCTCGATTCAATCGGCCTTTCCCAAACTCTCAGGAAGTGCATTCTGGACCTGAATCACTCGAGGTGTGAAGACGTGTTTTCCCATTTCACTTCTCCTTTCTGCCAATTACTTTCCATCTGTACACCTCCCCCCATCAGCGGCAGCAGCCTCTCCCGATCTCTGTCCAGACCCCTCGCGATTTTGAACACCTCGATCAACTCTCCCCTCAGCCTTCTCTTTTCCCAGGAAAACAGTCCCAACTTCTCCAGTCCATCTTCCCAACTGAACTTCCTCATCCCTGGAACCATCCACGTGAATCTTTTCTGCACCCTCTCTAAAGCCTTCACATCTTTCCACAAGTGTGGTTCCCAGAACTGGACCAGTTCAGCATACCCTCCTTGCTCTTGTACTCTATACCCAGGATGCTGTAGGCTTTCTTAACGATACTCTTAACCTGTGTTGCCACCTTTCGCAATTTATGCAAATTTTTTTCTTTATTCATTTATGGGGTGTGGGCGTTGCTGGCTGGACCAGCATTTTGTGCCCATCCCTGAGGACATTTAAGAGTCAACCACATTGCTGTTGGTCTGGAGACTCATGTAGGCCGGACCGGGTAAGCCATAATGTGGAGATGCTGGCGTTGGACTGGGGTGAGCACAGTAAGAAGTCTTACAACACCAGGTTAAAGTCCAACAGGTTTGTTACAAACACTAGTTTTCGGAGCACTGCTCCTTCCTCGGGTGAATGAAGAGGTATGTTCCAGAAACATATATACAGACAAATTCAAAGATGCAGGACAATGTTTTGAATGCGAGCATTTGCAGGTAATTAAGTCTTTACAGAGCCAGAGATAGGGGTAACCCCAGGTTAAAGAGGTGTGAATTGTCTCAAGCCAGGACAGTTGGTAGGATTTTGCAAGCCCAGGCCAGATGGTGGGGGGTGAATGTAATGCGACATGGATCCCAGGTCCCATGTGTGCGGAACTTGGCTATAAGTTTCTGCTCGGTACGAGACCAGGTAAGGACGGCAGATTTCCTTCCCTAAAGGACATTAGTGAACCAGATTTCTTTTTAACGACAATCGACAATGATTTCATGGTCATCATTATGTCCCTTTGTTCATGCACACCCTTTAGAATTGCAACATTCATTTAATATTATCTCTCCATGTCCTTCTTACCAAAATGAATCACCTCACATTTTTCCGCATTAAACTTCATCTGCCGCCTGTCCACCCATTTCATGCTTGTCTATGTTCCTTTGAAGTTCCACACCACTTCACAATGGTTCCGAGTTTCATATTATAATAACCCTCACGGGACCCATGGGGGCTCCAATTGATCTACCCTTTTAGACTCGTAGAATATGAGCTCCTCCACTTGTGGGCCGAGGCCTTGTGAAAATCGCCTCGTAATAGCTGGCCCGGACTGGGACTGGCATAATCGGGAGTCCCAGTGGTTGTAGAACATAGAACATAGAACAGTACAGCACAGAACAGGCCCTTCGGCCCTCAATGTTGTGCCGAGCCATGATCACCCTACTCAAACCCACATATCCACCCCATACCCGTAACCCAACAACCCCCCCCCCCCTTAACCTTACTTTTATTAGGACACTACGGGCAATTTAACATGGCCAATCCACCTAACCCGCACATCTTTGGACTGTGGGAGGAAACCGGAGCACCCGGAGGAAACCCACGGGTCTTTTATACCTTACGAAGGAATCGACCAAACACTTCGACTTGTCCAAACCAGAACCTTTTATTAAGTCTCGTGTGGTAAGATGACAATCTCTTACAGAGCACATTGTCATGGAGGCTGCTTGTTATTCCTCTGGAATCTGCACCGAGCACTGACCATTCATTTGTATGTCTTATCACCCTCTCAATCTTCTGCTGAAGATAGCCAGAAGTGTCTCCCCTTATATGGGAGTCACCGGTCACATGCCCTTGGTCTAGATACTGCATGGTGTGTCTGCACTGCCACCTGCTGGTTGGAGGTCGCACACCATCCATCTATGATATAGCCCGTGGGCATATAACCCCACCGGTGGTGAACTTTGGACTGTAAGATGTGTTGCGGCCTTTACTTTTGTTGTCGAATTAAACGTTGTTTGAATTTACCTTCTCGGGCCTCCTGAGCTTTTATACTGGCGACGAGGAAAATAAGGGCTGTGAGCCTGGACATCCTGACTGCACCGGAGTTCCCCAGCACGAGAGTGAGGTCAGCGAGACATTAGAAATGCCGCTTTCCAGAAAGCTGGAGGCCATTGGCGCAGGTGTGGAAGACTGGGCCCAATGTACCAATCAGGTTTAGGGCAACACCGTGGAACACTGCTGCCTCACAGCGCCACGGACCTGGGTTCGATTCCGGCCTCGGGTCACTGTCTGTGTGGAGTTTGCGTTTTCTCCCCGTGTCTGGCATGGGCTTCCTCCGGGTGCTCCGGGTTTCTCCCACAGTCCAAAGATGTGCAGGTTAGACGGGGTTATGGGGTTGCGGGGATGGGGTGGAGGAGTGGGCCCAATGAGGGTGGTCTTTCAGAGGGTCGGTGTAGACTCGATGGGCCGAATAGCCTCCTTCTGCACTATAGGGATTCTATGGATGTGGGATTGCTTCCAGGAAAATGGTATTGTTGGCATCAGCGTGTGCAGATTTCCAGCGAGTGATGGGAAACATCCTCCAAAGGTTCCCCAGGACGGCTGTCTACGTGGTCAATGTGCTCCTTACAGGAGCCACCATGAAGATGTCCCCTGATGTTGGTGACCGCCTGAAAAGGGGCAAGTGCGTCTTCCAGACAAACGAGGTCCACATAATAATAATAATAATGGCTTATTGCCACAAGTAGGCTTCAAGGAAGTTACTGTGAAAAGCCCCTAGTCGCCACGTTCCGGCGCCTGTTCGGGGGGGCTGTTGCGGGCATTGAACCGTGCTGCTGGCCTGCCTTGGTCTGCTTTCAAAGCCAGCGATTTAGCCCTGTGCTAAACAGCCTCTGATGGCAGAGAGAACAGCAGTACACCTGCTTAGTCTGGCTTCAGCTCCAACACTGAAAACGAAACTAAAACACACCCTGCAGCAAACAGCCTCAAACGAAAGTAAAAAGCTGACAGACAGCCCAGCTCCACCCACACTCTGACATCACTGATAAACCATCCATTTCTTAAAGGTACATTTCTTAAGCACCCATTTCTTAAAGGTACTCTCACAGGACACCCATCTTCCAACGGCCCGGCAGAATGGGCAGTCCAGATATTTTAAACGGGGCCTGTAAAAACAGGCTGCAGGGTCAGTTGATACAACGCTGGCACCTGTTTACTTCCCAGACAATGCCACATGCTACAACCAGGGTAGCACCGGCAGAGCTGCTGATGGGTTGACGCCTCCAGATCCACCTATGCTTGACGTTCCCGAACCTCGGTGGGAAGGTGGAAAAGGAGCAAGACCTCCGGAGAAGGTATAACGATCATCGAATGCGTGGGGATGCAGTCAATGTTCGAAATTTCGGGGACAGTGGTCATGGATTTCAGGGAGCATAGTGGAGAGAACGGGGCCAATCCCCTACACGGTCAAGACTGGAGAACGGACCATGAGAAAACCCATGGACCATCTCAAAGGCAGGGAGCCCGTATCAGAGGGTCCCCTGCCGGATTAATCTGTCCCTCGCTCTCTCCCCTGTCTGCCATCTTTGAACCAAGGTGCACTTCCCACCGGGAGTCTGTACACAAGACAGCAGGACATGGATGACCCGGTGTCTGATATGGACACAGTACTCTCGGAGTACATTGCGGTCAGAGGTGGACATCTAAGGGAGCCCCCTCGAATTTTAATAACCCTCACAACACCCACGGGAACACCCCAACTGAACTCCCCATCGGTCTCGTGGAATGCCAGCTCTCACGTGAGTGGGCGGAGGCTCATCAGCTGGATTTTGTGGAATTAGCCTCGGACTAAGACCGGCTAGATCGGGAGACCCGGTTGGGGCCTTGAAGCTGTAAACCGCGGTGCAACTGTTACTTTTGTTGTCAAATTAAGCTTTGCTTGAATTTACCTTCCGGGACCTCCTGAGCTTTTATACATAATCATCCACAAACATTGAAATTGTGCCCTGGACACCAATGTCTCGGCCATTAACATATACATCAGGGAAAGCAAGTGTCCTAGAACTGACGTGAGGACCCCACTAGAAAATCCTCCAGCTGATAAACATCCATTGATTTCTGACTCGTGTCACTCAGCCAAATCATTACTGTCCCTTTTATTCAACAACCTCACTATGCTCAGCAGTCTGACGTGTGGCACTGTACCCCAATGTCTTTCACTTCCCTATAGATCTGCTTGGGGATTCTGTAATCGTTCATGTGCTGCTCATCCAAGTTGTGTTGTCCCAATTCTCCCCTTCGTGTCTACACCAGCTCCTCGGATAAGCAACTCACCCTCATGGCATGTTCCCCCTTCTCCACATATCCCTGCACTTCTACTTCCTTTTTAAAGGTTGTGAGGTTTCCTGCCTCTACCACCCTCCCAGGCAGTGAACTCCACATTCCCACCACCCTCTGCGTGAAAGAGTCTTACCTCAAAACCCCTCACAGCCTCCTGCCTTTCACCTTAAAACTATGACCCCTTGTTATTGTCCCTTCAACTAAGGGGAACAGCTGCTTTCTATCCACCCTGACCATGCCCCTCATAACCCTCTACATCTCAATCAGGTCACCCCTCAGCCTTGTCTGCTCTGAAGAAAGCAACCCAAGCCTATCCAGCCTCTCTTGGTAGCTCAATGCTCCATCCAGGCAACATCCTGGTGAATCTCCTCTGCACCCCCTCCAGTCCAATCACATCCTTCCTATAATGTGGTGACCAGAACTGCACACAGTGCTCCAGCTATGGCCTCACCAACGTTCTGTACAACTCCAACATGACCACCCTGCTCTTACAATCTCCACCAAGACTGATGAGGGCAAATGTCCCGTTTGCCTGCTTAACTACCCTAATCACCTTTCCTGGTGCCTTCTGGGATCTGTGGAGGAGCATCCCAAGATACCCCTGTTCCTCTGAGGTTCCTAATGTCCTGCCATCCATGGAGTACTCCCTTGTCTTGTTACTCCTTCCAAAGTGCATCACCTCACACTTTTCAGGATTAAATTCCATCGGACACTGATCTGCTCGCCTGATCAACCCGTTTATATTTCCTGCAACTTAAGATGTTCTTCTTTACTGCCAACCACCCGGCCAATCGTCGTGTCATCCACAAACTTACTTATTGCCCCCCCCCCCTCCCCCCCCGATCCCCGCATTCTCATCTATATTGTTGATATATATCACGAACAATAAGGGATTCAGCACAGATCCCTGAGGTACGCCACTGGGCACTGGCCTCCAGTCACACAGACAGCCTTCTACCACCACCCTCTGTCTCCTTACCAATGATGTGTTGGGTAAGCTGGGTCTGCGAGGACTGCGTTTACCATAGCAATGAGAGAGACAGGCTACCAACACTTGTAGAAGTGCAACTCTATTTTATTTAACTATGAGCTGGTAAACATACTTGCACTGTGGGTTGACACTATGTTAAGTTGACTGGAGACCTGAGGCTAACCTGACCAGACAATACTGCTAGCACATGGTAGATGTTTGTGTTGCTGATCACGAGCTCTGGCTGTCTCAGAGGCTGCATCCCGAATGAGCGGGAAAACTAGTGCCCTCTGGCTTCATAGTGGCCGTGTCCTGTCAGGTGATTGGCTGCTGTGTTCTGTGTGTTTATTGGTCATTCAGTGTGTCAGTCAGTGTCTTTCTGTGCACCATCATACACTTGTGTGTATATTATGACAACCAGCTTGCCATGTTACCCGGTATCCCATGTGCTGTTACCTTCTTTATCAGTCTCCATGTGGGACCTTGTCAAAGGCTTTGTTGACATCTATGTAAACTACATCAACTGCACTACCCTCATCTACACTCCTAAAAAACATTGATCAAATTTGTCAGGCATGGCCTCCCTCTGACAAAGCCACGCTGACTATTCCTGATCAGACCTTGCCTCTCCAAGTGGAGATAGATTCTCTCCTTCAGAATTTTCTCCAGTAGTTTCTCCAATCTATGACGTGAGACTCACTGGTCTGCAGCTCCCTGGCTTATCCCTACCACCCTTCTTGAAAAGTGGAACCACATTAACTGACCTTCAGTCCTCTGGCGTTTCCCTGTGGCCAGAGAGGGGTCCCAACCCCTGCAATTTCCTGCCTTGTAATTTCCCTCTAATTTCCTCCTCTGCCTCCCACAGCAGCGCACAGCAACACACCCGACCTGGGTATTTTTCCACTTTTAAGACTGCCAAAACCTCCTCACTCTCGAAGTCAAACCTCACAGGCCCTCTCCCCGAATTCTGTCCCTACATCCTCCTTCTCCCGAGTGAAGACACATGTGACGTATTCGTTTAACATCCTCTCAATATTCTCTGGCTCCACGCATAGATTCCTCCCTTGGTCCCTAATGCGTCCTACTCTTTCCCTAGTATTCCTCTTCTCCTTAATATGCTTATGGAATACATTGAACATAGAACAGTACAGCACAGAACAGGCCCTTTGGCCCTCGATGTTGTGCCGAGCAATGATCACCCTACTCAAACCCACAAATCCACCCTATACCCATAACCTAACAACCCCCCCCCCCCTAACCTTACTTTTTTAGGACACTACGGGCAATTTATCATGGCCAATCCACCTAACCCGCACATCTTTGGACTATGGGAGGAAACCGGAGCACCCGGAGGAAACCCACGCACACACGGGGAGGACGTGCAGACTCCGCACAGACAGTGACCCAGCCGGGAATCGAACTTGGGACCCTGGAGCTGTGAAGCATTTATGCTAACCACCATGCTGCCGTGCTGAATCTTGGGATTCGCCTTAATCCGAACCACCAGTGCTTTTCCACATCCCCTCTTTGTTCTCCTAATTGCTTTCTTAAATCCCCCTCTGTACGTTCTATCCTGCACGAAGGCCTCCGTCGATTTGCCCACTTTGTACCTGGTAAAAGCCTCTCCCTTCTTACCCAGTCCTGAATATTCCTGGACATCCAGGGTTCTTTGTGCTTGTTGCTCCTACATTTCACCCGAAAGGGCAGCACGGTAGCATAGTGGTTAGCATAAATGCTTCACAGCTCCAGGGTCCCAGTTTCGATTCCAGGCTGGGTCACTGTCTGTGCGGAGTCTGCACGTCCTCCCCGTGTGTGCGTGGGTTTCCTCCGGGTGATCCGGTTTCCTCCCACAGTCCAAAGATGTGCGGGTTAGGTGGATTGGCCATGCTAAATTGCCCATAGTGCCCTAAAAAGTAAGGTTAAGGGGGGGGGGGGTTGTTGGGTTACGGGTATAGGGTGGATACGTGGGTTTGAGTAGGGTGATCATGGCTCGGCACAACATCGAGGGCCGGAGGGCCTGTTCTGTGCTGTACTGTTCTATGTTCTATGTTGGGCCTGTACTCTCCTCATTTCCTTTTTGAACGCCCCAACTGCTCTGCTGTAGGTTTTTCCAGAAGAAACTGTTCCCAGTCCACTTTGGACAGTTTATAGATAGAACAGTACAGCACAGAACAGGCCCTTCGGCCCTCGATGTTGTGCCGAGCAATGATCACCCTACTCAAACCCACGTATCCACCCTATATCCGTAACCCAACAACCCCCCCCTTAACCTTACTTTTTAGGACACTACGGGCAATTTAGCATGGCCAATCCACCTAACCCGCACATCTTTGGACTGTGGGAGGAAACCGGAGCACCCGGAGGAAACCCACGCACACACGGGATGTGCAGACTCCACACAGACAGTGACCCAGCCAGGAATCGAACCTGGGACCCTGGAGCTGTGAAGCATTTATGCTAACCACCGTGCACCATAAAGTTCCTGCCTTATTTTAATAAAATCTGTCTTCCCCACCTCCCCCAATCCAAAACCATTGTTTTTCCAGACCTCCTTTGTCCTTTTACATAACAAACCTAAATCGCACTGTGTTGTGGTCGCTGTTACTAAAATGCTCCCCCACTATCACCTTGAACACCTGTCCGGCTTTGATCGCCAGAATTAGAACCAGCACTGCGATAACCCTTGGACCTTCTACATATTGACATCAAAAGATCTCCTGAATCCTTTAGAGTGTGACCAATTAATGTGGGGGAAGTTGAAATCCCCAAATATTATCACCCTATTATTATTGTTTTTACACACCTCAGTGAATTGTTTACATATCTGTAAAGATATCATCCCTCCTCATTGCAATAACTGGCTCCTTCATTAATAATGCAACACCACCCCCTCTTCAACACTATTCCCCGTCTCGCCTGAAGATCCTCTATCCTGGAATGTTGAGTTGCTAGTCCTGCTCCTCCCTCAATCATGTCTCTGTCATGGCAACAATAGCACAATCCCACATGTCAAATCCATGCCCTTAGCTCATCAGTCTTACCGATGATGCCCCAGAATTAAAGTAGAGGCCATCCAGCCTCACCTTACTCCCTTGTACTGAACATGGCTGAACTCACTCTGTCTTGGTTCCTTTTCTATAGTATACTGTGTCCCTGTTGTACGAATGCGCCTGCTCCCCCTGCTAAACTAGTTTAAACACCATCCAGTGGTACTTGCAAATCCAGCCGAGTTGGATCCAGCCTAGTTCTTATGTTGGCATTGAAGGAAAGAGATTGAAGAGTTGGGGAGCGCAAAGAGCAGCAGACATCCCATCACAGTCACAAACACATCCAACCATGCCCATCATGCAGTAGGTACATCAGTTTGAAGAATAAAGGGATTAAGGGTTATGGTGTTCGGGCTGGAAAGTGGAGCTGAGTCCACAAAAGATCAGCCATGATCTCCTTGAATGGCGGAGCAGGCTCGAGGGGCCAGATGGCCGACTCCTGGTCCTAGTTCTTATGTTGGCATGTTTGATTTTGGAAACGGTGTTTATGAAAATGGGCGGCATGGCGGCACAGTGGTTAGCTCTGCTGCCTCACAGCTCCAGGGTCCCAGGTTCGATTCCCGGCTTGGGTCACTGCCTGTGCGGAGTCTGCACATCCTCCCCGTGTCTGCGTGGGTTTCCTCCGGGTGCTCCGGTTTCCTCCCATAGTCCAAAGGTGTGCAGGTTAGGTGGGCTTACAGGGGTAGTGTGGGACTCGGCCTGGGTAGGGGGCTCTTTCAGAGGGTGAGTGCAGACTTGATGGGCCGAATGGCCTCCTTCTGCATTGTCGGGTTTTATGGATTAATAATGGGGACAGTGTTTATATGATAACCAGGGGGCGGGGTTTATTATAACCAGGGGGCGGGGTTTATGATAAGCAGGGGGCGGGGTTTATGATAACCGGGGATGGGGTTTATGATAACCAGGGGGCGGGGTTTATGATAACCAGGGGGCGGGGTTTATGCTAACCAGGGGGCGGGGTTTATGTTAATCTGGGCGGAGCTGCTGTTGCGATTGGTCGCAGAGCTGAGCATGTGTGGGGGTGCGGTGCCCTACTCCCCGGACCCCAAAACCAGGCACCGCCCACAACACTGCTAACCCCGCCCCCAGCGCTGTAACCCCGCCCCGCGTGCTCCGCGGAGTGCCGGTGACGTGGCGCTGCCGGACCGGCGGGCTTGTGGCGCGCGGCTGCTGAGGCCGAGCAGCGCGAGGCGGGGCTGAGAGAGCGGGAGAGGCCGAGGCTCCGGGACAGAGCGGGAGAGGCCGAGGCTCCGGGACAGAGCGGGAGAGGCCGAGGCTCCGGGACAGAGCGGGAGAGGCCGAGGCTCCGGGACAGAGCGGGAGAGGCCGAGGCTCCGGGACAGAGCGGGAGAGGCCGAGGCCCGGAGTGAGGGGACCTGAGGCCCGGAGTGAGGGACAGGCCGAGGCCCGGAGTGAGGGGGACCTGAGGCCCGCAGAGAGTGAGGCGCAGACCGAGGCCCCGGGAGAGGCCGAGTCCCGGCAGACGCCCGGCCCGCCGCCGACATGCTGCCCCCCGCCCTGCCGCTGCTGCTCTGTGTCGGCCTCAGTGCACTGAGGGCCCGGGCGGATGAACACGACCACACGGTAAGCCGGGGGGGGGGGGGGGGGGGGGGGGGGGGGGTGTGTGTCACTCGGGCCCGGGGCCTGTGAGCGGGGATCGGGCTGACCTTGTGCCGCTGCCGAGCCCCAGGTGTGGGCGAGAGGCCGCCCCGGCTCTGGGTGTGTGGATCTGGAGCCTGGCACAGGGAATCCAGCAGCAAATGTACCTGAGAAACCGGCCGCATCTTCACATTACATTAGGAGACGGTGAGGGAGGGTCTGTTGGTGGAGGGAGTGGAGGGTGTGTTGGAGGAGGGAGTGGAGGGTGTGTTGGAGGAGGGAGTGGAGGGTGTGTTGGAGGAGGGAGTGGAGGGTGTGTTGGAGGAGGGAGTGGAGGGTGTGTTGGAGGAGGGAGTGGAGGGTGTGTTGGAGGAGGGAGTGGAGGGTGTGTTGGAGGAGGGAGTGGAGGGTGTGTTGGAGGAGGGAGTGGAGGGTGTGTTGGAGGAGGGAGGGAGTGGAGGGTGTGTTGGAGGAGGAGGAGGGAGTGGAGGGTGTGTTGGAGGAGGGAGTGGAGGGTGTGTTGGAGGAGGGAGTGGAGGGTGTGTTGGAGGAGGGAGTGGAGGGTGTGTTGGAGGAGGGAGTGGAGGGTGTGTTGGAGGAGGGAGTGGAGGGTGTGTTGGAGGAGGGAGTGGAGGGTGTGTTGGAGGAGGGAGTGGAGGGTGTGTTGGAGGAGGGAGTGGAGGGTGTGTTGGAGGAGGGAGTGGAGGGTGTGTTGGAGGAGGGAGGGAGTGGAGGGTGTGTTGGAGGAGGAGGAGGAGGAGGGAGTGGTGGGTGTGTTGGAGGAGGAGGAGGAGGGAGTGGCGGGTGTGTTGGAGGAGGAGGAGGGAGTGGCGGGTGTGTTGGAGGAGGGAGTGGCGGGTGTGTTGGAGGAGGGAGTGGCGGGTGTGTTGGAGGAGGGAGTGGCGGGTGTGTTGGAGGAGGAGGAGGGAGTGGAGGGTGTGTTGGAGGAGGAGGAGGGAGTGGTGGGTGTGTTGGAGGAGGGAGTGGAGGGTGTGTTGGAGGAGGGAGTGGCGGGTGTGTTGGAGGAGGAGGAGGGAGTGGCGGGTGTGTTGGAGGAGGAGGAGGGAGTGGCGGGTGTGTTGGAGGAGGAGGAGGGAGTGGCGGGTGTGTTGGAGGAGGAGGAGGGAGTGGCGGGTGTGTTGGAGGAGGAGGAGGGAGTGGCGGGTGTGTTGGAGGAGGAGGAGGGAGTGGCGGGTGTGTTGGAGGAGGAGGAGGGAGTGGCGGGTGTGTTGGAGGAGGAGGAGGGAGTGGCGGGTGTGTTGGAGGAGGAGGAGGGAGTGGTGGGTGTGTTGGAGGAGGAGGGGGTGGCGGATGTGTAGGAGGGGGTGGCGGGTGTGTAGGAGGACGAGGGGTGGCGGGTGTGTTGGAAGAGGAGGGAGTGGCGGGTGTGTAGGAGGAGGAGGGAGTGGCGGGTGTGTTGAAATGAAAAATTAAATGAAAATCGCTTATTGTCACGAGTAGGCTTCAATGAAGTTACTGTGAAAAGCCCCTAGTCGCCACATTCCGGCGCCTGTCCGGGGAGGCTGGTACGGGAATCAAACCATGCTGCTGGCCTGCTTGAAAAGCCAGCGATTTAGCTCAGTGAGCTAAACCAGCCCCAGGTAGGGTGCAGGAGGGTGTGGAGGGTCGTTGGCGGAGGGAGAGTGGGTTGGAGGGAGCGAGTAGAGGATGTTGGGGAGGGAGCGAGTCGAGGGGGTGTGTGGGGTGGAGAGGGAGAAATAGAGTGTGTTTGGGGGGAGGGAGCGATAGAGGGTGTGTGTGGGGGGGTCTGGGGAGTGGGTAGAGGATGTGTGTCAGGGCGGGGAGGTGTGGGGGAGGGAGTGGGTAGAGGGGGAGTTTGGGGAGGTAGGGAGGCGATAGAGTGTGTGTATGGGGGCGGGGTGCAGGTGTGTGGGAACGTGTGTATCATACGTCACCCTGTGTCTGTTTAGGTAGGAAGAGATTTTTGATTGTCCATTGCTGATATCTGAATTATGTATCCAGATTGCATTCAAATTGGTTGTGCTGGCTGCAGGTGTTAGGTGGATTTCAGCGAATCAAACACACTTGCTATGGCCATTTGCTCTCGTACTTGCAGCAGTTGAGCTAACTCCATGAAATTGTTTCCTCCCCGTGGAATTTAAACACTCATGGCTGCAGCTTTGACAGGTCCGTGGATGTGTCCAAGTGTTGCTTTGGAGATGAAAGTTTGACCTTGGTTTGTATTAGTGTGTTCAGATGTTGTGGAGAGATTTCTGCTAATGTTGGCGTTTCTCATGGTTCAATAGCTTGTTGCCAAACTTTTGACCAGGATGTAAAGGGAGGCAACTTAAAGGTGGCGTGTGCCGTTGTGTAATTGCGGCCTTGAGGAAAAAGAGGACTGGAGGGGGCATAGGGTCTGAATAACAGAAAGGGGTGGTGGGGGCAGTGGATGGTCATTCTGATTGAAAATGAAGAAGCGGTGCACAGAGACTGTCGTTCCATGGAAAAACGTGGATGGCACGGTAGCGCATTGGTTAGCACTGACAGTGCCAGTGTCCCAGGTTCGATTCCCAGCTTGGGTCATTGTGCAGAGTCTGTGCCTTTCCCGTGTCTGCATGGGTTTCCTCCATTATTGTTATTCCATGTGCAACAATCCCAGTTACAGATGGTACACCAGTTTAGTGTACAGGTTTTATTTATTCGTCCCTTGGTTTTCATACTGAAGCTCAGAATTAAATGGTAATAAATTAATATGGCATGATAGATCAGGTGCTGAAACAGATGATGCTTGTGAAACAACAGTTTACACCCAGATGGAGTGGGTGGAATTGCACTGTGAAGAGGTGCGTTCAAATGATAATGCGTTTAAAACCTTGGAATGTCTATTTACTCATCATTCATGTTCTATATACATTGGAGGAATTCAGTAAAATGTAATATTTCATTTTGCAAATTATTTTGAAGAGCTAGTAGTCGCTGTTTCGTAGGAATGCTGTGCTGGTGATTATAATAAGATAGCTATGTACAAGAGAAGCAGTACAGTAATCATTGGAATAGTTATATTCTGTACTACAGAACGTTCGTTATCTTGTAGTCAAGGTAAGTTGAGTCAAACATAGCCCAAAATAAATAAATTGAATGTGAAAAGGGATCTTTATTGTGGGATACCTGAGAATGAAGAGATGAGTAGAAAAGATGAGGCAAATGAGGAACTGGTTTAGATGATGCCAGGCTTCAAATTTAAGCTATGGATTGTTGAAGTACAGGAAGGTTGGGAAGGATTGTTTCAAAATTTGAGATACTGGAGTGCAATAAGCCACATTAGGACGGTATTAAGAGAACTTCATTTCAGAAGAGGTTGCAGGAAAGCCAAAAAGAAAATGAAATAATCTAAGACGCCAGCTTATTGTGCCCCATATTCTCCATAATTTGTCATTGTTGATCTGCAGGTAAGACACAGCAGCCATTTTGAACGTGACAAGGTTCCATAGATGGCCGATGATTATTATTTAATCTATTTTTATGGTCAAGCTCAGCAGATCAGGCAGCATCTGTGGAGGAAGCCAAAGTTAAACATGTCAGAGATAACATTCTGTTGCAAGAAATTTTACAGGTGTAGAGCTTGTATAGAAGAAAGAAAATTACAGTACAGGAACAGGCCAATGTCCCTCCCAGCCTGCGCCGATCCAGATCCTTTATCTAAACCTGTCCCCTATTTTCCAAGTTCTACGTCCGTCTGTTTCTCCGCCCGTTCATATATCTGTCTAGATGCATCTAAAATGATGCTATCGTGCCCGCCTCTACCACCTGCGCTGGCAAAGTGTTCCAGGCACCCACCACCCTCTGCATAAAAAAACTTTCCCTTAAACTTTCCCCCTCTCACCTTGAAATCGTGACCCCTTGTAATTGACACACCCATTCTTGGAAAAAGCTTGTTGCTATCCACTCTGTCCATACCTCTCATAATTTTGTAGACCTCAATCAGGTCCCCCCCTCAACCTCCGTCTTTCCAACGAAAACAATCCTAATCTACTCAACCTTTCTTCATCTCTAGCACCCTCCATACCAGGCAACATCCTGGTGAACCACCTCTGCACCCTTTCTAACGCATCCACATCCTTCTGGTAATATGGCGACCAGAACTGCACGCAGTATTCCATATGTGGCCCAACCAAAGTCCTATACAGCTGTAACACGACCTGCCGACATTTGTACTCAATACCCTGTCCAATGAAGGAACGCATGCCATATGCCTTCTTGACCACTCTATCGACCTGCGCAACCACCTTCAGGGTGCAATGGACCTGAACACCCAGATCTCTCAGTACATCAATTTTCCCCCAGGCCTTTTTCATTTACCGTATAGTTCGCTCTTGAATTGGATCTTCCAAAATGCATCACCTCGCATTTGCCCGGATTGAATTCCATCTGCCATTTCTCTGCCCAACTCTCCAATCTATCTATATTTTGCTGTATTCTCTGACAGTCCTCCACGCATAAATTACCTTTTTTGTCTTTGAGTGCGCCAATCCTTTCTCTAGTTACCCTCTTGCTCCTTATATACAAATAAAAGGCTTTGGGGTTTTCCTTAACCCTGTTAGTCAAAGATATTTCATGACCCCTTTTAGCCCTCTTTATTGCGCGTTTGAGATTTGTCCTACTTTCCTGATATTCCTCCAAAGCTTCATCAGTTTTAAGTCATGGTGGTGGATTAGAGCAAGGGAAAGGGTTGTGAAGACCACATACAGTATATGATAAAAACAATGATGTATAAAGTGTTGAGGTGGTGCGCAGGCGATAGTTAAAACACAAGTTATAGCGCAAGACACTTTCTGTTGCTTTGGATTTCTAGCATTGATTGAGGGACAAATATTGGCTAGGAGACTATCCTGCTTCATTTTGTGCTGTACAAGCTTTAGAAACCCACTTGAGTCACTGGAACAAGTTGATAGGACTTGCTTCAACGTCTTCTCCAGAAAGGTGCTTCAAAAATGCCCTTATACTGCACTGGAGTGTCCACTTAGATTGTGTTCAAGTCTTGTACTGGGGGAAGAAGTGAGAGAAATTGGGCTTTATTTCCAAATGATCTGATGTTTCCATCACCTTGGCATGGCAGTTCTCTTTTAATCTGAAAATTAGTCTGAATGGGGTTTTTTTTTGTTGGAACGTGTGACCTGAGCCTAATAGGAGCCTTAACTTGTTATAGAATATATAATTCGGCCCATCGAGTCTGCACCTGCCCTTGGAAAGTGCACCCTACTTAAGCTCACGCCTCCACACTATCCCAATAACCCAGCAATCCCAAACAATCTTTTTGTACATTAAGGGCAATTTATCATGTCCAATCCACCTAACCTGCATACCTTTGGACTGTGGGAGGAAACCGGAGCACCCGGAGGAAACCTACGGGGAGAACGTACAAACTCCGCGCAGACAGTGACCCAAGCCAGGAATCGAATCTGGGACCCTGGAACTGTGAAGCAACTGTGCTACCGTGCCGCCATTCTATCTGTTGCTAGAATTTACGGCCCTTCGGCCTGAACTGGTCCATGCCAACCAAAAAGCCCATCTAAGCTAACCCCCATTTGACCCGGATCCCTCTAAACCGTCCCTATCCATGTAAGGGTCTGAGGAGGGATGGAATGCTGGGAAGACATTGTCAAATGATAGTGGACGAAGAGAGAAATAAAACATTTTTAGAAATACATAATTTCTAAAAGAGAGCATTTGTCTTGGTGCAGAATATTTAAACTGGTTCATAGGCAGCTTGTCCTCAACCCCTGACGAGGCTCAGTGCCTCCACAATTTGTCCTTTATATTCACTGGTTTTTCTGCTCTAAATGTTATAGACCGAGAGATTTAGAAGGGGTGGTTTTGACAGTGGGTGGGTGAAAAGCCAATCCAAACACCAAGATCTGCTAATAAGCATTGATCAAGGTGCAAGTTAAGGGGGTATTGGCTTCAGGTGTGTGTGACTCCTGGAGCTTGCTGGCATGCATTCATGCAAGTAGATCCTTGAAGACTAAAAAGCTTTAGCATTCCTGCCCTGGAAAAATGTGCAGGATATCGGAAACATCTCGGGATGTTTCAAATCTGGCTTTGCCACCAGTTTCCTGCCTGGTTCAGTGGGGGCTGTTGCGGCTGTAACTGGACCCCAGACTCCAGTGTTGACTCTCAATGTCCAATACCTCCACATACAATTATGTAATGGGATTGCAATGTGCCCCACTTGTTGTACAGATAGTTTTTGCACATGTCCCTCACACGCACACACATGTTTCTGCAATCTCAGCTTCTGGACAATTTGTATCTTGGGGCAGCCAGGCCAGAACTAGCCTGTTGTATTTCTCAAGACTGCAAATGAATGAATCAAAGGTTATTAGGCATTTCACTGTATTTAATGAGTACGACTTGTTTTTTTTTTTGCATGATCGAAGATAAGATTTCCGGTTTCCCACATTGGCGGATCAGCTTGCCTGGGTTGATGAAGTAAATTTTATCACTGCCATTGTATCCTGATCTCCTGATTCCAGAAATCTGTGCTAGCAGCTTTCAAAATGTGTTCAAGTCTCTTTTTTATTTCTTTGTGTTGCCAACGGAAGTTTGGAAAATGTCCAAGCTGTTATCTTGAGACTAATAGGAAAATGGCAAGGAGGTATGAAAACTATCCACCTCTGCAGCTAGCATATAAATGTCACTAAAAGTGGCAGCGGGGAAAATTAGTTTGAAATTCCTCCTTGTGTCCCATCTTGTTTCCACAATATTATAAGGAAACTTCATTAAAAATTAGGATATTAACCCACGCATTTCACCTAGTTTAACACAGTTATTAAGCATAACTATGGGAGTTACGTTTTGTCAGTGCAGAAAATAGTTGGTCCCGTTGTTATTGCGTTTTGAGGCCTGCCCATCTCGCAGAACTAGATCTTAAACCAAGACCATGGCAATTGTGAAACTAAATTTCCCACTGGCCTATCTTGTGGGTGTACAGAGGTGGACCATTTAGCCCATCATGTCTGTGCTGACTCTTTGAAAGACATGAAATTAGTTCCAATACTCTGCTCTTTTACCCCACAGCTTTGCATTATCTTCCTTTTCCATTGTATCTTCAATTTCTAGCATCCTTTACAGTGTTGCGTTTAATATCACAATAATTCGCATATACAAGATCCTTGGGGGTGGGAAATCCAGCAGAGAGTAACTCACCCCAAAACTCGCACACCATCTACAGGAGTGTGATAGAGTAGCCCCTACTTGCCTGGATGCGTGCAGCTCCTCAAGAAGCTCGACACCACGCAGGCAAAGCTGCCCCGCTTGAGTGGCACCCCATCCACAAACATTCAGTCCCTCCACCACCGACGCATAGTGGCAGCTGTGTGTACCATCTACAAGATGCACTGCAGGAACTCACCAAGGTTCCTTAGACAGCACCTTCCAAACCCTCGACCTCTACCATCTAGAGGGCAAGAGCAGCAGATACGTGGGAACCCCACCATATCCCACGGATGAATGAAAAAAAACAACCACTGGTGGTTCTTCTAATAATAATCACTTATTGTCACATTGATCTTAAATCAATGTCTTCTTGTCATAATCCTATTGCTAGTGTAAATAGTTTTTCATTTTGCCTCGCAATTCTTAATTTTGAACGCCTCAAATCTCTGAGTTCTCTGCTGAAACAACAGTAATCTTGGCTTCTCTATTCCCTGCTCTGCACCCTCTCGGACACATGGTGCCTTTCCTAAAGTGTGGTATACAGTATTGTACGAAGTCCTCCACCTGAGGCAAAACCAGTGATTTATAAAAGTTTATGACAATTCGTATTTATAAAGCACCTTTAACATAGTGTAATGTAGCATTGATGTATCCTTCAGGAAGAGTGAGAGGGTGGTGCTGTACTTTCTTGCTTTTCGTATTTTTCGCCTCCACAGCCATCTGCTTTTTTACAAAGTAGTATTACCAACTTATTCAGCCACTGTCAATACACAAATTTCCCTATTTCCCCAGCTGTCTGTTCAAACACTCCCTTTAAAATTGTGCCATTTAGTTTCAAGAGGGAAACATTTTTGCTGGAGCTCCAGACAAACTGAAACATGGCATAGCTGGGGCCCTCAGAAGAAACACTGCTCCATTGTTCCAGTTCAGGCTTCTTCCTGATATCTCTCTTTGGCACTCCCAGCAAACTCTGGTGTCCATGAGCAGACATCAAACCTACACATTTACAGTTTCTGTCTCTCCGATAACCCGTCTGTGACTAATGAGTTGCCCATTTATTGTAATGTCAATTGCTGGAAATCATAGGAACATCGTACTTGGCGGTGGAAATAGCCCTTCAAGCCTGCTCCACCATTCCATAAGATCTTAGTTGATCGAGTTGATGGGTGACACCGCAGCACAGTGGATAGCACTGTTGCTTCACAGCACCAGGGTCCCGGGTTTGATTCCTGGCTTGGGTCACTGTCTGTGCGGAGTCTGCACGTTCTCCCCGTGTCTGCGTGGGTTTCCTCCGGATGCTCTGATTTCTTCCACCAAGTCCTGAAAGATGTGCAGTTAGGTAATTTGGGCATTCTTAATTCTTCCTCGGTGTACCCGAACAGGCCCCGTGAGTGTGACGATTAGGGGCTTTCCACAGTAACTTCATTGCAGTGTAAGCCTACTTGTGACAATAATAAAGGTTATTATGTTATGGTCGCTGCTCCATTTTCCTGTCTGTCCCCCATAACTATGTGGGATTCCAAGCATATTTCATTACTCTTTTCAAAGGTGGGGTTGTACAAAGCAGACAAACCAATAGGTTAAAACAAATAATATTTTGGGGCCTCACGGTAGCATGGTGGTTAGCATCAATGCTTCACAGCTCCAGGGTCCCAGGTTCGATTCCCGGCTGGGTCACTGTCTGTGTGGAGTCTGCACGTCCTCCCTGTGTGTGCGTGGGTTTCCTCCGGGTGCTCCGGTTTCCTCCCACAGTCCAAAGATGTGCGGGTTAGGTGGATTGGCCATGCTAAATTGCCCGTAGTGTAAGGTTAATGGGGGGGATTGTTGGGTTACGGGTATACGGGTTACGTGGGTTTAAGTAGGGTGATCATTGCTCGGCACAACATCGAGGGCCGAAGGGCCTGTTCTGTGCTGTACTGTTCTATGTTCTATTTATTTACAGAAACAAAATGATGCAAGTTAGCGAAAGTCCAAAACGGTAATACTGCTAGAATAGCATTATGGATAAAATGCCCCTTTCAAAATCTGTTTGTTGCAGTTCAATCAATTTTTCATAGACCTTTCCAATACAAAGTTTGACATGGACAATGGAAATATTTACTCCAGAGTTAACATCTGTAGCTGGGATTGAAGATGAGTAATCAGAGCTTTATTGGTATGTCATGGGAATCCTTACAAGATATTCTTTAAAGCATACAGGAAATATGAGATCAAATTAGAACTCCTGCGTGGGAAAGTATTAATTCAGGATGTTAGTTAATTAGTAGCGGAGGTTAAACCAGCATCTAACCTATGCAGGTTGTGACGTGGAACTACATGTTGTTGGCAGTGAGTTTCTTTATCAGTGACGTCTCCTGTCTTGATGGCAATTCATAGAATCTACAGTGCAAAAGGAGGCCATTCAGCCCATCGTGTATGCACTGGCCCTCGGAAGGAGTAGCCTACTCGAGTCCACGCCTCCATCCTATCCCAGTAACCCCACCTAACCTTTTGGATATTAAGGGGCAATTTAACATGGCCAATCCACCTAACCTGCACATCTTTGGACTGTGGGAGGAAACCCACAGGGAGAACGTGCAAACTCCACACACAGTCACCTGTGGCTGGTATTGAACCCGGGACTCTGGAGCTGTGAGGCAGCAGTGCTAACCACTGTGCCACCGTGCTGCCCTTCTTCATTTTTTAAGTTTAAAGGAAGTTGTGCAGTTTTTATTTGCTATGCTGTAGGCCCAAAGTGCTCAGGCAGATGCCAAAGATTGAAAAGCCTAGAATTAGTCATTTATAAAGAAACAGCAATCGGGCCAGTTTGTGTTTTAAAAGGCTGAATATCTGAAGAGACAGTGTAGGTAGGGAGAAGTGGACTGATTCACAGTTTCAAGGTACTCAGGCGGAAGGCGTTTGTGTTGAATACAGCAAATCACTATCTAAACCCGTGTTAATTTAAAACTGAGACAGATTGAATAATTAAGTAACAAATAACAATATTAAACTCAACAATTGTGAAATGCGTCAGTTAACAATTGTGTAACACTTTGCAGTGTTCAGTTCTGGCCTTCATGTTGCAGAGTCCACTTGCTGAGTACTTAAAATGCAGCTTGCTTACTTCTGGCAAACTCATTTCTTTATGTAAATCTGTCCTTGCACATACCTAGATTCTGAATCTACAGCTGCCATTCAATTTGCCCAGTAGTAAATTAGAGCCGGCACTGCTGATTACAGCTGACCAGGTCTAGTCTGTCTAGATTGCTGGAGATGGTCGACCTATCTGACTGCAATTAGGTCCAAACTATTTTAATTTGTAATTGCTTTTTTCTAGTTAATGGATACTTGGAAATCCTCAGATCCAAATACCCTACCAAGCTCTGCAAGTTGGCCACCTCGCGTGAAGGTGTGCAAACTCTCTCGGAGCAAGTTATGGGCAGCACGGTAGCAATGGGTAGCACAGTGGGTAATACTGTTGCTTCAGAGCTCCAGGGTCCCAGGTTTGATTCCCGGCTTGGGTCACTGTCTGTGCGGAGTCTGCACGTTCTCCCCGTTTCTGCGTGGGCTTCCTCCCACAAGCCCCAAAAGACGTGCTGTTAGGTAATTTGCACATTCTGAATTCTCCATCAGTGTACCTGAACAGGCACCGGAATGTGGCGACTTGAGACTTTTCACAGTAACTTAATTGCAGTGTTAATGTAAGCCTACTTGTGACAATAAAGATTATGATTATGCTGAAATCAGATTGGGAGCTGGCTGACTTGCTTTAAAACAGTGGGGTCAATGGACTGTTTCCAGGTTGGCAAACCAGCTAGTGGAGTGCCACAGGGAGCATCCACGATTTAAGAGCAATATTCATCCAACTCCACCCCTGCCATCCACGCATCACCTTGTCTTGGCTCCATTCATCTTCATTATAAACGAGATAAAGGATGTCCGAAAAGCACTCCCCTCCCATATCAGGGACTTGGAGTACAGTGTTCAGTTCTGATTTCCACACTACCAGAAGGACGTGGAAGCTTTAGAGAGGGTGCAGAAGAGGTTTACCAGGGTGTTGCCTGGTATGGAGGGCATTAGCTATGAGGAGAGGTTGGATAAACTCGGTTTGTTCTCACTGGAACGATGGAGGTTGAGGGGGCGACCTGATAGAGGTCTACAAAATTATGAGGGGCATGGACAGAGTGGATAGTCAGAAACTTTTTCCCAGGGTGGAAGAGTCAATTACTCGGGGACATAGGTTTAAAGTGGGGGGGGCAAGGTTTAGAGGAGATTGCGAGGGACGTTTTTTTTACAGAGGGTAGTGGGTACCTGGAACTCGCTGCCGGAGGTGGTGGTGGAAGCAGAGACGACAGTGACGTTTAAGGGCCGTCTTGAGAAATACATGAATAGAGGGATATGGACCCCAGAAGTGTAGAAGGTTTTAGGTTAGACGGGCAGCATGGTCGGCGCAGGCTTGTAGGGTCGAAAGGCCTGTTCATATGCTGTACTTTTCTTTGTTCTATTACTACAAAGATTATGACAAAAATAAGTAAAACTGCACAGATCACATAACAGGATAACAGATGACACACATGCTCACATCTTGCATGCCTTGCAGGAGAAAAGACAATAAATAATCAAAATTACAAGGGAATAACATTCAGGATTATAGAAAAATTTCAGGATAATGACACCATATATGTTGCTGAAGGCCGCCACTAAGACAGTATCGACGCGCACTCCTCGGGATCTGCAGGTTGCAGCAAATCAGCACCATTGCTTCCACCATGCTACCGCTCTGGTGGCCAAGCAACCCACAGCCTGCGGGTGGGGAGGAATTAATTAACCTGCACAGCCACCTCCCACCCCTCATGACGAGTATAATATAGGATGAGTGGTCGACCCCAGGGCTCGAAGGTTGGATACTCTGTGCTCCATCGAACCCGATCCACTTACCCTCCAAATCAAGGTTACTTGGCATCAAGTATGGCACCAATTTTCAAACTCAATTGGGAAACTCTTCTCAACTCCAGCAGATACAAACCTAACCTGTCCAACCTTTTCTTTAAGACAGCCCACCCATTCTGGGTATTAATCGAGTAAACTATTTCTCAACTGTTCCGATGTATTTACATTGTTCCTTGAATAAGGAGACCAATTCCGTTCACAGTATTCGTGAAGTGGTGCCATTAATGCCCCGTAGAAATGAAGCATCGCCTCCCTACTCATTTATTCAATTCCCCTGGCAATAAAAGATAACATTCTGTTAAATTAATTGCTGCATCTGAGTACTACTCTTCTGTGATTCATGCACTCGGACAACCAGATCCCTCTATCTCAGAGCTCTGCAACCCCTCTACATTTAGATGATGCTTTATCTGTGCTGCCAAAATGGACAACCTCACATTTTCACATATTATGCTCGTTTTGCCAGATCTTTGCTCAATCAACTAACCTTTTGTAGCCATTTTGTGTCTTCTTATCTATCTTTGTGTCATTAGAAAATTTAGCAGCTGTACCTTAATTTCAGTCATTTATCTAAATTGAAAAGAGTGGAGGCTCCAGCGCTGATCCCTGTGGCAAACCACTCGTCACATCCTGCCTACCAGAAAAAGACCCATTTATGCCTACTCTGCTGTTGGCCAATCTTCTATCCGTGCCAATATGTTACCCCTTGTACCATTAGCTTTCACTTTTTTGCAATTACTTTTGATGAGGCATCTTGTCAAATGCCTTCTGAAAATCTAGGTACAGTACATTCAATTTATCCACAGCATCTGTTACTTCAAATAACTCCCAATAAATTGGATAGGCATGGTTTCCCTTTCACAAAGCCATGTTGACTCTGCCTGATTACTTTGAAATTATCTAAGTGCCCTGTTATAGCATATTTAATAATATCTTCTTTTATTTCCTTATAACAGATGTTAAGGCAACTGGCCAGTAGTTTCCTGCTTTCAATCTCCCTTTTTGAGTACGAGTTACATTTGCTATTCTCTAATCTATCGGAACCTTTCCAGAATTTAATTTTGGAAACTTAAAACCACGCATTAACTATCTCACTAATCACTACTTTTAAGATTCTAGGATGTAATTCATCGGTATCCGGGGACTTGCCAACCCGCAGTTCCAGTAATTTCCTCAGTGCCACTTCCCTTCTGCCTATAATATTCCTGACTTCCTCCCTCTCTTCCAATTGCTGATTAACAGCCATTTCTGGGATATTATATCCTCTGTTTAATTCATGTGCCATCTCCTTACTTTCCATGTTTAACTCCCAAGACTCGCTCACTATAGGATCAATGCTCACTTTGTTAACTCTTTTTTAAAATACCTATGGAAGTGCTTTCTACTCATCTTTATATTTTGAACTAGCTTTCTCTCGTACTCGGGAAACATGATATTTCCCCTTTATTTTAGTCATTCTTTGCTGTACTTTATATTCTGTCCAATCTTCTGACCTGCCACTCAACTTTCCACAATTATATGCTTTCTCTTTGATTGATATAGGTTTACGGTGCGAAGGGCAAAGTTTAGAGGAGATGTCCAAGGGAAGTTTTTCTTTACACAGAGGGTAGTGGGTGCCTGGAACTCGCTGCCAAGGTGGTGGTGAAAGCAGGTACGATAGTGACATTTAAGGGGCATGAATAGGATGGGAATAGAGGGATAAGGACCCCGGAAGTGTAGAAGGTTTTAGTTTAGACGGGCAGCATGGTCGGCGCAGGCTTGGTGGGCCGAAGGGCCTGTTCCGGTGCTGTACTTTTCTTTGTTCTTTGATACCACCTTTACCTTTTTTAGTTGACCACATATGGTGGGCCCTCCCTTGGAGTTTTTCTTTTTCGTTGGAATGTATCTATTATGTACATCCTGAAATATCCCCTTTGATGTCTGCCACGCCACTTTAACAAATTTCCAGTTCACTGTGGTCCCTTAAATAAGTCTATAAGGACAAAAACTCTTAAGTGCACTTACTGTGTTTTTATGGTGACAGCTAAGAAGTTTGTAAAACTCATTCTTTATTTTTATCCTTACCAAATATATCAGCAACGATACTTGGTACGTTTGAATAGAATTTCATAGAATTTACAGTGCAGAAGGAGGCCATTCAGCCCATCGAGTCTGCCCCGGCTCTTGGAAAGGGCACCCTACCCAAGGTCAACAACTCCACCCTATCCCCATAACCCAGTAACCCCACCCAACACTAAGGGCAATTTTGGACACTAAGGGCAATTTATCATGGCCAATCCACCTAACCTGCACATCTTTGGACTGTGGGAGGAAACCGGAGTACCCGGAGGAAACCCACGCACACACGGGGAGGATGTGCAGACTCCACACAGACAGTGACCCAAGCCGGAATCGAACCTGGGACCCTGGAGCTGTGAAGCGATTGTGGTATCCACAATGCTACCGTGCTGCCCTACATTTGATGGTGAAATACTTTAAATTATGGGTTAATTCCAAATCTGAATAATGGTACAGGCTTCCATGGGTTTTGTAAGACGTGCGTTGTTTTTAGAATTCCAAGTTTTAGCAAGTGGAAGGAGTGGAAGGTTTGGTTGGAGAATGCTGCAATCAGCATTGATGGTGGTCCCTTGAGGATGACGTCGCCTGTGGTTGTGAGCTTATGCCAGAGTTCTTCATGTGACTCAACAGGTCGATTATTGATTCCTGCAGATATTTGGACACGTGGGGCAGGACGTGCTATGAGGAAGTGAGATTCAGAGTGCAGGATTTTTTTAAAAAGCCATTTTCTGGGAATGTGGACCTCGCTGGGCTAGGCCAGCATTTATTGCACATCCCTAATTGCCCTTTAGAATAGTGTTCTTCAAACTTTTTTTCCAGGAACCCATTTTTACCAACCAGCCAACCTTCGGGACCCAACCCGGCCGACTTTCGCGACCCACCATTTTCTCTTACTTTGTTTGCTGCTGACAAAAATGGAGGAAATGGTTTTGGATCCCTTCTGCCCTCGTACAGGCTCCTCCAATGGAACCTGTTGGATGAAGGTGAAGCCTTCCGGTGTCGGAAAGTATGGAGTCTCCGTCTGTCCAAAGTTCTGCATTTTTGTATGGTAAACTTTTATCAATTAAACTCCCCCCGAACTTGTTTGAAAAAAAATGAATGAAATAAATGAAAAAAATAAAAATCAAATGAATAAACTAAATGGATAAACCCCCCCTCCCCCGAACCTGTAAAACAAAAAGCTGCTACCGTTTAAAAAGTAAAAGCAGATGCACTGCGCATGCGTGCCCAATCATCAGCGCTCATTTTTTTTACATGTGCGTGGCCATTTTGAAGGCCACTTGCAGCCAGCGTTTTTAACAGCCGGCTACTGCGGCTGTTTCATAGATTTCATAGAATTTACAGTGCAGAAGGAGGCCGTTCGGCCCATTGAGTCTGCACCGGCTCTTGGAAAGAGCACCCTATCCAAACCAACACCTCCACCCTATCCCCATAACCCAGTAACCCCACCCAACACTAAGGGCAATTTTGGACACTAAGGGCAATTTAGCATGGCCAATCCACCTAATCTGCACATCTTTGGACTGTGGGAGGAAACCGGAGCACCCGGAGGAAACCCACGCACACATGGGGAGAAGGTGCAGACTCCGCACAGACAGTGACCCAAGCCGGGAATCGAACCTGGGACCCTGGAGCTGTGAAGCAATTGTGCTAACCACTATGCTACCGTGCTGCCCTAAATCTGTTGCGTACAGATTTGCCCGATCGGGAGCACAGCTCCCGAGTTTGACAATGCTGGTTTTAGACTGTGTTAGTGAGCTGCATTCTTGAACCAATGCAAGCCCTGTGGTGTAGGTACACCAACAGTGCTGCTAGGGAGTGAGTTCCAGGATTAGTGAGTGACTTGGCGGGGAACCTCCAGGTGATGTTTCCATGTATCTGCTGCTCTTCGCCTTCTTGATGGTAGTGAAATGAAATGAAAATCGCTTATTGTCACGAGTAGGCTTCAAAGAAGTTACTGTGAAAAGCCCCTAGTCGCCACATTCCGGCGCCTGTCCGGGGAGGCTGGTACGGGAAGGCGGCGGAATGTGGCGACTAGGGGCTTTTCAGAGTAACTTCTTTGAAGCCTACTCGTGACAATAAGCGATTTTCATTTCATTTCACTACCGTCAAGCAGTGGTTATGGATTTGGAAGGTGCTGTTTAAGGAGCCTCTGCTACTGTGCTTCAGTGGTGGAGGGACTCAATAAATCAAATGGGCTGCTTTATCCTGGATGGTGTCGAGCTTCTTGAGTGTTGTTGGAGTTGCGCTCATCCAGGCAAGTGGAGAGTATTCCATTACACTCCTGACTTGTGCCTTGTAGATGGTGGACAGGCTTTGGGGAGTCGGGAGGTGAGTTATTTGCTGCAGGATTCCCAGTGCCTGACGTCTTGTAGCTACAGTGGCTGGTCCAGTTGAGTTTCTGGTCAATATTCAGGATGTTGATAGGATAAGGATTGGCTTTTTCTGCCGCTGCTCGGTCTCATCATTAAAAGGTCATGACTCTAAGCTTGATGCACATGTTTTCACCCTTTTGAACAACTGGTTGTAAGCTCCTCGCCGTCGTTAATATCAATGCCGAGCTTCAGAATAGCTTTGAAGTGCTTTCTTCGAATTGCCGGAGAACCGTGGCCATTTTGAATGTTGGGAAATCAGGACCTGACTAGGTAGACATTTTCCAGTCAGATGGACACAGTTTCTTCTGAATGCTTGTAGAGCTACCTTTAAGAAGGACACGAGTGGTTGTTTGCCCATCCTCCCATTCACCGAGGCAGAAGCATTGCTGATGGAAGTGCTGCTGTGTGTCCCTAATTCACAATCTGGATCTCGGTGCAGTACAGGAGTGTGGTGATGACAATTGTTGTTTTTCCGTGCTGTCAGGGTGGGTGACCGCGCAGCATGTGCTGCGTATGAGCCCTCGAAGATGTATGTGTATGTTTGCATGTAAATCTCAAAGGTACCATGCATTGCCACAAATGGGCCATGTGGAGGGAGAGGTCATTAAAGGGAATATTGACCACAACTGTTCTCTACACGAGGAGGTCCTTGTCAAACACTTGCTCTTGTAGTTGGTAGCAGGCTGAGCTGGCACATCTGATCCAGTGTTGGATCTCCTCGTCAATAGTGCCCTTTTAAGAGAGGTGGCTGCCAAGGTGTGGGAAGTGCTCAACATATTCCAATTCCAACATATTCCAAACAGTAGCAGAGTCGACGTGGATTATGAAGGTGAAATGATGCTTGACAAATCTACTGGAACTCTTCAAGTATGTAATTAGTAGAGTGATAAGATGGAGCCAGTCGATGTGGTTTATTTGGACTCCCAGAAGGCTTTTGACAAGGTCTCACATAAGAGATTTGGGGGCGGGTGGGAAATTAAAGTGCATGGGATTAGCAGGTATTGAGATGGAGAGAAAACTGGTTGGAAACAAAGAGGAGGAATAAATTGGTCTTTTTCCAAATGGCAGGCAGTGACGAGTGGAGTACCGCAGAGATCTGTTTTAGGACCCCAACTGTTCGCATTATATATTAATGATTTGGACAAGGGAACCAAATACATTATCTCCAAATTTGCAGATGATACAAAGCTGGGTGGGAGGGTGAGCTGTGAGGAGGATGCAGAGATCCTTCAGTGTGATTTGGACGAATTGAGTGCAGTGAAAATGAATGGCAGATGCAGTATGATGTGGATCAATGTGAAGTTATCTACTTTGGTAGCAAAAACAAGAAAGCAGATTATTTGAATGTCTATAGATTGCGAGAGGTGAATGTGCAACAAGGCCTAGGTGTCCTTGTACGCTAGTCATTCAAGGTAAGCATGCAGGTACAGCAGGTAGTGGAAAAGGAAATTGGCATTTTGGCCTTAATAGCAAGAGGATTCGAGTATAGCAGCAGGGATGTCTTGCTGCAGTTATACAGGGCCTTGGTGAGGCCACACGCGGAATATTGTGTGCAATTTTGGTGTCCTTATCTAAGGAAGGATGTTTTTGCTATGGAGGGAGTGCAGCAAAAGTTTACCAGACTGATTCCTGGGATGATGGGACTGACGTGTGAGGAGAGATTGAGTCAGTTAGGAATTCCTCTTTGTTTGGGCTGTTTTCGGGCCAAGACATTCATCCCTTTGGGCTTAGTAATGGTTTGGCGCTGGGTGGCTTTGATCACCGATTGAACAAGTCTTGATGTGTCCAGCAGGCGCCGGTGCCCCCATGGATTGAGTGATTCAGGCATTAGAACATAGAACAATACAGCACACAACAGGCCCTTCGACCCTCAATGTTGTGCCGAGCCATGATCACCCTACTCAAACCCACGTATCCACCCATTACCCGTAACCCAACAACCCCCCCTTAACCTTACTTTACGGACAATTTAGCATGGCCAATCCACCTAACACTCACATCTTTGGACTGTGGGAGGAAACCGGAGCACCAGGAGGAAACCCACGCACACACGGGGAGGACGTGCAGACTCCGCACAGACAGTGACCCAGCCGGGAATCGAACCTGGGACCCTGGAGCTGTGAAGCATTTATGCTAACCACCATGCTACCGTGCTGCCCATTACTTTGATCCTTGACTTGAACAATGACCAGGATGTGTCAGTGCTGTGATCTAGAATGTCACCAAGTGGTTCTGTCCTTCTGGTGGAAGAGGTTATTTGTTATAATGAGGTCAGGCTGAGCACATTTGGTCAGCAAGAGGAACCCATTTTCATTAGTTTGTCCTACACTGCTTTCCCAATAATTCCGCTCTGGACATTGAGTCGCGGTCAATCCTAGCATCGAAGTCCCCGAGGAGGACTTTGGGATGGCGTGAGAGGATCATCAAGGTCAGAATAGAATTTTACAGTCATATCTTCATTGCCGCCAAGGGGCAGGGCATAAACGCTAATGATAGTGGCATATTGATAATGGCTAAGCTGTAGGTGAGGTGTCACGCATATCTCATTGATGCAATTGGAAAGTTCACTGAGGGCGGCGATGTCAATCTGGAATCTTTCTCGCTCATGGTACGATTGCAACCAAGTATTAAATATGTATAAGGGTGGCAAAAACGTTAGGATGGCTCAAAGGGGAGTATTAAAAAAACTGGCATCCAGAATAAAAGAATTTTAAAAACAGTTATGGTTACTCAAAAGAGGATTGGCCCAATTATGGTCTGGAGTCCTCATTTCGGTGACTGAACAAAATAATTCAGTCAACAGCACAATCATATTGCAATCTTTAGGATTTGTTTCTTCCTCTTATTTAAAGTTGAGATTTCTCAGCACCTGTTATTGAGGGTCATTTGTAGTTAAGTATATTCAAATGAGTGCTTCACTCTGTGTCCTCTGCCAGTGAACACAGCTTGAAACGCAAGACCAGTTATAGACCATGGTTACGGAACTGGAGGAGGCCATTTAGCCCATCAAGTCAGTACAGGCTCTCTGCAAGAACAGTCCAGTTAATAATCTTTATTGTCACAATTAGGCTCACATTAACACTGCAATTAAGTTAGTGAAAAGCCCCTAGTCACCACATTCCAGCGCCTGCTCAGGTACACGAGAGAATTCAGAATGGTCCCACTCCTTGCGTTTTCCTATTAATCCTGCAGATTTTTCTTATTTTCATGGCCTTATCAAATTAGATTTTTTTTTTAGAGCAGTGGTTAGCACTGCGGTCTCACAGCGGCAGGGACCTGGGTTCAATTCTGGCCTTAGGTGACTAGTTTGCATGTTCTCCTGTATCTGCGTGGGTTTCCTCTGGGTGCTCCGGTTTCCTCCCACAGTCCCACAGCGGGTTAGGTGGATTGACTGTGCTAAATTGCCCCTAGTGTACAAAGGTTAGGCGGGGCTATGGGTGTAGTGCGGGGGAGTGGGCCTAGGTGAGGTGTTCATGCAGGCTGACGGTGCAGACTTGACGGGCCAAATGCCCCCCCTGAACTGTAGGGATTCTAAAACCACACTGGAAACTACCTCCGCCATTCTCTCAGGCAGTACATTCCAGATCCTAGCCACTTACTGCATTAAAATATGTTTCCTGTGGGGTTGTCCCTGGTTCTTTTATCGTTCATCTTTAATTGGTGTACTCTGGCTCTCCTCCCTTCTCCCAATTTTACCTCTGCCCCATTCGGATCCCATCCTGATTTTCAACTTGCCAGCCCAAGCCTGAACATTATCCCAGATTCAACTTCGTCAGTCTGCTCCCAGGGAGGGAGATGGACCTGATAACGAGGGAGTTTTGTTTGTAGTAACTGAACATAGAGCATAGAACGATACAGCGCAGTACAGGCCTTCGGCCCACGATGTTGCACCGACATGGGAAGTCAAAAACTAAAGGCCATCTAACCTACACTATGCCATTATCATCCATATGCTTATCCAATAAACTTTTAAATGCCCTCAATGTTGGCGAGGTCACTACTGTTGCAGGTAGGGCATTCCACGGCCTCACCACTCTTTGCGTAAAAAACCTACCTCTGACGTCTGTCCTATATCTATTACCCCTCAATTTAAGGCTATGTCCCCTCGTGCTAGCCACCTCCATCCGCGGGAGAAGGCTCTCGCTGTCCACCCTATCTAACCCTCTGATCATTTTGTATGCCTCTATTAAGTCACCTCTTAACCTTCTTCTCTCTAACGAAAACAACCTCAAGTCCATCAGCCTTTCCTCATAAGAATTTCCCTCCATACCAGGCAACATCCTGGTAAATCTCCTCTGCACCCGTTCCAAAGCTTCCACGTCCTTCCTATAATGAGGCGACCAGAACTGTACGCAATACTCCAAATGCGGCCGTACCAGAGTTTTGTACAGCTGCAACATGACCTCATGGCTCCGGAACTCAATCCCTCTACCAATAAAGGCCAACACACCATAGGCCTTCTTCACAACCCTATCAACCTGGGTGGCAACTTTCAGGGATCTATGTACATGGACACCGAGATCCCTCTGCTCATCCACACTGCCAAGAATTTTACCGTAAGAAGTCTTACAACACCAGGTTAAAGTCCAACAGGTTTGTTTCAAACACGAGCTTTCGGAGCACGGCTCCGAAAGCTCGTGTTTGAAACAAACCTGTTGGACTTTAACCTGGTGTTGTAAGACTTCTTACTGTGCTCACCCCAGTCCAACGCCGGCATCTCCACATCAAGAATTTTACCATTAGCCAAATATTCCGCATTCCTGTTATCTTTCCAAAGTGAATCACCCCACACTTCTCTACATTAAACTCCATTTGCCACCTCTCAGCCCAGCTCTGCAGCTTATCTATGTCCCTCTGTAACCTGCAACATCCTTCCACACTGTCTACAACTCCACCGACTTTAGTGTCGTCTGCAAATTTACTCACCCAACCTTCTGTGCCCTCCTCTAGGTCATTTATAAAAATGACAAACAGCAACGGCCCCAGAACAGATCCTTGTGGTACGCCACTCGTAACTGAACTCCATTCTGAACATTTGCCATCAACCACCACTCTCTGTCTTCTTTCAACTAGCCAATTTCTGATCCACATCTCTAAATCACCCTCGATCCCCAGCCTCCATATTTTCTGCAATAGCCGACCGTGGGGAACCTTATCAAACGCTTTACTGAAATCCATATACACCACATCAACTGCTCTACCCTCGTCTACCTGTTCAGTCACCTTCTCAAAGAACTCGATAAGGTTTGTGAGGCATGACCTACCCTTCACAAAACCATGCTGACTATCCCTAATCATATTATTCCTATCTAGATTATTATAAATCGTATCTTTTATAATCCTCTCCAAGACTTTACCCACAACAGACGTGAGGCTCACCGGCCTATAGTTACCGGGGTTATCTCTACTCCCCTTCTTGAACAAAGGGACCACATTTGCTATCCTCCAATCCTCTGGCACTATTCCTGTAGCCAATGATGACATAAAAATCAAAGCCAAAGGCTCAGCAATCTCTTCCCTGGCTTCCCAGAGTATCCTAGGATAAATCCCATCAGGCCCTGGGGACTTATCTATTTTCACCTTGTCCAGAATTGCCAACACTTCTTCCCTACGCACCTCAATGCCATCTATTCTAATAGCCTGGGTCTCAGCATTCTCCTCCACAACATTACCTTTTTCCTGAGTGAATACTGACGAAAAGTATTCATTTAGTATCTCGCTTATCTCCTCAGCCTCCACACACAACTTCCCACCACTGTCCTTGACTGGCCCTACTCTTACCCTAGTCATTCTTTTATTCCTGAAAAATTACTTTTTCACAATGTTTAATTGGAGGAAATGTCTGCTCCTCCAATGCTGGGTGTGGGATAAGCAATCTGATTTAGCAACAGTGGGAGAGCAAGGTGGTCCTGAGGTAGTTGAGTGGCCTTAGCATTCATGTGGAAGCTGATGCTGTGTCAGCAAGGGGCAACATGCAGATGTGAAATGGGATGGAGCCCTTATGGGACCCCGGAGATGATGGAGCAGGAAGAGGAGCCTTTGCCACCGTTCCGGGCTCCGATATAGGTAAGAATTGAACCAGGAAGTGCTGCCTCTCCTAGATGTTGTGAACAGCTCAGTATGGTGCTGGCACGGGGTTCGGGAGTGGATAATATCTGCAAAGGATGGACTGCTGGCAGGTATGTGAATGTGTCAGGCTTGGCATTGACCATTGGCTTACTTGTTGGTATATTTTGGCACCAGAGACCATTTGAAACGTTTCCATATAAATACTGGAAGCCTGTGTGTTGCACAATGGGAGTTGTATGGAGTGCGGATCCCCAATAGTTTTGCCCTCTAACATTGCACAGGACTTCAATTGTAAAATCAGTTACGTGAACTGAAGGAACTGCATTTGGAGCAGCCCCCTCGATTCTTTCTCTCCTCCCATCTGCCGTGTTAATACCCTTGGGTTTTACGTCCTTTAGAAGTGTGATGTTATCAACAGCAGTAAAGGATGCCTGTTTGAAAGTGATTAGGTTCATCTTTATTAGAGATGTTATTTTTAAAAATTTCATGCGCTGTTTCACTCAAAACAGAACTTGATAGTTGAATTAAAGAAGCGATTTGTTATATTGCTCAAGTACTGCTGAACTGCTAATAATTTTAATCTTCTGATTTTATTTCACCAGTATGCAGATAAAGAGGAAGTAGTCTTGTGGATGAACACTGTTGGACCCTATCATAATCGGCAAGAAACATACAAGTACTTTTCCCTACCCTTTTGTGCAGGGAAGAAAAAGACTATCAATCATTACCATGAAACATTAGGAGAAGCTCTTCAAGGAGTAGAGCTGGAGTTCAGTGGTCTTGACATTAAATTTAAAGGTAGGAATGTTGATTTACTTCTGTAATGCATGATGGGAAGGCAATAGGCTCACTGCAATATAAATGAAATGAATGAAAATCGCTTATTGTCACGAGTAGACTTCAATGAAGTTACTGTGAAAAGCCCCAAGTCGCCACATACCGGCACCTGTCCGGGGAGGCTGGTACGGGAATCGAACCGTGCAGCTAGCCTGCTTGGTCTGCTTTAAAAGCCAGTGATTTAGCCAAGTGAGCTAAACTAGCCCAGATGTTAAAGTGGAAGTTTGGGTACAGATATACAGGCCCTCCTATTTTTAGAGTGGGTGCAGATGAAGCTGAAAAAGGCAAAGGACCTGGGGAATGTGGCGGACACGTTCCCCGGCTATTAGGGAACAGTCAAAAATTTGATCATTTTGAATCCAATTTAGAATGGTGTATTTGAATCGAACCACTTTAGAAATTAGGTGGAGCATTGGGATATTTTTAAAGTAACCGTTTTGGAAGGCCTGCAGTGTTGTTTATGGGAACATTGTTTTGGGAATCTTTGTTTTAAAACAATGCAGTGCTTCATGACTTAGACATGTGACAGTTTTAGGATTAGAATGTCATCCAGCCCATGTCAGAGTCTTTTTTTGTTATTATTTCCCTGCCTTTTTTCATATTCCTTATCAGCCTTACTTGCGCAGTAAGTTGTAACTTCCCATTTAAACACCCCAGTTGTCTCGGTATCTGTAGCTTTTCTAGAGTGGAGAGTCCAGCATTCTCTCAAACTTGAAAATTGCCTGTCTTAAACAGAATTTTGTACCATTTCCATAACTCATGAATCATAAGTAAATGTTTTCATACATTCTCTATCTACAGCCTTTTTTGTATCTTTTTGTTACAGCCGTCATCATGTACTTTGACCTTGTATCTGCTGTTGCTTTCTGTTTACCACTGGTTCGAATCATTCTTTAGCACCAGAGTTGCATCACTCCAGATTTACCTCCTTTACTTTTCAGGGCTATGTGCTCGGCCACTTGTTTAGTCGACTGTTGGCCTGTAAATTAACTCAGTAACGGTTTCTACTGCCCTATACTTGTTGTTTCCTTATCGATTGAGTAACTGCCTGAGTGTTGCCAGTGCCCTGGAGAAAGAGCATTTATACAGCTTATTTTATGACCATTGGATGATCCAAGATACGCCCTCCCGGACCAGCCCTTTCCAGTCCTTTGAAGCTCTCAGACCAATTGCCAGCGGCTCTATGGCCAGTGCGAACAGCAGTGGGGAGAGAGGGCAACCATGTCTTGTCCTGCAGTGTAGTCTGAAGTAATCTGATGTCGTCCTGTTCGTCCTTTCACTAGCCTCTGGGGCCTGGTATAACAGCCTAACCCAGTCGATGAACCCCGCCCCGAACCCGAACCGTCCCAGTACCTCCCACAGATAGTCCCACTCGACCCGGTCAAAAATGAAAATCGCTTATTGTCACAATTAGGCTTCAAATTAAGTTACTTTGGAAAGCCCCTAGTTGTCACATTCTGGCGCCTGTTCGGGGAGGCTGATACGGGAATGATGCCTTTTCCGCATCCATAGCTACCACTAGCTCTGCCTCCCTGCTCTCTGGGGGCATCATGATCACATTAAGCAGCCTTCTTAGATTGGCCGCCGGTTGCCTACCCTTTACGAACTCAGTTTGGTCCTCCGCAATTACGTCTGGTACACAGTCCTCAATTCTAGTCGCCAAGATCTTGGCCAGTAACTTAGTGTCTGCGTTGATCAAAGAGATCGGCCTCTGGGTCTTTATCCCATTTCGGAATAAGCTAAATAGTGGCCTGCTACATCGCAGGGGGTAGGCCCCCCCCCAATGTCTGTTGCCTCATTAAAAACCCTGACCAGCACCAGCCCCACTATCTCGGCAAATTTTCTGTAAAACTCCACCGGATACCCATCCGGCCCCGGGGCTTTACTCGACTGCGTGACCTTCAGGCCTCCCAGTACCTCTTCGATCCCAACCAGGGCCCCCAGTCTGTCTACCCACTCTTGGGAAGGTCAGTCCGTCCAGGAATCGTCTCATCCCCTCCGGTCCCTTGGGGGGGGGTTCCGAAGTGTATAGCTTGGTATAAAAGTCCCTAAACACCTTGTTCAGCCCTGCCGGGTTTCCCACCAGATTTCCCTCCCCATCTGCTATCCTTCCTATCTCCTTAGCCGCTTCTCTCGTCCTTAGTTTACATAGATTTACATAGAATTTACAGTGCAGAAGGAGGCCATTCGGCCCATCTAGTCTGCACCGGCTCTTGGAAAGAGCACCCTACCCAAGGTCAACACCTCCACCCTATCCCCATAACCCAGTAACCCCACCCAACACTAAGGGCAATTTGGACACTAAGGGCAATTTAGCATGGCCAATCCACCTAACCTGCACATCTTTGGACTATGGGAGGAAACCGGAGCACCCGGAGGAAACCCACGCGCACACGGGGAGGATGTGCAGACTCCGCACAGACAGTGACCCAAGCCAGAATCGAACCTGGGACCCTGGAGCTGTGAAGCAATTATGCTATCCACGATGCTACCGTGCTGCCCAACGTGTTGTGCGAGCATTCTGCTGGCCTTCTCTCCATGCTCATATATTGCACCTTTTACCTTTCTAAGCTGCTCTACAACCTTGCCTGTAGTCAGCACCCCGGGCTCGGCCTGCAACCTCTGTTGTTTCCTAAGTAACTCTGGCCTCAGCAACTCCGTGTAGCTCCTGTCCGTCCGTAAAATTTTCTGAACCAGTCGGTCCGTTTTTGCCCTGTCTGACCAGTCCCTATGGGCCCGGATTGCGATCAGCTCACCACTGCTTCAGTGCCTCCCAGAGCACCGCTGCTGAGACTTCTCCAGTATCATTTACCTGCAGATCCAAGCATGCAGGCATCTCTCAAAGGGAGAGAAAAACGAAATAGACTTAAACGTTCTACCATGCTGCTTGCAGAAAAATACTTTTCACTGTACCTCGGTACACGTGACAATAAACAAATCCAATCCAATCCAGGTAATTCTGCATGCATCTCCCGAGTCTCTCGCACACCGCCTCGTCCGCTAGCAATCCAACTTCCAGCCTCCATTGTGGGCACTGGAAGCTATCCGTACAAATCTGTAGGTCTATCCATTGCGGAGCATGGTCCGATACGGTAATTGCCGAACATTCTACCCCCACCATCCTGGCCAGCAAGTCCCTACTCATGACACAGAAATTAATTAGGGAATATGCCTAATGGACGTGGGAGTAGTATGAAAACTCGCTCGCTGACGGCCGGCTAATCTCCACCGATCAGCTCCCCCCATTTTCTCCATGAATCCTCTCAGTTCCTTTGCCATCGCTGGCAACCTGTCCATTTTTGAAGACGACCGATCCAGGCTCGGGTCCAGGACTGTGTTAAAGTCCTCACCCATGATCAGTTTGCGTGAGTCCAAGTCGGGGATCTTCCCTAGCAACCTCCTGATAAAATCCACACTGTCCCAATTAGGGGCATACACACTGACCAAGACTACTCTCACCCTTTCGAGCTTACCCCTAACTATAACAAATCTGCCACCCCCGTCCGCAACTGTACCTTCCGCCTCAAATTGAACCCTTTTTATTAATCAGGATTGCAACCCCCCTAGTCTTAGTGTCGAGCCCCGAATGAAAGACCTGACTACCCAGCCCTTCCTCAACCTGCCACTTTCAGGTGCGGCTCCTGCAGCATGACTACGTCCGCCTTCAGAACCTGCAAATCGAGAATCCAGCTAAGAAGATTGTGCAGTGCTGGTCCGAGGAGACAGCAGAGCTCTTACGTGACTGCTTGGAGACAGTGGACTGGTCCATATTTTAGAACTCAGCGACTAACTTAAATGAGTATCCACCACTGTCACAGACTTCATCAGCAAATGGACGACTGCGTGCCAAAGAAAGCAGTACGTACGTTCCCCACCCGGAAACCATGGCTCAACCGCGTGATTGACTCCCTACTGAAGGACAGATCTGAGGCGTTCAAGGCAGACGACCCTGTCCTATACAAGAAATCCAGGTGCGACCTCCGCAAAGCCAAGGACTCCTACATCAGACTCCTATTTATTGACTACAGCTCCGCCTTCAACACCATAATCCCAGCCAAGCTCATATCAAAGCTCCAAAACCTGGGACTTGGCTCTCCACTCTGCAACTGGATCCTTGACTTTCTGACCAACAGACCACAATCAGTAAGAATGAACACCAACACCTCCTCCACAATAGTCCTCAATACCGGTGCCCTGCAAGGCTGCGTATTTAGCCCCCTACTCTACTCCCTGTACACACACGACTGCGTGGCAAAACTTGGTTCCAACTCCATCTACAAGTTTGCTGACGATACGACCATAGTGGGCCGGATCTCGAATAACGACGAGTCCGAATACAGGAGGGAGATAGAGAACTTAGTGGAGTGGTGTAATGACAATAATCTCTCCCTCAATGCCAGCAAAACTAAAGAGCTGGTCATCGACTTCAGGAAGCAAAGTACTGTACACACCCCTGTCAGCATCAACGGGGCCGAGGTGGAGATGGTTAGCAGTTTCAAATTCCTAGGGGTGCACATCACCAAAAATCTGTCCTGGTCCACTCACGTCGACGCTACCACCAAGAAAGCACAACAGCGCCTATACTTCCTCAGGAAACTATGGAAATTCGCCATGTCCACATTAACTCTTACCAACTTTTACAGATGCACTATAGAAAGCATCCTATCGGGCTGCATCACAGCCTGGTATGGCAACTGCTCGGCCCAGGACCGCAAGGAACTTCAGAGAATCGTGAACACCACCCAGTCCATCACACGAACCTGCCTCCCATCCATGGACTCCATCTACACCTCTCGCTGCCGGGGGAAAGCGGGCAGCATAATCAAGGATCCCTCCCACCCGGCTTACTCACTTTTCCAACTTCTTCCATCGGGCAGGAGATACAGAAGTCTGAGAACACGCACAAACAGACTCAAAAACAGCTTCTTCCCCACTGTCACCAGACTCCTAAATGACCCTCTTATTGACTGACTTCATTAACACTACACCCTGTATGCTTCAACCAATGCCAATGCTTATGTAGTTACATTGTATATCTTGTGTTGCCCTATTATGTATTTTCTTGAATTTTGTTTAATTCCCTTTTCTTCCAAGTACTGAATGATCTGTTGAGCTGCTCGCAGAAAAAAACTTTTCACTGTACCTCTGTACACGTGACAATAAACAAATCCAATCCAATGTGCGAACACACGCGCCCTCTTCACTGGCCCATTTAGCCCTCTAACATTCCAGATGATCAGCCTGATTGGGGGGCTCTTCGACCCCCCCCCCCTCCCACTTTGCCGATCAGCCATTCCCTTTCCTTGGCCAGCACCCCAGCCATGTGTTGCGCTTCCTCTGGCCAGCCTCCTGGCCGGCTCCACCCATGACCTCCTCACTGGTGCCATATCCAGTTTCCATCCTCACCTAACCCCTGCTGTAGTCTAACTGTATGAATCTCTCTCTCTCTCTCTCTCTCTCTCTCTCTCTCCTCTCTCTCTCTCTCTCTCTCTCTCTCTCTCTCTCTCTCCCTCTCTCTCTCTCTCCCTCTCTCTCTCTCTCTCTCTCTCTCTCTCTCTCTCTCTCTCTCTCTCTCTCTCTCTCTCTCTCTCTCTCTTTCCCCCCCCCCCCCCCCCCCCCCCCCCCCCCCAAAACCTGGCTCCTGTTGACTAGCCCACCCAGCTAGCCTAGTGGCTCCCCGCTTCGGCGCCAGCGCGTCTCTCAACCATTGTTCCCTGGCTCCCCTCCCCATGCCCCGTCCATGCCATTTCCCCAAACCAGCCCTACTTAAACACTTTCTATACAAGTCAAAGACATCCCCTACAATAGTGTAATTTAGATCAAACAGATAGAGATAAGAAGTACCAGGCACTCTCAGCCCTTCCCCTCCACACACAGAAACAGATTGCAAAAAATTTCCCCAAAACCCCCATCATGACCACACCTTTTTGGCTATTATCTTTTCTATTTCCCCCTACCAAACCTCCAACCAAACAAGAGACCCCAACAAGGAAACATTTGGGGAACCACGAAAAAGAACATGAAAAACACATCGCAACCAAAATACATCAACCTAAAAAGGTCGAAAAAACGAAAAGAACAGATCCAAACATGCAGGCATATCTCAAAGCGAGAGAAAAACAAAATAGACTTAAACGTTCTACCATGAGTCCAAGATGTCCTCAGCTCAGAGCCAGGCCTTGCTTCTTCACAAAGTTCATAGCCTCCTCGGGTTCCTCGAAATAGTGGTGCTGGCTCTCATATGTAACCCACAGTCGCGCCGGAAAAAGCAGCCTGAATTTCACCTTGTTCTTGTACAAAATCTCCTTCACCTGCCTGTTGCCTCCCCTCCTGGCCACATCAGTGCTCAGGTCTTGGTAAACACGCAGGGTGCTATTGTCCCAAGTACAGCTTTGTGTGCTCCTGACCCACTGCAGAACCCGCTCCTTGTCCAGGTACCAGTGGAACTGGACCACCATCGCTCGTGCGGGACCCCCTCGTTGCGGCTGCCTCACCTGCACTCTTTGTGCCCTGTCCACCACCGGCGGGCAAGGGAACACCTCGTTCCCCAGCAGCTTTTGAAACATACCCTCCACATACACGGCGGCATCCAGCCTCTCAGCCCCCTCCGGGAGGCCAACAATTCTTGCATTCTGCCAGCCAGATCTGTTGTCCAGCTCCTCCAACCTTTCCAGAGCATTTTATGTTGATCCCTCAGCTTCCGAATCTCCACGTCCGCTACCATTTGAAAGTCTGCCTGCTCCTCCACCGTCTTCTCCAGTTTCTGGAGCTTCTCAGCCTGATCATCCAGCCTTTTTTCCAATCGGTCCATCGACTTCTTGAGCCGGCTCCAAATTATCGCACTTCAGAGCTAAAAAACCCTCCTGCTCCATTGTAGGCTGGACTGTCGGCGCCTTGCTCTGGACACCGGCCATATTGGTCTCTCTCTCAGCCTCCACCGTGCCCTCGTTTGACCATAAGACCATAAGACATAGGAGTGGAAGTAAGGCCATTCGGCCCATCGAGTCCACTCCACCATTCAATCATGGTTGATTTCAACTCCATTTACCCGCTCTCTCCCCATAGCCCTTAATTCCTCGAGAAATCAAGAATTTATCAATTTCTGTCTTAAAGACACTCAATGTCCCGGCCTCCACCGCCCTCTGTGGCAATGAATTCCACAGACCTACCACTCTCTGGCTGAAGAAATTTCTCCTCATCTCTGTTCTAAAGTGACTCCCTTTTATTCTAAGGCTGTGCCCCCGCGTTCTAGTCTCCCCTGCTAATGGAAACAACTTCCCTACGTCCATCCTATCCAAGCCATTCATTATCTTGTACGTTTCTATTAGATCTCCCCTCAACCTCCTAAACTCCAATGAATATAATCCCACGATCCTCAGACGTTCATCGTATGTTAGGCCTACCATTCCTGGGATCATCCGTGTGAATCTCCGCTGGACCCGCTCCAGTGCCAGTATGTCCTTCCTGAGGTATGGGGCCCAAAATTGCTCACAGTATTCTAAATGGGGCCTAACTAGTGCTTTATAAAGCCTCAGAAGTACATCCCTGCTTTTATATTCCAAGCCTCTTGAGATAAATGACAACATTACATTTGCTTTCTTAATTACGGACTCAACCTGCAAGTTTACCTTTAGAGAATCCTGGACTAGGACTCCCAAGTCCCTTGCACTTTAGCATTATGAATTTTGTCACCGTTTAGAAAATAGTCCATGCCTCTATTCTTTTTCCAAAGTGCAAGACCTCGCACTTGCCCACGTTGAATTTCATCAGCCACTTCTTGGACCATTCTCCTAAACTGTCTAAATCTTTCTGCAGCCTCCCCACCTCCTCAATACTACCTGCCCCTCCACCTATCTTTGTATCATCGGCAAACTTGGCCAGAATGCCCCCAGTCCCGTCATCTAGATCGTTAATATATAAAGAGAACAGCTGTGGCCCCAACACTGAACCCTGCGGGACACCACTTGTCACCGGTTGCCATTCCGAAAAAGAACCTTTTATCCCAACTCTCTGCCTTCTGTCTGACAGCCAATCGTCAATCCATGTTAGTACCTTGCCTCGAATACCATGGGCCCTTATTTTACTCAGCAGTCTCCCGTGAGGCACCTTGTCAAAGGCCTTTTGGAAGTCAAGATAGATAACATCCATTGGCTCTCCTTGGTCTAACCTATTTGTTATCTCTTCAAAGAACTCTAACAGGTTTGTCAGGCACGACCTCCCCTTACTAAATCCATGCTGACTTGTCCTAATCCGACCCTGCACTTCCAAGAATTTAGAAATCTCATCCTTAACGATGGATTCTAGAATTTTGCCAACAACCGAGGTTTGACCACTTATCTGCTGTTTATGGTCCCTCCGGCTTCTTAAGTCCCTCCAACTCTGTGTGGGTTCAGTGCCTGAGTACTATTGCTTTCCAGTTCTCCGCTCAAAAGCGCAAATAAGTCGGGGGAAAAGGTCCAAAAGTCCGACCGAAACAGGAGCCACCAAATGTGCGACCTACTCCCTCATTGTTGCCACTGGAAGTCCCCAAGATACTTTTTAACTGATGGCAAAGATCTGAAGTGTAGTAACGATGGTGATGTAGGAAACATGATGAAAGAACAGTGTGATAATGACCAAATCATTTGTTTTTCATAGAATCATTGAATCCCTACAATGCAGAAGGAAGCCATTCGGCCCATAGGGTCTGCATTGACCCTCCGAATGAGCATTCCCCGCCCGATCCCCGTAACCTAACCTGCACATCTGTGGACTGTGGGAGCAAACTAGAGCACCCGGAGGAAACCCACACAGATACGAGGATAACATGGCTGTAGGGTGACCAAGGATGGGAACTGAATAACCCAGGGTTTTCAGTATTTAGGAAGGACAGGCATATAAGAAAAGGTGGTGGTGTGGCGCTGCTGGTAAAAGAGGAAATTTACACAATAGTGAGAAAAGATATTAGCTCTGACAATGTGGAGTCTGTGTGGGTAGAGTTGAGAAATACTAAGGGGCAAAAAACATTAGTGGGTGTCATATATAAATCCCAAACTGCAGTGGTGATGTTGGGAATGGCATTAAACACGTAAGGAGCATCCAGGAGGATTTTCTAGAGCAGTATGTAAATAGTCCAACTCGGGAAGGGGCCATTCTGGACCTGGTATTGGGGAATGAGCCTGGCCAGGTGGTTGAAGTTTCAGTCAGGGATTACTTTGGGAATAGTGATCACAATTCCGTAAATTTTAGAATACTCATGGACAAAGATGAGTGGTCCTAAAGGGAGAGTGCTAAATTGGGGAAGGCCAACTATACCAAAAGTCGGCAGGACCTGGGGAATGTGGATTGTGAGCAGCTGTTTGAAGGTATCCCTTCTGCATTGTAGGGATTCAATGATTCTATGAAAAACAAATGATTTGGTCATTATCACACTGTTCTTTCATCATCATGTTTCCTACATCACCATCGTTACTACACTTCAGATCTTTGCCATCAGTTAAAAAGTATCTTGGGGACTTCCAGTGGCAACAATGAGGGAGTAGGTCGCACATTTGGTGGCTCCTGTTTCGGTCGGACTTTTGGACCTTTTCCCCCGACTTATTTGCGCTTTTGAGCGGAGAACTGGAAAGCAATAGTACTGTGTGGGTTTCCTCCGGGTGCTCTAGTTTGATTTGTGTGAGGCTTTTAAAGAGAGGTTGATTAGAGTGCAGGACAGGCATGTCCCTGTGAAAATGAGGGATAGAAATGGCAAGATTAGGGAACCATGAATGACAGGTGAAATTGTGAGACTAGCTAAGAGGAAAAAGGAAGCATACATAAGGTCTAGACGACTGAAGACAGACGAAGCTTTGGAAGGATATCGGGAATATAGGACCAATTTGAAATGAGGAATCAAGAGGGCTAAAAGGGGTCATGAAATATCTTTAGCAAACAGGGTTAAGGAAAATCCCAAAGCCTTTTATTCATATATAAGGAGCAAGAGGATAACTAGAGAAAGGGTTGTCCCACTCGAGGACAAAGGATGAAAGTTATGTGTGGGGTCAGAGAAAATGGGTGAGATTCTTAACAGGTAGTTTGCATCGGCATTCAGAGGAGAGGGACATGACGGATGTTGAGGTTCGGGATAGATGTTTGATTACTCTAGGTCAAGTCGGCATAAGGAGGGAGGATGTGTTGGGCATTCTAAAAGGCATTAAGGTGGACAAGTCCCCAGGTCCGGAATGCATCTATCCCAGGTTACTGAGGGAAGTGAGAGAGGAAATAGCTGGGGCCTTATCAGATATCTTTGCACCATCCTTGAACACGGTGAGGTACCAGAGGACTGGAGAATTGCTAATGTTGTCCCCTTGTTTAAGAAGGGTAGCAGGGATAATCCAGGGAATTATAGACCGATGAGCCTGACTTCAGTTTTAGGGAAGCTTCTGGAGAAGATACTGAGGGATAGGATCTATTCCCATTTGGAAGAAAATGGGCTTATCAGTGACAGGCAACATGGTTTGTGCAGGGAAGGTCATGTCTTACCAACTTAATAGAATTCTTTGAGAAAGTGACAAAGTTGATTGATGAGGGAAGGGCTGTAGATGTCATATACATGGACTTCAGTAAGGCATTTGATAAGGTTCCCCATGGTAGGCTGATGGAGAAAGTGAAGTCTCGTGGGGTCCAGGGTGTACTAGCTCGATGGATAAAGAACTGTCTGGGCAACAGGAGAAGAGAGTAGTAGTGGAAGAGAGTTTCTCAAAATGGAGAACTGTGACCAGTGCTGGGACCACTTTTGTTTCTGATGTACATAAATGATCTGGAGGAAGGTATAGGTGGTCTGATTAGCAAGTTTGCAGATGACACAAGATTGGTGGAGTAGCAGATAGTGAAAGGGACTGTCAGAGAATACAGCAAACTATAGATAGATTGGAGAGTTGGGCCGAGAAATGGCAGATGGAGTTCAATCCAGGCAAATGCGAGGTGATGCATTTTGGAAGATCCAATTCAAGAGCGAACTATACGGTAAATGAAAAAGGCCTGGGGGAAAATTGATGTACTGAGAGATCTGGGTGTTCAGGTCCATTGCACCCTGAAGGTGGTTGCACAGGTCGATAGAGTGGTCAAGAAGGCATATGGCATGCTTTCCTTCATTGGACAGGGTATTGAGTACAAGAGTCGGCAGGCCATGTTGCAGTTGTATAAGACTTTGGTTAGGCCACATTTGGAATACTGCGTACAGTTCTGGTCGCCACATTACCAAAGGATGTGGATGCTTTGGAGAGGGTGCAGAGGAGGTTCACCAGGATGTTGCCTGGTATGGAGGGTGCTAGCTATGAAGAGAGGTTGAGTAGATTAGTATTAATTTTCATTAGAAAGACAGAGGTTGAGGGGGGGACCTCATTGAGGTGTAGACGGGGTGGATAGCAAGAAGCTTTTTCCCCAGAGGGACTCGATTACTAGGGGTCACTAGTTCAAGGTGAGAGGGGAAAAGTTTACGGGAGATAAGCGTGGAATGTTCTTTACGCAGTGGGTGGTGGGTGCCTGGAACGCATTGCTGGTGGAGGTGGTAGAGGGGGCACCCACTCGCAGGGGGCACCCACTCGCAGGGGGCACCCACTCGCAGGGGGCACCCACTCGCAGGGGGCACCCACTCGCAGGGGGCACCCACTCGCAGGGGGCACCCACTCGCAGGGGGCACCCACTCGCAGGGGGCACCCACTCGCAGGGGGCACCCACTCGCAGGGGGCACCCACTCGCAGGGGGCACTCATATTGAACTACTCCATTGTCTTCAGCTCTTGTCCTCTTCCTACAATGCCTTCCCATGCAATCGTAGAAGGTGCAACGCCTGCCTCTTTATATCCTCCCTCATTGTAATAGGGCCAAAACACTCCTTACAGGTGAAGCAGGCACTTGCACCTCCTTCAATTTGGGTCCATTGTATTTGCTGCTCCCAATGTGGTCTCCTCTACACCGGGACGACTAAACGCAGACTGGGTGACCGCTTTGCCGAATACCTTCGGTCAGTTTGGAAGCATGACTCCAACCTTTCTGTCACTTGCCATTTCAGCTCTGCATCTCGCTCTCATGCCCACATATCCATCCTAGGCCTGCTGCAATGCTCCAGAGAAGCCCAATGCAAACTTGGTTTGTCACAATATAACCTCCCCTCCTCTCCAATCGGGCCATCTGACCTATCCTGACCTTCAATTCTGCCCATCTCCCCGCATTTCCACTATATAATTTATTCGCAGGAACTCAAAACGTCAACTCTGTTTCTCTCTCCAGGGATGCTGCCAGACCTGCTGAGTTTATCCAGCACTTTCTGTTTTTATTTCAGGTTGAAATGCTGGCTTTTATTGTAACGGGGCTGGGGTAATAAAGTAGTGTAGACTTGCTAAAACTGGACAGGGACTTCTCCGGGACGTACACTAAACGTTTGGTCTCCTCAGGACAGATAAACATAATCTTTTAGTGCCCCAAGTAGGCTTACATTAACACTGCGATGAAGTTACTCTGAAAATCCTCCAGTGGCCACATTCCAGCGCCTGTTCGGGTATAGAGAGAGAGAATTCAGAATGTCCAAATCATCTAACAAGCACGTCCTTCGGGACTAGTGGAAGGAAACCGGAGCACCCGGAGGAAACCCACGCAGAGACGGGGAGAACGTGCAGACGCCGCACAGACAGTGACCCAGCGGGGAATTGAACCTGGGATCCTGGCGCTGCGAAGCAACAGTGGCAACCACTGTGCGACCGTGCTTTGGAAGCTGACCAGAGGAGAAGCACTAGATTGATTCTTGGGATTAAAAGATTGTCCGATGAGAAAAGGTTGGGCCTGAACTCATCGCAGTTTAGACGAATGCGAGACGAACTTATTGAAACATAAAAGGTTGTAAGGAGGCTTGACAGGGAAGATGCTGAGGGGATGTTTTTCTTGATGAGGTGGGTGGAATCTGTAACTAGAGGTCACAGTTTGAAAGGAAGGGGCCTCCTGTTTAAGACCGAAGAGGTGGTGTTTCTTCTGAGGATTGCTAGTCTTCGGAATTCTCTTCCGAGGAGGACATAGAACATAGAACAGTACAGCACAGAACAGGCCCTTCGGCCCTCGATGTTGTGCCGAGCAATGATCACCCTACTTCAAGCAGGGAATTTAAAAATCCTCCTGAAAACCTACTCCTTGTTGATCTAGGATCTCCTAATGTGGCTGGGTGTTAAATGTAGTTTTGTAGTGCCTCTGTGAAGCACCATGAGATGGTTTATTATATTAAAGGAGCTACGTAAATATAAGTTGCTGCTATTTCTCCATGCAGTGCTTCTTTTGCTTTGATATTTTCAATTATAAGTGGATCGAAACAAAGGACTGACCCAAAAGACGATATTTGTTGATTCCTTCATTATAGTTCTTACTAGTTGCCCTAGCTTCTGTTTCTGAATATCTGGGTATGTTGGGATGTCTGTGTTTCTAAATGTTCTTTTCTTCTAATTGGAAATGTGGCTCCCTGCCTTGCTCAAGAACTGAAGTGTGATTTTAAAATGTGTCTTTGTGTCTAATGTCATTTTGGAAAACTGACTGCAACAGGTGAGAAATCTTGCAAGAGCAGCGTTACAACTTGTTCCCAATTTGATGAGTTTGATATTTGGGGCTTAATGAAAACATTTATTTCGTGCTTTTATCATCGTGACAACCTTTTGATGCCAGGCCACATGAGAATTTTGGACACATGGCCAAGAGGTAGATTCTAAGGTGAATGGAGAGATTTAGGGCCTTGGCAACTGAAGGCAAAGACACCAATGGTGGAGCAATTAAAATCAGCAACATTGAAGGCATAGTCTGTGGGTTTTGTGTTAGAGATCTGTGACCTTTGCGCGGCATTGTCACGGTTGGAGCCCCTTGGCATGGTATTTTGGATGTGCTTGTTAAATCAAAAATCTATCGGCCACTTAGCGTAATCTACCTGGCATTTTTTTTGTTCAACAGTAGGCAAGGTGATCTCCTGGTTAGCATTCTTTCCCTAACAAACGCAGCTGACAACAGGTTGCCTTGTCATTTACCTTGTAGGTTGTTACTCCTGTACAGTGGCTGCCATGGTCACACTATAATTCCTTCTGTTCAAAATAAGCACTGTGCACAGGTGCTTTGATGTAATAAGGGACTGTTTTATTTCAAATATAATAGCTTACATCCTGGTCGTGTCTTTAATATAATGCAATGTAAAAACACTCTTATTAGAAGGCGTTAATTAAACACCAACCTGGAATTAGGAGCTCAGGTTGTTTTCTGGAGGCTAGATGAACGTGGTAAAGTTAGAGCTTTTGAAGGCGAATCACAATTGGAGGTGAGGGTTATGTATTTGAGGAAGAAATATAGGGATAGGCCATTCAGCCCGTTGAGCCTGCTCCACCATTCAATTAGATCATTACTCACCAGCAGTCTATCGATTTCTGTTGCGAATGCACTCAATGACTGAACTTCCACAGATCTCTGGAGGAGAGAATTCCAAAGATTCACCACCCTCTGATGGTATTCCTCTTCATCTCAACCTTAAATGGCCTACTCCTTATCCTGAGATAATGTCCCCTGGTTTTAGACTCACTAACCAGGGGAAACATCTTATCTACATCCACTTCCCGTACCAGCCTCCCCGGACAGGCACCGGAATGTGGCGACTAGGGGCTTTTCACAGTAACTTCTACTCGTGACAATAAGCGATTTTCATTTCATTTTTCATTCTTTGTCATGCCCTGTAATCTGGTGAACCTCCGTTGCACTCCCTCTGCGGAAAGTATATCCCTTGTTGGATAAGGGGACCAAAACTGTACATAATACGCCAAGTATGGTCTCACCAAGGCTCTATACAACTGCAGCAAGGCATCTTTACTCCTGTATTCAAATCCTCTTGCGATGAAGGCCGACCAAAGTTATTCACGTATATGCGCTTGTACTCGATCTGCCATGTTCCATGCCCATTTACTTAGCTCATCCAACTCCTCATCAAGCTTCCTTGCACCTCCTCATAACTTAGATTCTCATCAAGTTTGACCTCATCAGAAAATTTGAAAATATTACAATTGGTCCCCACATCCAAATCATTAGCATAGATTGTGAACAGCTCTGGCCCCAGCCCCAGACAACGTGCCTGGCCGGGAATGATTATTTGCATCTACCTTGCGTGACAAGTTAATCTGATATGAGTTGGGGTTCCAATGCCCCCAAGCTGCTTTTGATCATTGAACAGTCAGCCTGCCTCATTAATTGTACCCCAGGTTCTTCTTCTTTGGCTCTAGATACCCTCATTAAACAAGTGATCTAAGGGTTTGCTTAGTCTTTGCCAGGCAAACAATTGAAAGATTTATAGTAATTGGTTAAAATCTTAACAGAATTCTCTTGGTCTCTTGACTTGTCCAATTTTCGATGCATGTTTCCATTGGGGCTAAAGGAATCGAGGAATAAGGGGGGGAAGACTGGATCAGGGTATTGAACTTGATGATCAGCCATGGTCATAATGAATGGCGGAGCAGACTAGAAGGACCGTGTGCCTATTTTCTGTGTGTTTCTACGTCCCTACTGGATTAATGGAAGCTAAAATTCTACAGATTTCTCGATCTTTACTTTACCAGACTAAAGAACGTGGTGGATTTCTGCTCAGATTAGGCGTCAGATTGTCCAAGCTAAATGCTTCCATGACGCCCCGATGCCTCAGTTATCCTTCCCTGTCAATAACTTTTCCTGTCTTCCATTTGTGTACTTGTAGTTGGTGAGCCTTCCTCACCCCAACCAGTCATTTAGATATCACCCACCCCAAGTGTTTCTTTGCAAAGAGGTTAGCTACTTTAAAACAGACTGGGAATTAATTGACTTTCAAAATTCCTGGTTTGTCAGGTGCCATTTATTTATGAGAGTTTAAATGGCTCACTGGTCACAAAGATCAGTTTTCATCCCAAAAGATCGTTCCGATTTGCTTCATCGGAGTTGAAGGTTTTAAGGAGATGCAGCAATGGATGCTGTTGTTTCAAGTGTGCGAGTCAGCCACTCACTTTCTTCATCTTTCTCCTCCAAGCACAAGCTTGATTTGAAGATTTTTGTTCAATATTCCATGAAATTATTGTCTGTTACATTCAACTTGGATCCATCTCTTGCCAAAGCGGCCAGAAAATGCAAGGATGGGAATTAACCTCAAAAGGGCCATTTTTATCTTGTGTCACTATTCTTATACCACTTTGAACTGACCCCAAATCATCCCAAGCTCTAATAGCTGCATCTATTTGAAAATAGTGGGGTGGGGTTCCTGGGAAATTAATCCATGCAACTCGTTCACATTGCATGGTTAGGAACATAAGGATTAGGAGCAGAAGTTGGCAGTTCAGCCCCTCGAGCCTGCTCCGACTATGGCTGATCTCTTCCTGGTCTTAAATCCATCTCCCTACCTGTTGTCCATATCCCTTTAACCCATTTTAAAAAAAAATCAGAAATATATATATCTCTTTCTTGAAACCATTTAATGCCTCACTATTGAAAGTCAATTAATTCCCAGTCTGTTTTAAAGTAGCTAACCTCTTTGCAAAGAAACACTTGGGGTGGGTGATATCTAAATGACTGGTTGGGGTGAGGAAGGCTCACCAACTACAAGTACACAAATGGAAGGCAGCAAGTTCCACAAATTCACCACCCACTGTGGGAGATAGTTCCTCCTCATCTCAGTTTTAAATCTTAACCTATATCTATGACCTCTCATCCTAGGGGATGGTCTGCGTTAACTTTATAAATCCCTCTTAGTATTTTATATACCTCGATCAGATCTCTTCTCATTTTACTAAACTCCAGCGAGATTAAGCCCAAGCTGTTTAATCTCTTCTCGTACGTCAACCCTTTCATCCCTGGAATCAATGTGATGAACCTCCTCTGAACTGCCAATATTTGTAATAACATTATTATTCCTTCAAGTCCCAAGCCAATCCATCCTCCTCCATGACCTTTCCTGGAGCGTGACCTTTCATGTTGCAATTCCACCCTATCCCTAGGTAGCCAATAAATCTCTCTTAATGCTGCCTCCTCCTACACATGATGTGGAGATGCCGACGTTGGACTGGGGTGAGCACAGTAAGAAGTCTTACAACACCAGGTTAAAGTCCAACAGATTTGTTCCAAATTTGCTCCGAAAGCTAGTGATTTGGAACAAACCTGTTGGACTTTAACCTGGTGTTGTAAGACTTCTTACTGTGCTCCTACACATGGACAGTGACCTCCAGCATAACCAAGGTTCTGCTCTCGACACCTCGTCTTCATTTACGTAAGCCATAGTGCTTGTTGACGACACGCATTGTGACCCCTCAGTCCCCATCCTTGTCTGAGTTCCCTGCACCGTTGCCATCTGACTGCATAGGATCATGGACGAGCCAGAACATATGGCAGTTCAGTTGGTAAGACCGAAACTGTCATAAGAACATAAGAACATAAGAACATAAGAACTAGGAGCAGGAGTAGGCCATCTGGCCCCTCGAGCCTGCTCCGCCATTCAATGAGATCATGGCTGATCTTTTGTGGACTCAGCTCCACTTTCCGGCCCGAACACCATAACCCTTAATCCCTTTATTCTTCAAAAAACTATCTATCTTTACCTTAAAAACATGTAATGAAGGAGCCTCAACTGCTTCACTGGGCAAGGAATTCCATAGATTCACAACCCTTTGGGTGAAGAAGTTCCTCCTAAACTCAGTTCTAAATCTACTTCCCCTTATTTTGAGGCTATGCCCCCTAGTTCTGCTGTCACCCGCCAGTGGAAACAACCTGCCCGCATCTATCCTATCTACTCCCTTCATAATTTTAAATGTTTCTATAAGATCCCCCCTCATCCTTCTAAATTCCAACGAGTACAGTCCCAGTCTACTCAACCTCTCCTCATAATCCAACCCCTTCAGCTCTGGGATTAACCTAGTGAATCTCCTCTGCACACCCTCCAGCGCCAGTACGTCCTTTCTCAAGTAAGGAGACCAAACTGAACACAATACTCCAGGTGTGGCCGCACTAACACCTTATACAATTGCAACATAACCTCCCTAGTCTTAAACTCCATCCCTCTAGCAATGAAGGACAAAATTCCATTTGCCTTCTTAATCACCTGTTGCACTTGTAAACCAACCTTCTGTGACTCATGCACTAGCACACCCAAGTCTCTCTGAACAGCGGCATGCTTTAATATTTTATCGTTTAAATAATAATCCCGTTTGCTGTTATTCCTACCAAAATGGATAACCTCACATTTGTCAACATTGTATTCCATCTGCCAGACCCGAGCCCATTCATTTAACCTATCCAAATCCCTCTGCAGACTTCCAGTATCCTCTGCACTTTTCGCTTTACCACTCATCTTAGTGTCATCTGCAAACTTGGACACATTGCCCTTGGTCCCCAACTCCAAATCATCAATGTAAATTGTGAACAATTGTGGGCCCAACACGGATCCCTGAGGGACACCACTAGCTACTGATTGCCAATGTTTGGATGTCACCTAAAATTCTACACCATTACAGTGGATCCACTCCCCTGAGGTGCTGGTTGCTGAGACTGAATCCAGCAAGGGCAGCACGGTGGACAGTGGTTAGCACTGCTGCCTCACACCGTCAGGGACCCCGGGTTCAATTCCAGCCTTGGGTGACTTTCTATCTGGAGTTTTCACTTTCTCCCTGTGTCTGCTTGGGTTTCCTCCAGGTTTACCGGTTTCCTCCCACAGTCCAAAAAATTTGCAGGATAGGTGCATCGGCCATGCTAAGTTGCCCCTTAGTGTCCAAACGTTAGGGTAGGATATGGGGCTAGGATGGGAAGTGGGCCTGGGTAGGGTGCTCTTTGCGAGGGTTGGTGCATAATCGATGGGCTGAATGGCCTCTTTGTGCACTGTAGCGATTCTATGACTGTGTCACCTCAGTTCTTCTCCCTGTGCTGATCAGTGATCAGACTCCCCTTCAGGCAAATACCAGACGACCTACTGGATTCTTCAACATTTTACAGCTGCATGCACAGATACTTCCTGGTTGCTCTGACTGTGCGATGTGGCAGATCCGGGAGGCTTCCAGCGTCCCGGATGGCGACATCTGCAGAAAGTGCACCCTCCTCATAGACCGCATGGTTCGGTTGGAGCAGCAGTTGGATGCACCTGGGAGCATGCAGGTGGTGGAAAGCGTCATAGATAGCAGTTATGTAGATGTGGTCACACCCAAGGTGCAGGCAGAGAGATGGATGACGACCAGAAGGGGCAGGCAGTCAGTGCAGGAATCCCCTGTGGTGGTTCCCCCTCTCGAACAGGTATACCCCTTTGGATACTGTCGGCGGGGATTGCCTATCAGGGGAAAACAGCAGCAGCCAAAGCAGTGGCACCGCGGCTGGCTCTGATGTTCAGGGAGGGTCAAAGCGCAGAAGAGCAATAGTCATAGGGGACTCTATAGTCTGGGGCACAGATAGGCGCTTCTGTCGACGTGAAAGAGACTCCAGGATGGTATGTTGCCTCCCTGGTGCCAGAGTCCAGGATGTCTCCGAACGGGTAGCGGGCATCCTGAAGGGGGAGGGCAAACAGGCAGAGGTCGTTGTACATATTGGTACTAACGACATGGGCAGGAAGGGGCATGAGGTCCTGCAGCAGGATTTAGGGAGCTAGGCAGAAAGTTAAAAGACAGGACCTCCAGGGTTGTAATCTCGGGATTACTCTCTGTGCCACGTGCCAGTGAGGCTAGAAATAGGAAGATAGAGCAGCTAAACATGTGGCTAAACAGCTGGTCTATTACAGGTAGAGAATATACAGTGAATGGTAGAACCCTCAAGAGTATTGACAGTCAGAGAGATCTAGGTGTACAGGTCCACAGGTCACTGAAAGGGGCTACACAGGTGTGCTAGCCTTTATAAACAGGGGGATTGAGTTTCGGAACCACAAGGTCATGCTGCAGCTTTACATAACTCTGGTGCGGCCGCACCTGGAGTACTGCATGCAGTTCAGAGGCAGTTTCTTTACTCAGAGAGTAGTAGGGGTGTGGAACGCCCTGCCTGCAACAGTAGTAGACTCGCCAACTTTAAGGGCATTTAAGTGGTCACTGGATAGACATATGGATGAAAATGGAATAGTGTAGGTCAGATAGGCTTCAGATGGTTTCACAGGTCGGCGCAACATCGAGGGCCGAAGGGCCCGTACTGCGCTGTAGTGTTCTATGTTCTAGGTGGAGAAGGTAGTCAAGGTGGCATACGGCATGCTTGCCTTCATTGGCTGGGGCATTGAATATAAAAATTGGTAAACCATGTTGCAGCTGTATAGAACCTTAGTGAAGCCACACATGGAGTATAGTGTTCAATTCTAGTCGCCACACTACCAGAAGGATGTGGAGGCCTTGCAGAGGGTGCAGAATAGGTTTACTGGGACTTTTGCCTGGTATGGAGGGCATTCGCTATGAGGAGAGGTTGAATAAACTCGGTTTGTTCTCACTGGAACGAAGGAGGTTGAGTGGTGGCCTGATAGAGGTCTACAAAATTATGAGGGACATAGACAGAGTGGATTGTCAGAGACTTTTTCCCAGGGTAGAGGGTCAATTACTAGGGGGTATAGGTTTACGGTGCGAGGGGCAAGGTTTAGAGGAGATGTACGAGGCAATTCTTTTTTACATAGAGGGTAGCGGATGATTGGAACTCGCTGCCGGGGGAGGTGGTGGAAGCAGGGACGATAGTGACGTTTAAGAGGCATTTTGACAAATACATGAATAGGATGGGAATAGAGGGATACGGACCCTGGACGTGTAGAAAATTTTAGTTTAGACGGGCAGCATGGTGGTCGGAGGCTTGGAGGGCTGAAGGGCCGGTTCCTGTGCTGTACTTTTCTTTGTTCTTTACTGTGAATCTGTGCTCCAGAATGAGTGGCAGCTACTTCAACCCGATGACTCTTACACTTTGCAGTTCCTTTCTAAATCTTCTAGCCTTCCTCCATCTTGGCTTAGCTTTGAAGAGTATCCTTTAAAATCTACCATTTTACAGATCCGATGGTACCTTCCTTAGTATTCCCTATTCCTCCCCATGTCTAATCAGCTCCTTTTGTAAACACCTTCAGATGTTTTTCCAGTGTCGATAATACCATATAACTACATGTTTTTCGAGTTTTGTAGAATGCTGCTGTAGAATTACATAAATAGAGATTTTAGTCTAACTTATGTGAATCCGGATCCCAAAAGTGAAAGGGCAATAATACTAATCAACCGCAGCTAGTTTATGATCCATAAAATAAAATACAAATACTGCGGATGTTGGAAACCTGAAATAAAACCAGCAAGTGCTGGAAATCCCCAGCTGGCCTGTCCAGCATCAATGGTGGGAGAAAGACAGTTAACATTTCAACTCTTGACTTTTCACTTCTGATGAAAGGCCATAGACCTGGAGCATTAACTCTTTTTCTCTCTCCACTGTTGCTGCCAGATCTGCTGCGTATTTCCACCACTTGCTGTTTTTAATCTCATGCTCAGTAAAACCTGCATTTGGAACCGTGGGGAAACCCATTAAGGCCCAAAGATTCATTGATTTGAGATCCCAGTATATGAGAAGGTAAAAGTGCAATCGTATGTTAGAAATTTAAAGATGTGCAGTTTGATATTTGTATTCTGGTGCATTTGTGACAAATGATTAATATACTTTGATGTATTGTTTTTATCCAGAGGACGTCATGCAAAGTACTTACTGTGAAATTGAGCTGGATAAACCAAAACGGGATGCTTTTGTGTATGCCATCAAGAACCACTACTGGTATCAGATGTATATCGATGATTTGCCAATTTGGGGTAAGTGACCGCTTGGGTTGAGTTTAATGTTCGCAAAAAGGCAAGCTGAATTACATTTGCTTATCGTCTTTTCCAATTCTCCCCATTCCATTCTCCTGAAAATGGTGGGAGACATTATTGAGCCCTTGGGCCTTTTCCAACATTCGTTAGAGCTTGACGCAAATTGGGGCAGGCATGGGCTATTCGGGCCGTCAAACCTGCTTCACCCTTAATCACAGCTCTTCATCACTCTACCTACCTACGCTCTCCCTTCTCTTACTTCCCTACAACTTTCTTGATCTCTGTGTTTCATATACCTGAGGTTTGAGCATCTCCAACCATCTGGAGTACAGAATTCCAAAGTCTCCAAACCCTTTGAGCCGCAAAATGTTTCCCCATCTCAATTCTAAATGGCTGATCCCTTATTCTGAGACTGTGATCCCTCTTTCTAAATTTCACAGCCAGGAGAATCATCCTTTCGTGGCCTTACAATTCCTTTTCAAATTTTATGTTTCAATGGGAGAAATATTTTCAGTGGAATGAGTCTATTAAATCTCTCCTTTTTCAGACAATCTCCTCATCCTAGAAATTTGTCCAGTGAACCTCTGTTCTATTCCCTATATTCTTCTTTAATAAGGTCCCCGCCCCCACCCTTCCCCCAAAAGCCTGTCCACCATCTATAAGGCACAAGTCAGGCGTGTGATGGAATACTCTCCACTTGCCTGGATGAGTGCAGCTCGACCAGCGATCCAAGAAGCTCGACACTGTCCAGGGCAATGCAGCCCGCATGTTTGGCACCTCATCCACAAACATTGATTGCCTGCACACCACTGATGCACAGTCGCAGCAATGTGCAGCACCTACAAGGAATTCACCAAAGCTGCTTTGACGGGGCTTTCCAAACCCACAGCCACTGCCATCTGGAAGGACAAAGGCAGCAGATACATGGGAACGCCAGCACCTGCAAGTTCCCTTTCTGATTTTGAAATATATCGGCCGTTCCTTCACAAAGTCCCAGAACTCCCTCAACAGTGATGTGGGTGTACCTACACCTTATGGACTGCAGTGGTTCAAGAAGGCAGCTCGCCACTACCTTCTCAAGGGCAATTAGGGATGGGCAACGAAGCCTGGCCTAGCCAGAGAAACCCACATCCCCTAAATGAATAAAACAAACACCAGCAGCACTTTAGGATCTATGCAGGCATATAGTTGAAGGTGGCAGGAGAGATTGAGAAAGCAGTTAAAGCAGCATATGGGATCCTGGGCTTTATAAATAGAGGAATAGAATCCAAAAGCAAGGGTAGTATGATGAACCTAGAAAACCACTAGTTTGGCCTCTAGTATTGTGTCTACATTTCAGAATGTGAAATCATAGAGAGTGCAGTAAAGCTTCACGAGAATGGTTACAGGGATGAGGAACATCAGTTTTGGGGATAGATTGAAGAAACAAAGATTTAATGAGCACAAGTGCCATGAGTCCAGACAAAATAACTGGGGAGAAACTGATCGAGGACAAAATGTGAAGAGACTGGCAAAAGGAGCAACGGCAACAAGAGGAAAAACCTTTTTACACAAATGATGTGCGGTGCTCTGCCTGAGTGTGTGGTGGAGGCCGATTCAACCAGTTTCAAAAGGCAGCTGGATAATTCAAAGGAAAATGGAGGTGGAACAGAGATTCACTAGCCTGGTTCCTGGAAAGATGGTCCTTGCCACTTGTCAGCCCAAGCCTGGACATTGTCCAGGTCTTGCTGTACTTGGACATGGACTGCTTCAGTATCTGAGGAGTCATGAATGATGTTGAACATTGTATAATCGTCGACGAACATCCCCACTAGTGACCTTATGATGGAAGGAAGGTAATTTTTGAAGCAGCTGAAAATGGTTCCACCTAGAACAATACCCTGTGGAACTCCTACAGTGATGCCCAAGAACAAAGATGACTGATCTCCAACCAACACACGCATCTTCCTTTGTGCTGGGTATGAGTCAAATTGGTGGAATGTTTCCCCATTGATTCAAAGAACAATACAGCACAGGAACAGGCCCTTCAGCCCTCCAAACCTGTACCGGTCATGATACCACCCATGGCCAAAACCCTCAGCACTTCCTTGTGCCGTATCCCTCTATACCCATCCTATCCATGTGTTTGTCAAGATGCCTTTTGAACAGCATTAATGTATCTGCTTCCACAACCTCTCCTAGCAACGTGTTCCAGGCACTCATAGAATCATTGAATTTACAGTGCAGAAGGAGGCCATTCGGCCCATCGAGCCTGACAAAGAGCACCCTCCTGAAACCCACGTATCTACCCTATCTCCATAACCCAGTAACCCCCACTTAATATTTTTTGGACACTTAAGGGCAATTTAGTATGGCCAATCCACCTAACCCGCACATCTTTGGACTGTGGGAGGAAACCGGAGCACCCGGAGGAAACCCACGCAGACGCGGGGAGCATGTGCAGACTTCGCACAGTCAGTGACCCAGCCGGGAATCAAACCTGGGTTCTTGGAGCTGTGAAGCAACTGTGCTAAGCACTATGCTAGCATGTGGCGACCAGACTTGTGTGTGATATTCCAAGTTTTCCCAAAACTTCTGAGAATTTTGCTAGGGTTCCTTAGTGCCGTACTTGCTCAAATGTGGCATTAATGGTTGCTGAGATGTTCACTGTTTTAAAAAGATTAACATTGTTTTGTTTTAAAAACTGCTTCTCCATTTCTGCTGCACCACACCTGTAGAACATAGAGAGTGGGCCGTGTGCTCCCCATACCACAATCTAGTAAAAGTTGTGGGTCCGGTGAACTCCATGATACACTTTGGGGTTCTCTAAACCTTGGCCCACAACAGGCCACTTACCACTCCTCTAAGATTCACCTTTTTTGTCCATAGAACTTAGAACATACAGTGCAGAAGGAGGCCATTGGGCCCATCGGGTTTGCACCGACCTACTTCAGCCCTCACTTCCGCCCTATCCCCATAACCCAATAACCCCTCCCAACCGTTTTTGGTCACTAAGGGCAATTTACCATGGCCAATCCACCTAACCTGCACGCCTTTGGACTGTGGGAGGAAACCGGAGCACTCGGAGGAAACCCACGCAGACACTGGGAGAACGTGCAGACTCCGCACAGACAGTGACCCAGCCGGGAATCGAACCTGGGACCCTGGTGCTGTGAAGCCACACTTGTGCTGCCCATGTTTGAACCCAGGTTATATTGAGGCCTGGTGCTGAGTGACGCTGGTCCCCTTTTAGAATTTTAACCTTTATTTTATAATTACACTCCTTGTTCTTTCCTTTTGAAATGAACCACTTCACACTTCCCGGTATTGAATTTCATCTGCCACTTGTTGCCTATTGCACTAGACTGTCTGTACCCCTGTCTGTATCCTACATCATTGTCCTTCTCGCAGTGGACAATGCTTTAAATATTTGTCTCATCTGTAAATCTTGTTCCATAAACATTAATACCCTGCCGAACAACTATTTATCAATCTCTGGTTAGAAAATTTCCTGTTGACATTCAACATCTTGCAGCATTTTAGTGGGGCACAGTTTCACTACTGTCCATGAAGAAGTATTCTCTGGTATCATCCTCGATCGGCCTAGCTCTAATTTTCATTCTGATTGCCCACCAGAGGAAATAGTTTCTGTCTGTCAATCCTAATAAATCCTTTAAACATCTCAATTAGTTCAGACCTTAATCTTCTATGCTTGAGGGATGAGTACACGCCTAGTCTGCAATCTGTCTTCGCAACAAGCCTTTTTGCTCTGTCATTCGGGTGAACCTGCACTTCACCCGCTAATTCCATTAGTTTTTAGAATTAATTCTTGTACCTGTCTGCTAGCATTCTGCTTTTGTAATTGGACTTTAAAATCTCTGCCACATCACAGTTCCTAGCTTCACGCCATTCGGAAAACACTGTGCTCTAATTTTCTCAAGTCCCGAGTGGTGATCGTATATTTCCCACGTTGACCTCCGTCTGCCACGGTTTTGTCCACTCAGTTTCCCAATGTCCATTTGCAATTTCCTGCTCCCACCTACGTTATTTTCTGTGCCACCTAACTTTGTCTCAGTCTTGCTTTGTGATCAGGTTCACAAGGTGCCAGCTTCCCCTCTGCAAACGTGTTCACGTTTCCTCACCATGGAATCTGGGGCACAGCCGATTCCCATCCTTAACTGATCTCGTATATGTGTTTCCAAGCAGTGGTCGCTGAAACTACATCACAAGCCAAATCGCAGCTGTCTTTTCCCGTTTCCCTTACCCAGGGACATGAAAGTACCTATTGCAGCTTTTGAGCTGATCCAGCTAGGAACAGCAAATTCAGCGTAGAACAGTAATTAAGCTATTTCTGCTAGAGTTGTACTGAAGCATTGTGCATCGGATTCCTAGTTTTGTGTTGATTCTTCCAGTGAAGCAATTTCATGGTGGAGAAAAGGAGAGTTTGGAGATTGTGGTTCCGGGGGTGTTGGAGAAGTGTCGTAAGTTCGAGGAGGTCAAGGACAGGGCCATTAAACCGTTTTCAAACACCGATTTTAAAAACTATAAAGTGGAGGCATTGTTGAACAAGGAGCCAAAGTAGGTGAAGAAGGACAGGTGATTAATAAGGGGACCAGGGGTTATGGGGAGAAGGCAGGAGAATGGGGATGAGAAAAATATCAGCCATGATTGAATGGCGGAGCAGACTCGATGGGCCGAGTGACCTAATTCTGCTCCTCTGTCTTGTGGTCCTATAGGTGGTGGGTAAGTGTGAGTTAGTGTGGAGTAGGATATGGGCTGTGGAGGTTGAGCATCCACTGGGTGAATGTTGGGATAGATAAATCTATGGGTGATGAAGCCATGGATGAGAATTTAAGAGGCATATGAGCAAAGGTAGGGGTGGTGTCAGGCCGTGCTGTGGAGTACAAATAGGACATCTTTGGGCTGGGGAGCATATAGCTCAGCTTGGTGTAGAGCACGGACAATATCAGGGTGGAGACTGTATCTGAGGATACAGAATTTGTGGGGGTGGAGATCACGGCTTCAGCCATTAGTAGTCTATTCATGACCGGACAGCTGATGAGTTGTCTTGACAGCGCATGCAGGACAGGAGAGATGATGGGAGATGTTCGCTCCACTTCTTGCATCATATTGCCAGGAGTTAATAGGAAAGGGACGAAACCAAAGTAACTTGTGCTTGGGGTGAGCCATTGGTGGTGATGCTCTGACTAGGATTGGAACTGAGCAAGGGGCTATCTTGTTGAGTAGGGCAATGGGCTAAGTAAGAGCTTGTGAAAGAACACGAATCTGACTGAGAACACCAAACTGTGTCTCTACTAAGCCTGTGCCCTCGGCGCACTCCTCTATATAACCGAGATACTGGCAACCTGCCAGTCAGGAGAAAATGCTGAATAGTTTCCACCTTCACTGTCTCAGACATCTGGCAGGACGAGGTCATCATGAGGTCCTGGAATGTGCTAATTCCAACAGCATACACTCGGCCACATTTGTTATTGGATGACAGCCGGATATCCAAAGGACTGTGCTGTAAATTAGCCACTGGGTCAAACCTCCTGGGCATCCATGCCTCTGCTAGAAGGACACCTGCAAGTGGGATCTGAAGATGTCAGACGTTGACACTGACAACTGGGAGACTGTTGCCAATGGCTGTGACCTCTGGGGGCTCTGGGGTCTGCGGGTGTCTGCCAGGGCGGCGGTCTGCGGGTGCCTGCCGGGGCGGTGGTCTGCGGGTGCCTGCCGGGGCGGCGGTCTGCGGGTGCCTGCCCGGGCAGGGGTCTGCGGGTGCCTGCCGGGGCGGGGGTCTGCGGGTGCCTGCCGGGGCGGGGGTCTGCGGGTGCCTGCCGGGGCGGGGGTCTGTGGGTGCCTGCCGGGGCGGGGGTCTGCGGGTGCCTGCCGGGGCGGGGGTCTGCGGGTGCCTGCCGGGGCGGGGGTCTGCGGGTGCCTGCCGGGGCGGCGGTCTGCGGGTGCCTGCCGAGACGCGCACTCCATAGAAAATTACTGAATTTGTTGGGCGGGGGCAGTACCTGAGCAAGAGGAACCAATTACAATGTCAGCTGGCGTGGGGGCAAAAAGGAAGTTGCGTAGTCGTCGGGTTAAGGATCTCGGCAACGTGAGCTGGGAGAGAAACTAGAGAACTCATGGTTAGGCCAAGGAGAAATCTTAGTTTAACGAAAGAGGGAATCTAAAGAGAAGTAGTGACAAAGATGCAGGCCATTGAATCCAACCAGTCAGCGTGGCTTTTCACCTTCTGAGAAAATAGATTGAATCTCTTATTTCCTGCTTTTCAATGTATCCCATCAGTATCTTTAATTTCACTCATCTATTCAATCTAATCTTGAATGTTTCTGCATTTACAGCTGACCCTGAAAGTGAATTCCACAGCCTTGCATGAAGAATTTGCTCCTGCCTTCTGTTCTAAATCACTTCTGTTTAATCTTGCAGATCTGACCCCTTGTTCTCAACCTCTGTTACTGGGAACAGTCTGCTTTTATTCAATCTGTCACATCCTTGCATAATATAACTACTTCTACAGCATCACCCCCATGTTCGGTATAATAAAGACCCAGCTTTTCAAGGTTTATCTCTGCATTTTCTCGTGAGCAGTTTTTTTTTTAGTGAATTTACATATTCTTTAAAGTCTCGCTCTCTTTCCCAATAGTGTGAAGGCCATTTCTTTGTAAACTCAGTCTTGGATCTTGTATTCTATACCTCTCGTGATTAAAGCCTACGATTCCATGATGTTTTCTTCAAACAAACGCGAGGTGGTGTCCCTATTGCCCTGCGAATCAGTACCGAAAGAATTTCTCTGCTCTTCTAAGAACCAATTTTATTTTCGTTCTGTCTTATTTATTAGCCAAAATGTATTACATTGCAATTAATGGCATCGCATTTTCCCCCTCACATTTCAGCTCATTCTCCAATCTTACTAATATCCTATTGTGACTTAATTTTGCCATCCTCTTGATAAATTCTATTTGCCTATAATTTCACTAATAATCTCCCATGCAGTATTACGTCAGAGGTTGAATCCCTGGCTTAGTCTCAGTGGACAGCAGTCTGTATTGGGCCTGTTGTGATGTTGCAGTTGTGTGGTAATTTCATATGCATCTTTTTGGGGGAGGGAGGGGGGGTGGGGGTGGCGCGGCACAGTGGTTAGCACCGCTGCCTCACAGCTCCAGGGACCTGAGTTTGATTCCGGGTGACTGTGTGGAGTCTGCACACTTTCCCCGCGTCTCCCGGTGCTCCAGTTTCCTCCCACAGTCAAAACGATGTGCAGCTTCGGTAGATTGACTATGCTAAATTGCCCCGAGTGGGATTACGGGGGTAGGGTGCTCTTTCAGAGGGTCGGTGCAGACTTGATGAGCCAAATGGTCACCTCCTGCTCTGTAGGGATTCCATGGTTCTAGGTAAAAACTTATTTGTACCGAACATCTCATCTGAGCCTTTCAACATTTGATATGCTGTGTTTTGAGTCAGCACGTTTGCACTCAGAAAAGTGACAAGGAACACCAGTTAATTGCTTTATATTGCTGGTGTCAGCTTTATCTTTATTTCATTAAGAAATGTGTTGTTTGAATGTATAATGAGTTATTAATGTTAACATTTCACAGTAACATTTCACAAATGTTAACTTTTCACAGTAATTTCATTGAAGCATGCTCGTGACAATAAGCGATTTTCATTTCACATTTGAGTGGCTTGATGTTCTGCTAGATGTTCAAGAAGTTCTGCATCAGAGAGGAAAGGCCTTGCTTTCTAAATTACGTGATACAATGTTTTTTTCTTGTTGTACGCAGGGATTGTTGGGGAAGCAGATGAAAACGGAGAGGATCACTTTCTCTGGACTTACAAAAAACTTGAGATAGGCTACAATGGCAATCGAATTGTGGATGTGAACTTGACCAGTGAGGGGAAGGTCAAGTTAGTGCCAAACACAAAAATTGCAATGTCATACTCTGTAAGTATAGTCTGCCAAAAAGCAGATTCATTTTACAATTAAAAGTTGGAAAATGCTGGAAAGACAACATTCCCTAAGGAGAAATTAAAGGTTTGGGTCATCTGCCATGTTTTCAGTTCTGGGATATGGGGTGTCTCGCGGCGAAGCCAGCATTGGATGCCCATACCCTCGGTGGTGGTGAGCTGCTGACTTGAACCACAGCACTCCCTGTGGTGTAGGTACACCCACTGTGCTGCTAGCGAGGGAGTTCCAGGATTTTGACCAGGCGACAATGAAGGAACGGCCAATTGTGTGTGTTGGGTGTGTGTGTGTGTTGGGTGGACGGACGCTGGTTACCTCGTCACCTCCAATGAAGCAAGGTCTGCCTTTGGCTGTCATTACCAGCAAAACGTGACATTAGGAGTAAAGTATTTTCAGAATTGGATGTGAATGACTTAGACACCAGAGAGGGATTGGCCCTTCCATTACAGTTTGTTGGTAGGTTTTTCCAGGAAGATGATTTGTTGGAACCATATGAAACATGCTCAAACTAAGAGAACAGATGATCAGTTCATGGAGGCGGCACTGTTGCTTCACAGCGTCGGGGTCCCAGTTCCGATTCCCGGGTTGGGTCAAGGTCTGTGCGGAGTCTGCACGTTCTCCCCGTGTCTGCGTGGGTTTCCTCCCGGGTGCTCCAGTTTCCTCCCGCAAGTCCTGAAAGACATCCTTGTTAGGTGAATTGGACATTCTGAATTCTCCCTCCCTGTACCCGAGCAGGCGCTGGAGTGGCGACTAGGGGCTTTTCACAGTTAACATCATTGCAGTGTTAATGTAAGCCTCATTGTGACAATAATAAAGATTATTATTATATTTTGGACTTTTAAGAGACTGACAAAGTTTAACCTTGAAGTTCCGGAGTGTGTATTGGCATTAAAGTTACTTGATTGTACATTTTTCTCATGGTAGACGTTTGTACTGATGGGGGTTCAATTCCACTGGGAAGACTCTCCAAGACAAAATGGTTGCTACCCTAAAAGGCCTTTTGGGGATAGTCATTTCCAGCTTTTCTCCTATCCAGTACAAGCAAAGAGTGAAGGATTTCATGGTGGCCGAACTTCAAGACGAACAAAATACGAGACGCAGATTGCAGTGCGAAGACGAGGTTGCTTATGGGAAGTATGAAGATGGAAGTACATCGAGCCAATTTGAGAGTCAAGCCCAACACCGGATGTGACCGTAGGCACTTGAACCTCAGAAATGCGCAGGGAATGGTTCATCAGCGTTATCGGAGTGATTCGAAGTATCATTATGCAATGAATTGTCCGCAGCAAAAGAATGGGTTTTTTGGAATTAGACATGAACATGAATTGCGAGGCTAAAGGTGGTGATTTGTGACGGGATATTCTAGCCACTGGGAATTTGAATCCGATGATGAGCATCTTGATGGTTGATTCATTCAACTGCACAGTTTCCGATTGCATTGCACTTCCTTCCACAGTGTTTGGGGTGTATTGGTTTAACTGCTGCCTGGAGTCTCAATGAGGCAGATCAGTGTAAGGAGCGCAGAAGCTCTACTTGCTTCAGGTTAAGGAGTTGATCATAATGCTCCTGTTTTCCAAAAGGGTACTTGCTCCTCCCTTGCAGGATAGGTGGGATGAGACTCTTCATCTGTGCTAATGTGCGTTGTAGCAAGAAAGCTCTGTTGTTAAGCAGATCAACAATGGAAAAAGCGCAGATGAAGCCTAGCACAGAGAATGTTTGGGAAAACTGTGGATCTACGTTTCACTTGGTCGGGCCATTACCCGTCATTAAGGAACCCAGATATTTCTCGTCGAAAGCAGTCGTCTTAACTTCTGGGGTCAAAGGTTTGGTGGATTAAAAGATGATTATTTGGAAGTTGCAAAGACAGTTGCACAACCAGTGCCACAAAAGCTACTTTAGGATGCTGGCGTGGTTGATAAAGAATACGACACCCTTACCGAGACAATCACAGCTCATTGTGCTGTTTGTGTTAAATATTGAAGGGCACCACCACATACTGTTTAGTCTGCAGTCTGTCACTGGCCAGGGAATTTATTGATGGTAATGCATGGGACAAGGTTGCACTTTGTCGATATGGTGACCAGATTTAGCTGCTTCGGCTGTAACACGTGACCAGGACACGCAAACCATTGTCAATAAAGTCATGGAGAAATGGGTGGATACCGAATTAGAAACGCCAACAATATTCCTGACTGAGGATGGAGGAGAGTTTGCGGATGAGGCATTTCAGGAGCTCGGAAAATTTGAATATCATAGTTATGTTGAGAGCCCGTTCAGTACTGGTTTGTGCGAGAAGAGACATGCGGTGACCGATGACCTCTTGCACAAGATGCTGGCTGATCAACCGGATTGCAAACGGAGCTGGCACGGGATGAAGAGTTGAGGGGCATAGTCCATACCAATTGGCGTACAGGAGGACTCAAGTTGCCTTCAGTGCTGTCGGGTGCTCCTCCTCTTGAAGAAGCTACGAGCAGCTGTTCTGCCCATGTAAACGCCCTGCTTGCAGGCAGGAAAGCTTTCATCAAGGCGGAGTTTCGAGAATAATTAGAAGAGCATTGCAACACTGCATAAGACTGTCTGAGGAAGATTTCAATTCTGGTTTAGAACATAGAATATTACAGCACAGTACGGGCCCTTCGGTCCTCGATGTTGCGCCGACCTGTGAAACCATCTGAAGCCTATCTGACCTACACTATTCCATTTTCATCCTTTTGTCTATCCAGTGACCACTTAAATGCCCTTAAAGTTGGCGAGTTTACTACTGTTGCAGGCAGGGCGTTCCACACCCCTACTACTCTCTGAGTAAAGAAACTGCCTCTGACATCTGTCCTATATCTACCACCCCTTAATTTAAAGCTATGTCCCCTCGTGTTGGTCATCACCATCCGAGGAAAGAGACTCTCACTGCACCCTATCTAACCCTCTGACTATCTTATATGTCTCTATTAAGTCACCTCTCAGCCTTCTCCTCTCTAACGAAAACAACCTCAAGTCCCTGAGCCTTTCCTCGTAAGACCTTCCCTCCATACCAGGCAACATCCTAGTAAATCTCCTCTGAACCCTTTCCAAAGCTTCCACATCCTTCCTATAATGTGGTGACCAGAACTGCACGCAGTACTCCAGGAGCGGCCACACCAGAGTTATGTACAGCTGCAGCATGACCTTGTGGCTCCGAAACTCAATCCCCCTACTGATAAAGGCTAGCACACCATATGCCTTCTTAACAGCCCTATTAACCTGGGTGGCAACTTTCAAGGATTTATGTACCTGGATGCCGAGATCTCTCTGTTCATCTACACTACCAAGAATCTTGCCATTAGCCCAGTACTCTGCATTCCTGTTACTCCTTCCAAAGTGAACCACCTCACGCTTTTCCGCATTAAACTCCATCTGCCACCTCTCAGCCCAGCTCTGCAGCTTATCTATATCCCTCTGTATCCTATAACATCCTTCAGCACTATCCACAACTCCACCGACCTTCGTGTATAAGAGAGAGAGGCAAAGGGAATAGGCTGCAGAAATTTTAGGGCGTGAGGTGAAAACTGATTATTCAACCTTCTCTGTTCAGCCTGTGTAAACCAGGTGTGTATTCCCAAATGGGGGCGGCCAACGTTATCACGGGTGGGTTTGCATGGAAAAGGTGGCACTTACAAGACCAGAGCTATGTTAGTGACCCAAAGATATCAGAGTGAACTCGTCCACAGCAAGGGGGGTAATTTCGAACATTTGTTTGGCCCTTTTGACAATATTTTCATGGGAGCGTGTAAGTCGATAAATATAAAAGCTGTTTTTCTGCAGGAGGATCCCCTCCAGAGGGAAATGTTTCACAAACCTCCTAAGGAGGAGGTACCAGAGGTGGAGAGACAACTTTGGAATTAGATTAAGTGCTTGTATGGTTTAAACATGGCTTACTCAATCACTATTGTTAAACTTGGATTGTCTTCATATGAAAACGGATCCTGCCATATTTCATTGGTACCGGGGTAGGAAACCTGCAACATCTTGATGCACGTGGATGATTTCCGCTACGTTTGCACAAGTGAGTGTTAAAACATAGCTATGGACACGGTTAGGGCAGACTTGGGAGTAAATGGGGCCTTTAAATATATTGGATTAGAAATTAAACAGTATAAATCCGAGATTACTTTGCATCAGCAGTCACATAGCTGGACTCTCCAGATAAATACTGTGGCTGCAAAAGCAGGGCAGAGACCTTGGATAAGAACATAAGAACTAGGAGCAGGACTAGGACATCTGGCCCCTTGAGCCTGCTCCACCATTTAATGAGATCATGGCTGATCTTTTGTGGACTTAGCTCCACTTTCTGGCCCAAACACCATAACCTTTAATCCCTATATTCTTCAAAAAACTATCTATCTTTATCTTTAAAACATTCAATGAAGGAGCCTCAACTGTTTCACTGGGTAAGGAATTCCGTAGATTCATAACCCGTTGGGTGAAGACGTTCCTCCTAAACTCAGTCCTAAATCTACTTCCCCTTATTTTGAGGCTATGCCCCCTAGTTGTGCTTTCACCCGCCAGTGGAAACAACCTGCCCGCATCTATCCTATCTATTCCCTTCATAATTTTATATGTTTCTATAAGATCCCCCCAAATCTTTCTAAATTCCAACGAGTACAGTCCCAGTCTATTCAACCTCTCCTCGTAATCCATCCCCTTCAACTCTGGGATTAACCTAGTGAATCTCCTCTGCACACCCTCCAGCACCAGTACGTCCTTTCTCAGGTAAGGAGACCAAAACTGAACACAATACTCCAGGTGTGGCCTCACAAACACCTTATACAATTGCAACATAGCCTCCCTAGTCTTAAACTCCATCCCTCTAGCAATGAAGGACAAAATTCTATTTGCCTCTTAATCACCTGTAAACCAACTTTTTGCGACTCATGCACTAGCACACCCAGGTTTTTCTGCACAGTGGCATGTTTTAATATTTTTTCATTTAAATAATAATCCCTTTTGCTATTATTCCTACCAAAATGGATAACCTCACATTTGTCAACATTGTATTCCATCTGAGAGTCCCTAGTCCATTCACTTAACCTATCCAAATCCCTCTGCAGACTTCCAGAATCCTCTGCACTTTTTGCTTTACCGCTCATCTTAGTGTCATCCGAAAACTTGGACACATTGCACTTAGTCCCCAACTCCAAATCATCTATGTAAATTGTGAACAATTGTGGGCCCAACACTGATCCCTGAGGACACCACTAGCTACCTTGGCATGTTTGTCCATAGATCTCTGAAGGCAGAAGGGCAGGTTGAAAAAGGTGAAAAAGGCATATGGGACACTTGTCTTTATCAATCGGGGCATAGATTGTATAGAACTTTGGTGAGGCCACAGCTGGAGCACTGTGTGCAATTCTGGTCACCACATTATAGGAAGGATGTGATTGTACTGGAGGGGGTGTAGAGGAGATTGACTGGGATGGAACATCTAAGTTATGAAGAGAGGTTGGATAGGCTTTGGTTGTTTTCGCTGGAGCAGAGAAGATTGAGGGGTGACCTGGGCAAGATTGAGGGGCATGGACAGGGTGGATAGGGAGCAGCTGTTCCCTTTAGTTGAAGGGTCAGTTACGAGGGAATACAAGTTCAAGGTCACGGGCAGGAGGTTTAGGGGGGATTTGAGGAAACATTTTTTACCCAGAGGTTTGTTACGGTCTGGAACGCGCTGCCTGGGAGGGTGGGAGAGGCGGGTTGCCTCACATCCTTTAAAAAGTACCTGGATGAGCACTTGGACGTCTTAACATTCAAGGCTATAGGCCAAGTGCTGGCAAATGGGCTTGGGAAGGCAGATCAGATGTTTTTCAAGAGTAGATGCAGACTCAATGGGCCGAAGGGTCTCTTTGATTCTGTGTTTGAGTCTCAGAATCCTTCATTGAATAGCTCACCTCCTGACTCCCCAAAGCCTGTCCTCACCCACAAGGCACAAGTCAGGAATGTGATGTAATAGACTCTGCTTGGTTGAATGAGTGCAGCTCCAACAGCACAAGAAACCTGACACCATCCAGGACAAAGCCACTGGCTTGATTGGTATTCCTTCCACAAACATTCACTCCCTCCTCCACCACCACCACCACACAGTAGCAGCCACGTGTACCATCTACAAGATGCACTTCAGCAACTCACCAAGGCAGCACCTTCCAAACCCACAACCGCTACCATCTATAAGGACAGCAAATCCCTGGGAACACCAGCTTGTTGCAAGGTCCCCTTCAAGCCACTCGCCTGTTAATTCCAATAACTGTTGAGGAAGAATGAGTGTGAAGCTGGTCTGTACATTAAAACAGGTTTATTTCCAAGACAGCAAAGAAAAGACAGTGTCTCCCAGTTCCTCGAGATACCGGAACTGATTTATATAGCAGCACGGTAGCATTGTGGATAGCGCAATTGCTTTACAGCTCCAGGGTCCCAGGTTTGATTCCCGGCTGGGTCACTGTCTGTGCGGAGTCTGCATGTTCTCCCCGTGTGTGCGTAGGTTTCCTCCGGGTACTCCGGTTTCCTCCCACAGTCCAAAGATGTGCAGGTTAGGGTGGATTGGCCATGCTAAATTGCCCGTGGTATCCAAAATTGTCCTTAGTGTTGGGTAGGGTTACTGGGTTATGGGGATAGGGTGGGAGTGTGGGCTTGGGTAGGGTGCTCTTTCCAAGAGCCGGTGCAGGCACGATGGGCTGAATGGCCTCCTTCTGCACTGTAAATTCTATGAACATGATTCCCTAATCCTTCCCCAACTGGGGACAGCTATACGTAATTATCAATAAAACATGCACTTCATTGCAAATCATATTCAGCAATTACAGATTCCCTTTTCAGAAAACTAAAAAGTTGAAGGTAGCAAAGCAATCGCCCATTTTCAAAATAGAAAGGCACACATCCGGAGTTGACTTCTCATACCCCCAACTAATGTTCAGCACAAGCATTCCTTTTGGTAAAAGTCTGATAAGTGTTGACTTGTATCAACCCACTGGAACTTCCTTTCGCACCACCATTTGTTTTAGACTTAAGATATCAATTTGTAATCTTTTTCTCTCTCACTCTTTTTGTGCAGTGTACGTTATCCCAAAGGGATCGAAATGCAATATAACACTGGGGTTATATATCTTTATACCCTTTGATATTTCCCCAAATGTTTTGGGTAAAAAGCATGCCATGTGAACTGCCTCTATTAATGTGAGAGTCTCTGGCCTACTTTCTGGCTTCCCAAGTCCAAGAACAGTGCTTCCCTTTTCACTCACGAGATATTAGAAAACCCACTGCACTTAATCAAAAAAGGCATCACTGAGCGCAATGAATTTGATGTTCTTAGGATAACCCAAAGCTGGAAACTTGAGTACATTCTCCATCTTTAACTTTTTATTCACCTGCGGGATACCCTGGACCTTGGGATGTTTTATTATTGTACTCGATTCAAGAACATCAAAATCTGCATCCAGCCTTGTCTGAATGCCCAGCCAGACTAATTGCCCATCAGACTTTGCAGCTGCTGTCTCATCCTTTTGAAGTGTCAGTATCTTTTTACGAAGAATAGGGCTAACGTGTCCTATTTTTTATTCGTTCAAGGGCAGCACGACGGCGCAGTGGTTAGCATTGCTGCCTCACAGCGCCAGGGTCCCAGGTTCAATTCCGGCCTCGGGTGACTGTGCGGAGTTTGCACTTTCTCTCCGTGTCTGCGTGGGTTTCCTCCGGGTGCTCTAGTTTCCTCCCACAGTCCAAAGATGTGCAGGTTCGGTTGTGGGGACAGGGTGGGGGCCTGACTCTAGGTGGGGTGCACTTTCAGAGGATTGGTGCAAACTTGATGGGCTGAATGCCCTCCTGCCCGGTTGGGATTATTATGAAGGGATGTGCGCATCGCTGGCTAGGTCAGCACTTATTGCTCACCCCTAATTGCCCTTGGGAAGGTGGTGGTGAACTGCCCTCTTGAACCGCTATGACCACGCGGTGTAGATACACTCCAGTGGTGCTAAGGAAGGAGTTGCAGGATTTTGACCCAGTGACTTTGAAGGAATGGCGATATATTTTTAAGTCGGGTGTGAGCAGTTTAGGTGTTCACTGAGCTGAACGGTCTATCTTATTAGCCTATCTCTGGCTAAGCCACCGAGGAAGGGAAATCTGATTCTCTATTAAGATTCTGACGAGCTCACACGAGAGAGCGGTTACTTTTCTGTGCTTTAAACAGTTAAAAAGGATTTCAGTTACATTCTGATGGGCGATATTCGGATACATCACTCATAACCTAAACCCCTACCTCTGTCGATCGTGGAACTTCCTATGACTCTAGGATCAAAAAGTTTTTGAAAGTAAACTACACCGTTTATTTCTAGTGGTATTTTATTATAAAAGGTTCAAGATTTATAACGTACAGAAGTGCAGAATTAAAAATATGAATTGGTTAATAGTCTTTCGTTATCTGTTAAAAATATCAATCATTTAACAGTACTTTGTTGTCTGCTAACTAATTAACTTCTCTAGGAGAAGGATATATCTACATGGAAAATCCTAAAGTATCTCATTAATTTCTAATACAATTGTAAGAGGGTTGTAGAAACATACTTCGAAAAACCACGATGGTCTTTGCTTGACTAAGCAGGCTGCGGAACAGAACTTTGACTGCACTCTTAACAGGAGAGAGAGTACAGATTCTGAAAATCTGCTTCTATTTTTATACATATTTCTTCCTATTTAGTGAATGGCCTTCCCTGTGTCTTATCTCCCCAACTGAGCAATTTCCTAAAGCCAAATGGCCAGGTTTGCAGTTTGTCAAAAAATGTGATTCAGCGCTCTGAGTATCGGTATGAATGTCGGATGTTTAAGATATATGGTCAGACAGGGCAGTTAAAGACTCCTCTCTAATTTTGTTTATTTCTACTTTTGTTTATTTCTAATGTGTCAAGATTATTAAATATGTAGATGTCAAGATATTAAGAATGGTGTTATCTCGAGTGTCAAAAGTTATATAGCTATGACAGAAAGTTTGCTTCATGAATTCTACTTGCGATCTCTATATACCTTCCCGTGTTCCGGCTTGTGGTTATAATTGCAGGAAGGTAATTTGAAGGATTAATGATCTGTCAACTCAAGGATCTTCTTAGGCCCTGTATTTGTCTAGGGTGACTAAATGAGCGTAAGGGTCAGCTAATGTTTTCGCAGCTGCAAATTGACTTTGGAAAGACCTTCCTACTATAGTGGTTTTATTGCACTTTGAATTTAAACACTTTGTGAATTAATTTCTGCTTATAAGTGTCTTTATTCTAATTTGAATTCTGCGGACAGCGTGCTATCTATCACACGGGATGGTGAGGGGCAGAATTTAAGTGGTGTTCTTCCCAAAGATGATACGATAAACAAGAGTTGCAGTTGTTTGAAACCAAGGTGCATCTGTGCTTTAACTGCAGCGCAATGCTGTTTTCCAACGTCTTGCTAAATTTCAGATCACATTGAGATCTGTACTTCAAATTGAGAAGCCTGGTAGTCTACTGGTTAGAATAATCTTTATTAGTGTGACAAGTAGGCATAACACTGCAATGAAGTTACTGTGGAACGCCCCTAGTCGCCACAGTCCGGCGCCTGTTTGGGTATACAGAGGGAGAATTCAGAATGTCCAATTCACCTAACAAGCACGTCTTTCGGGACTTGTGGGAGGAAACCGGAGCAGCCGGAGGGAATCCGTGCAGACGTCGCACAGACAGTGACGCAAACCGGGAATCGAACCAGGCGCTGTGAAGCAACAGTGCTAACCAATGTGCTACTGTGTCGTCCTGACTCAGAACTACCAAACCAGAGTGTGTTCAGATTCTACAGTGTCATGTGCTCTGGTTTTTCAAAGCTCACTGATGTCCTTTTGAGGAAGGGGAACTTCCATCCCCAGCCACTCTGATCGACAACTGATTCCAGCCCACACTGGTTGTTTGAAGTGGCTTCTGATTCTAAAATTGCAGTGTAATAGCGTCTAGGGATATTCCTACTGGGCCAGTTGTTGCTTCTCAGAACATTTCCTTTTCACAGTAATGCTAGTATATGGTGGGCAAGTTCTCTTAAGCTAGTATGTTGCTCTCGGTATAAAATAGGTGCTAGTACATTTCTTAATTAAACCAGGGTGTGTGTAACGGAAGTAAGCTATTCCAGGAACTTTACTGAAAGATTTCCTCGTGCACTTTCACTTACATGATGCCACTGAAAGCTCGATAACTTCAACTGCATCAATTCCTGTGAATCTCTGTTTGTTGACCTGATGCTCAATATGTTAGACCACTGAATGAATGATGTCCTGTACATTAAAGTGGCAGGGTTGTGAATCAGCCAGTTTGTGTTTGGTGATGGTGTGTTGCAACACTGCAGTCCCAATACCACCAGTTCAACAGGAGCTGCCCGTAGTCACGTCGCTGGTTTATCCGCTGCCAGGGTTGGTTTTGCTGCCACAACTCTTGATGTTTTGAGAGTTGCATGGCTGGCTGCAAACAGGGAGAAGGTCACATACTTTGCCCCGATATCTTTACAGTTCTAATATTGTTATCTTTGGCCAGAATCCCCATCCACATTCAGCCTAACTGGCAAATCACTTAACCAAGGAAAGAATGATCACTCAAATGGACAGCGTGTCATGGGGTTGTGTGACTTGACCATCTGACAATGCAGCAGCATTTTAAATGTTACATAAATCTTAAATGGGTTCGATTTTTATGTCCCTGAGTTTTCGGGCAGTCTGCATTGTAAATGCTCATGACCAGGTAAATCAAATTGTGCGGTCAAGCTCAAACAAAGTTGATAATAGTTCTGTCAACTTCATCCTGTGTGCCACTGCGCATTGTTCTAAACTCAGCTGGTCTTTTCTGTTTTTTAGATGAAATGGAAGAAATCTGATGTGAAATTTGAGGACCGATTTGATAAGTACCTTGATCCATCCTTCTTCCAGCACAGAGTATGTTGCATTTTAAAATTGACCATTTTTGTGACTCTTTTAGCCTGGATTTAAGCTGCAAAGTACTTGTCTCAGTATTAGCACCACGCTCTTTCACTCGAGTGTGCGTTTTGAATGTGTTAACTTGGGCAGTGTATATGAGGCATGCTTTTCAACTGCGAAACATCATAGAACATAGAACGATACAGCGCAGTACAGTCCCTTCGGCCCACGATGTTGCACCGACATGGGAAGTCAAAAACTAAAGGCCATCTAACCTACACTATGCCATTATCATCCATATGCTTATCCAATAAACTTTTAAATGCCTTCAATGTTGGCGAGTGCACTACTGTTGCAGGTAGGGCATTCCACGGCCTCACCACTCTGCGTAAAAAAACCTACCTCTAACCTCTGTCCTATATCTATTACCCCTCAATTGAAGGCTATGTCCCCTCGTGCTAGCCACCTCCATCCGCGGGAGAAGGCTTACTGTCCACCCTATCTAACCCTCTGATCATTTTGTATGCCTCTATTAAGTCACCTCTTAACCTTCTTCTCTCTAACGAAAACAACCTCAAGTCCATCAGCCTTTCCTCATAAGATTTTCCCTCCATACCAGGCAACATCCTGGTAAATCTCCTCTGCCCCCGTTCCAAAGCTTCCACGTCCTTCCTATAATGAGGCGACCAGAACTGTACGCAATACTCCAAATGCGGCCCGTTCTGATCCTGCTCAATCCCGTTCAATCCTTGATCTCGTTATCTGGTATTTGTCTGGAGCCCTGAAATAAAAGCAACGTTCTGTGGATGCTGGAGATTTGAAATGGGCATAGGAAGTGCTGGAAAAACGCAGCAGGTCTCGCAGTCAAAAATAAACCAGAAGTAGTGCAGGATCCCCTGGGGTCCTGCTCATAGCTCTTTTTTTTTTCCCATTTGGAAGCTGATGAGGGTTCGGATTTCTCAAGCGGGTGCAGACAGAGCCTAGCTTCTGGCACCACAAGTGGCCTGAATGTACAAGAGCAGAGGAAGAAGAAAGGAGCAATAGGGCGGCTCATTAGTTAAGAGAACAGACGGGTATTGCTGCAGACGTGACTCCAGGATGGTGTGTTGCCTCCCTGGTGCCAGGGTCGGGGCTGTCACTGACCGACTGCAGGACAGCCTGAAGGGGGAGTGTGATGAGACAGAGGTCGTGCCTTGCATCAAGAATTTAGGCAGTAGACTAAAGAGCAGGACCCCAAAGGTTGTAATCTCTGGATTGCTCCGATGCCATGCGCGAGTGAGTACAGAAAGCGGAGAATAGGGCAGATGGATGGGTGGCTCAAGAGTTGGTGCAGGAGGGAGGGGGTTTAGATTTCTGGATCACGGATTATTTCTGGGGAAGGAGGGTGGACCTGATGTGATAGCAATGGAAAGGATGCAGAGGAGATTCACCAGGATGTTGCCCGGGCTGGAGAGTTTTGGCTATAAAGAGAGATTGGATAGATTTAAGTTGTTTTCCTTGGAGCAGAGGAGACTGAGGGGGGGGGGGGGGGGGGGGGGACAGGATTGAGATGTATAAAATTATGAAGGGCACTGATAAAATCAACAGGAAGAAACCTTTCCCATTGGTTGAGGGATCAGTCACCAGGGGACATCGATTTAAGGTGAGGGGCAGGAGGTTTAGAGGGGATGTGAGGAAAACCTTTCACCCAGAGGGTGGTGGGAGTCTGGAACTCGCTGCCTGAAAGGGTTGTGGAGGCAGATACCCTCGTAACATTGAAGACGTATTTAGATGAGCACTTGCAATGCCATGGCAGACAAGGCTATGATGCAAGTGCTGGAAAATGGGATTAGAATGGATAGGCGGAGTAGTTTTTGATCACAGATACGATGGGCCGAAGGGTATTTTCCAGCTGTCGACGTCTATGACTCTGATGCAACGATTGGCTGAAAGGTTGGCAGTGAACAAGAAGGTCTTTGGTTACAGGAGGATATATACTGGCAGATCAGTGGCAAATGGAATTTAACCCTGAAAAGTGTGAGGTGATGCACTTTGGAAGGAGTAACATGGCAAGGGAGTACTCCACGAATGGCGAGACACTTGGGGGAACAGATGGATCTTGACAAAGAGTCATCGGACTCGAAACGTCAGCCCTTTTCTGTCCCTACAGATGTTGCCAGACCTGCTGAGATTTTCCAGCATTTTCTCTTGCGTTTTGGAGCCCTAATTTGCTCTCCCGACACCCATCCCTCTAACCCCCTATCCAGGGGATCTGAAGTACATGGTATCTCTCCAGTTATCACTTTGCTGGGGATTAGGATTCAATCTTCTGCTTGCGTTCTGCATGAGTGAGTGCTGTGCTGTGTCACGATTTTAGCCAGTAGAGTGACTAGATCAATGGAGTAATCTTTCAGAATCGCAGAATAAAACAGTGCAGCGGAGGCCCTTTGGCACATCGAGTCTGCACCGATGCATGAAAAACACCTGACCTGTCCACCCAATCCCATTTGCCAGCACTTGGTCCGAAGCCTTGAATGTTATGATGTGCCAAGTGCTCATCCAGGTACTTTTTAAAGGATGTGAGGCAACCCGCCTCTACCACCCTCCCAGGCAGTACGTTCCAGACCCTCACCACCCTCTGGGTGAAAGGTTTTTTCCTCGAATCCCCCCCAAACCTCCTGCCAGTGACTTTGAACTTGTGTCCCCTCGTAACTGACCCTTCAACTTCAGCTGCTACCTATCAACGCTGTCCATGCCCCTCATAATCTTGTACACCTCGATCAGGTCGCCCTTCAGTCTCCTCTGCTCCAGTGAAAACAACCCAAGCCTATCCAACCTCCAGCTGTGGCCTCACCAAAGTTCTATACAACTCCGGCATGACATCCCTGCTTTTGTAATCTACGCCTTGATTAATAGTCAAGTGTCACTACCCTATTAGCCTGTCCTTCTGCCTTCAGAGATGTATGGACAAACTAGATGTTGTTGCAGAAGAGATTTACAGGGATGTTGCCAAGGCATAAGGTACTGAGTTATAGGGAGAGATTGGGCAGGCTGGGACTTTTGGAGCGTAGGTGATCTTATAGAGGTGTACAAGAACGTGAGAGGCAAGGATAGGGTGAATGCACTCCGTCTTTGCCCCAGGGTTGGGGAATCGAGAACTAGAGGGCATAGGTTTAAGTTAAAAGGGGAAAGAATTAATGGGAACCTGAGGAGCAACTGTTTACACAGAGGGTGGTACACATGTGGAATGAGCTACTGGAGGAAGTGGTTGAGGCAGAGACATTGACAACATGCAAAAAGCATTTGGACAGATACATGGATAAGGAAAGGGTTCGAGGGATATGGGCCAAATGCAGTCAAGAAAGCATATGGAATACTTGCCTTCATTGGACGGGGCATCGAGTATCAAAACTGGCAAGTCATGCTACAGTTGTATAGAACCTTGGTAAGGCCGCACAAATCTGATCGGCACACAATCAGAAGGATGTGGAGGCTTTGGAGAGGGTGTAGAGCAGGTTTACCAGGATGTTGCCTGGTCTGGAGGGTGTTAACTATGAGGAGAGGCTGAATCGACTCAGACTGTTTTCATTAGAACAACGGAGGTTGAGGGGCGAGGAAGATCGTGAAAGGCACAGGCATGGGTAGAGTGGATGGGCAGGCACTCTTTCCCAGGCTGGAGGGGTCAGTCACGGGGGCGGGGGGGCAAAGTTTAGAGGAGATGTGCGAGGCAGGTTTTTTTTTTTACACAGAGGGTGGTGAGTGCCTGGAACGCACTGCCAGGGGAGGTTGTGGAAGCAGATACGTTAACAGCGTTCAAAAGGCATCTCGACAAATACATGGATATGATGGGTATAGAGGGATACGGCTGAAGGTTTTGGTCAAGAGAGGTATAATGACCATACAGTCCTGGAGGGCTGAGGGGCTAGTTCTGTACTTTGTTCTTCGTTCAAATGGGATTAGCTTTATGGTTGGCATGGACCAGTTTGGGCCGAAGGGCCTGTCTCCGTTCCGTAGATTCTATGATTTATAAACAAGCCAAGGTCCCTATGTTTCTCAGAACTTCCCGGTGTCAGGCCATTCATTGAATGTTTCCGTGACACATTACTCCTTCCAAAGTGTATCAACTCTCACTTTTTAGGGTTAATTTCCAGCAGCCACTTTCCGCCCATTTGACCATCCCGTCTATATCTTCCTGTAACGCAAGACACTCAACCTCACTTTTAACCACCCGACCAATCTTTGTGTCATCTGCAAACTTACTGATTTCCCCCTCCACACATAGTCATCTCTGTCATTTATCTTAATGACAAACAACAGGGGACCCAGCACAGATCCCTGTGGTACACCGCTGGTCACTGGATTCCAGACACTAAAGCAGCTGGTCTGTCATCACCCTCTGTCTCCTACAGCTCAGCCAATTTTGAATCCACGTTCTCAAGTTACCCTGTGTCCCATGTGCATTCACCGCCTTAATAAGCTTCCCAGCTTATTAACAGCTTTTATTTCAACAGCTTTGCTGAAATCCATGTAAACTACATCAACTGCACTACCCTCATCTACACACCTGGTCACATGCTAATGTTAATGTAATTATGGGTCTCCTGGCATTGCTTGCCTGAGGGTGTGATTGATGTGGTGAACGATTTGCATTTGTATAGCACCTTTCACATCCTCAGGGCACCCCAAAATGTTTTGCAGCTAATGAGCTCCTCTTGAAGTGGAGTCATTGCTGTAGTGTCGGAAATACGACATCCAGTTTTTACACGGCAAGCTCCCACAAACTGAGGTGATAATCAGTCATTATCAGCTGATGTTGACTGAGGGATAAATATTGGGGAGGACGATGGGGATAGCTCATCTCTACTTGGGGTAGTACCATGGGACCATCTTATGTCCAACTGAGAGAGCAGTTTAACGTCTCGTCTGGAAGATGGCCCTCCGACAGTGCAGCAGCCCTTCACTGAAGCGGAGCATCAGTTCAGATTTTTAAGCTCGAGTCTCGGATAGGAGACTTAAAGCAGCCTTCTGACTGAGGCGGGAATGTTACAAGTGAGCCACTGCTGTTGGCATAAGTGGACAAGAGTTGAGGTTTCCCAGAATTCAGTTTACAGATGCAATATAATATAGGATGAAAACTATCTACACCTTTGAACGTTGATCAGCTCTTCTCCTGTGGGCTTTGTCATAGTTAGCGTACTTTATAGGTGAGTCAATAACCAGCTACTTAAACGTATAAATGATAAAGTGTAATCTGAGTATTGAGAAATCATAAGCAAGAAGTCCTGAATGCCCTCCTTTTCTAAATAATGGGCAGGACTTAAAAAGAGTGCTGAACTGGAAACACTTTCATTGCATGGTAAAGTCGATGCAGTGATTTTCAGTTGACTCAAGTTCATGCTGGACAATAAATGTTCTTGTTCTCGATTAATCAATCTTTTCCAATCTGGTAGATGGTCAACATTTGTCCAATGTAGCTGCAGCTTGTTATGAGTCATACTAGGAGTTCATGTTGTTTCCGATGAAGTAAATGAGATAATTTAATGGTAATGGTTAGTTCTAATATTTTTTTTAAATGCTGTGTTATCATTTTTCTTTGCCTCCCAATGTATTGTTTCTCAATGTTGTCCACTTTCCTTCTAAAGGTGTTGACTTCTCGTCTGTTTTGACTAAATGGGTGCTGCTTGCGCCCCTGTACTTGACCTCTTTGTGAGCCATGCTGTTTAATCACAACGGGTATCATTGCTGACCCAGCCCTAGTCCTTGCCCAATGTTCACACACCGTGGCCAATTATACATTGGTCAGTGTGTATAAGTTTCCCGACGGCTCGAACCACAGTGCCATGTTGCTTCTGTTAAAGCTTATCTTATTGAACGTTGGTTTGCCACAGGGAATTTGTGTTTCAGATATAGGATATAACTTTGCATGCCAAATCTGTAAAGTGAATTAATGTGCAAATTCTAAAGATGCCACTTTTTTTTTCGGCTGGTAGATTCACTGGTTTTCTATCTTCAACTCCTTCATGATGGTGATTTTCCTTGTGGGATTGGTTTCCATGATTTTAATGCGCACATTAAGAAAGGATTATGCCAGGTACAGCAAGGAAGAAGAAATGGATGACATGGTAAGGATCTGTCCTTTGATCATGGCCAACATCGAGGGCCGAAGGGCCCGTACTGCGCTGTTATGTTCTATTTTCGCAATTACTTTTCAGAATGATGATTGGCTTCTCTTGGGATAAGCTTGAAGCGCCTGAGAAGTATGAAGCAGACGTGCCTTGCTTTGGCCTGGTAGCATTACCTCCTGCACAGTGTATCTGAATGAGGACGTGCACAGCCTCTGCCTGTGTTGCTTCATGTTTTATGAAATTTGTCATTATTGTGTCACTGACAATTGGTTCGAGGTGGCCTTAACCACTTGATTTTCTTTTTTTTTAAAAAAACATTTTATTCAGACATTTATAATTTTATGACAGTAAACAGTACAAATATAAACATAGGGCAAAAAAAATCTCTCCATCTCTCACTAATCCCGCCCACCCTAAACACAAAGCAGCCTAACCCCCCCCCCCCCCCCCCCCCCTCTTTATTGACAGATTAGCTTTCCCCGAAGGAATCGACAAACGGCCGCCACCTCAGGACGAACTTAATTTTCTCAAGTCTGAGAAACCCGGCCATTTCGCTAACCCAAACCTCTGATTTTGGGGGCTTCGAGTCCTTCCACGCTACCAAAATCGGTCTCCGGGCTACCAAGGCCAAAACGTCAGCCTCTCTCGCCCTCTGGACTCCCAGAGAACCACTGGTGTATTTACTCATTGGTTGAGCCGTGGATTTGGCAAACCTGTTACATTTTGAATCGACTGGCACTTTTAATTTGAACGGTAACCTGGCAGCAAATCCTATTTCTACAGTGCAGAAGGTGACCATTTGGCCCATTAAGTCTGCACCGACTCTCTGAAGGAGTACCCCTACCCCTGTAACCCCACCTAACTGTTGGACACAAAGGGCAATTTAGCGTGGCCAATCCACCTAATCTGCACATCTTTGGACTGTGGGAGGAAACCGGAGCACCCGGAGGAAACCCACGCAGACACGGGGAGAACGTGCAAACTCCACGCCAGTCACCCAAGGTCAGAATTGAACCTGGATCCCTGGTACTGAGGGGCAGTGTGCCCCCTTTGTTGAATATAACACACTGCCATCTCTATAGAAAGATTTCACACATTCCCAAAAGTTCAAAGGGACAAAAATACAAGGTTGGTTATTCAAGCAGTTTATAGAGAGACAAGTTGCCACACCTTTAATTTTCCTTTTAAGAAAACATTTTATTGAGTATATATTTTATGTAGTAACTTGTTTATTTTTTTAAAAATGCTTAATAGTTTAAAACACTATTTCTGATGTTATGATCTTTTACTTAATAATGAGGCACCTGAGGCATTCGGATAATCCCAGGACTGAATAATAGACTGACTTAAGGTTTCTGTAGCTTTGGTATGTCACAATATTTCATCGGATAGTAAGGTCAATGAAAAGCCTTTCTCAGACATAAAATGGCAGCAGCAGTGGACCATAGGTCTCATTGTGTTTCCTCCGCCATGCTTAGGAACATGGCTGAATTTGAGTTGCAATTCCATTTTCCCGCCCATTCCCATATCCCTTAATTCCTTGTGACATCAAAAATCTTGTCTATCCCAGCCAATACTTTCAGCGACGGAGCATCCACAAACCTTGGGCCTGGATAATTTCAAAGAATCGCTACCTTCGGAGTGAAGAAATTTCTTCTCCCCTCAGCTCTAAATGATTGACCCCTGATCCTGAGTCTATGCCCCGTGTTTTAGATTCCCCAACCAGCAGAAACGTTCTGTGTCCACCTGTGTCCCTCGTTGTTCTGAACTCCAGTGAGTATAGACCCATTTACTCAGCCTCTCATCATAGGGCAGGCGTTTCATCCCCGGGACCAATTTATTGAATCTTTGCACCCTCCAATGTGAATATATCCATTGTGAAACGGGGAGACCAAAACTGTGCACAGTCTTTCTGGTGCGTTCTCACCAAAACCCTGTACAACTGTATTCTTCTTTATTCTTGTACTTCAATCCTGTGCGATAAAGGCAACTTGTCATTTATTTGCCTTTCTAATTGCTTGCTGCACCTGTTTGCTAACTTCTGTGTTCCTTTTTACAAGCACACCCACCTCTCATTGAAAAACGATTACAGGTTTTACATCTTTTTGAAACAAAATTGCTTTTCCATTCCCAACAACCAAAGTAAATAATTTCTCTCTTCCTCAAGTTATCCTGTATCAACCACCTTGTTGCCCACTCACCTTACCTGTCTACATTCTTCTGCAGCCACTGTGTCCTCCCAACAGCTTACCTTTCCACCCACGGTTGCACAGTGGTTAGTGCCGTTGCTTCACAGCACAGGTTTGATTCCTGTCTTGGGTCACTGTCTGTGTGGAGTCTGCACTTTCTTCCAGTAGACACATGGGTTTCCACCGGGTGCTCCGGTTTTCTCAAATCCCACAAATCCCGAAAGATATTCTGAATTCTCCCTCTGTGTTCCCGAACAGGCGCTGGAGTGTGGCGACTGGGGGATTTTCACAGTAACTTCATTGCAGTGTTAATGTAAGCCTACTTGTGACACTAATAAAAATTATTATTATTAGTTTGGTACAAGCAGCAAACTTATGCTAATCATACTGTGCTTTTCTAAGTGCATTGTTAAGGCTTTCTTAATAGATACTAGCATGATTGAGTCAGGCTAACTGGCCTATAGTTCACTATCTCCTCTCTCTCATTGAAAAATGGTGCAACATTTGCCAATTTCCAATCCAATGGGACTATTCCCGAATCAAAGAAATTTTGGAATAATCATAGCTAACACATCCACCCTCTGTAGCTATCTGTGTTAAATCCCAAGACCATCAGCCCCTGAGGATTTATCAGATTCTTATCCCTTAAGTTTCTCCAAAATTTATCTTTGTTGACATTAAGTATCCGCCTATTTCTGGTACGAAATATGTATCTATCCCATGACCGGGTGTTTTTCATGCTTCGGGGAAGACTTGATGGGCCAAAGGGCCTCTTCTGTGATGTATTATTCTGTGATGCTGATTCTGATCAGCTCACGCGGGCAAAAGAAAACTCCTTGCCACCTACCACCTCATAGCTGATTAATGAGGACACTGCCATGTTAAACACCAGATGAATGCAGCACTGAGAATAGCATTGTCACAGACCACTCTGGATGGGATACTTCAACATGGACCATCATGGGGGGCATGGTAGCACTGCTACTGACCAAACTAGCCAGGTCCTGAAGGGTATAATCTGCCAGACTGGGTCTGCGGCAGGTTTTTGATAGAACCAGTACACGGGGAGGGGGGGGGGAATTACTTTTCCTCATCCTTGCCAGTCTCCCTTCCATAGGTGCATCTGTCTATGACAGTATTGGTAGAAGTGACCAACCCACAGTCCTTTTGGAGATGAAGCCTTATCTTCACGTTAAGGATACCCTGTACCTGTGCTGAATGTGGCAGATTAAGAACAGATCAGGCATCTCTAAACTGGGCACCAATGAGGCACTGTGAGCCATCATCAGGATTGGACTCCACCACAATGTGACCTTGCATATCCCTCACCATCAAACAAGGTGACCAGTCCTGGCTCAATGAGGGAATGTGAACAAACATGTCAGGAACAGCACCAAGAATACTTTAAAATTGTCAACCCAGAGAAGCTACAACGCAGCACTTGCATACATGTGAAACAGTGGAAACAGCATGTGATGGACAGAGCTAAGCAACCCTACAGTAGACATTAAACGAGCTCCATGAACATCCCCATCCTCAATGATGACAGAGCCCAGCATGTGACAACATTTGCAATCCTCTTCAGCCAGAAGTACCAAGTAGGTGATTCATCTCTGCCTCCTCGTGAGCTCCCCACCATCACAGAGGGTGAAGCTCAATAAATCAGTGTAGTACTGAAGTACTGTGTTCCAGAATTAGCTGCACCTCTAGCCAAGTTGTTTCAGTACAGCTGCAGCTGGTGTACCGCAAGGATCTGTTTTGGGGACACTGCCGTTTGTCATTTTTTAAAATGACCTGGAAGAGGGTGTAGAAAGATGGGTTAGTAAATTTGCAGATGACACGAAGGTCGGTGGAGTTGTGGATAGTGCTGAAGGATGTTATAGGATACAGAGGGACATAGATAAGCTGCAGAGCTGGGCTGAGAGGTGGCAGATGGAGTTTAATGCGGAAAAGTGTGAGGTGGTTCACTTTGGAAGGAGCAACAGGAATGCAGAGTACTGGGCTAATGGCAAGATTCTTGGTAGTGTAGATGAACAGACAGATCTTGGCATCCAGGTACATAAATCCCTGAAAGTTGCTACCCAGGTTAATAGGGCTGTTAAGAAGGCATATGGTGTGCTAGCCTTTATCAGTAGGGGGATTGAGTTTCGGAGCCACAAGGTCATGCTGCAGCTGTACATAACTCTGGTGCGGCTGCACCTGGAGTACTGCGTGCAGTTCTGGTCACCACATTATAGGAAGGATGTGGAAGCTTTGGAAAGGGTTCAGAGGAGATTTACTAGGATGTTGCCTGGTATGGAGGGAAGGTCTTACGAGGAAAGGCTCAGGGAATTGAGGTTGTTTTCGTTAGAGAGGAGAAGGCTGAGAGGTGACTTTTTTTTTTATAAATTTAGATTAGCCAATTATTTTTTCCAATTAAGGGGCAATTTTAGCGTGGCCAATCCACCTACTCTGCACATTTTTGGGTTGTGGGGGCGAAACCCACGCAGACACGGGGAGAACGTGCAAACTCCACACGGACAGTGACCCAGAGCCGGGATCGAACCTGGGACCTCAGCGCCGTGAGACGGTTGTGCTAACCACTAGGCCACCGTGCTGCCGGGCTGAGAGGTGACTTAATAGAGACATATAAGATAGTCAGAGGGTTAGATAGGGTGGACAGTGAGAGTCTTTTTCCTCGGATGGTGATGACCAACACGAGGGGACATAGCTTTAAATTGAGGGGTGATAGATATAGGACAGATGTCAGAGGCAGTTTCTTTACTCAGAGAGTAGTAGGGGTGTGGAACGCCCTGCCTGCAACAGTAGCAGACTCGCCAAATTTAAGGGCATTTAAGTGGTCACTGGATAGACATATGGATGAAAATGGAATAGTGTAGGTCAGATAGGCTTCAGATGGTTTCCGTGAGCTGGCCCACCCTGTTAGCTCTGTTGGCGTCAAGCATCCATCCTAACCCCCCTCCTCCCCAAACCACTGGTTCCACCCCCCGCCCTCCTCTCAAACATATATATGCAAAACATCACAATCCCCAACAAACACACAGAAGAAAATTCCACCCACCATCCCCCATTAAGAACAAAGTTAACCCGCAAACAAAATGGAGCAACGGCCCCAAGCTTTGTGTAAAACATTACATACGAAACCCAAAGAGAAAAGAAATTTAGCAGCGTATCAAGAACATAACTACACCTCCCGATTCCCCGCTGGGTCACTGTCTGTGTGGAGTCTGCACGTTCTACCTGTGTCTGCGAGGGTTTCTTCCGGGTGCTCCGGTTTCCTTCCACAGTCCAAAGACATGCAGGTGAGGTCGATTGGCCATGCTAAATTGCCCCTAGTGTCCAAAAAGGTTTGGAGGGGTTATTGGGTTCTGGGGATAGGGTGGAAGTGAGGGCTTAAGTGGGCCAGTGCAGACTCGATGGGCCGAATGGCCTTCTGCACTGTATGTTCTATGTACCAAAGCTCTCCTGGAGAAAGTCCACCAGCTGATCCGTTGACGACTGGGCCGGCAATTTCGGTCTCTGACCCTCTGACGTATTCTCCTGTGCTGCAGACTCCACTCCCTTCTTCGATCAACGATCTCTCCTGTTCAGACCACTTCTGGTCCACGAATCTACACACTGGTGGGGAATCCTTCTCCTCTACATCACCAGTCTCCTGTGTTGACAATCAAATCTACTGTAAATCAGGAAAAAGGTCCCAAAGGTCCACCACGAGCAGGAGCTACCAAATAAGCGACCACTCGCTCCATGGCCACCACCGGAGGTGTTTCACCGCCCTTTTGAGTGAAGGCATTCCTCCACACCTCAGACCTGCTCTTTATTCTGAGACTGTCCCTGGTTCTAGACCCCGCCCTCAGCCAGGGATCTTTTTCAAGTCAAAGCATTCTATTGGAGAGGTTAATAGTCATGAAATTTTCCTGTAGAGGACAAGCTGTAAACATGTTGGTTTTCTTCTTGATGGCCTAAATCCACGTTGAGATTCGGGGAGTAGCTCTTCAAGTACAAGATGTCGCTTCAGAAGCGTTCTTGTAATAAACTTTCTTGCAATGAAAAGCAGGGAGAGATACCTGCTATAATTTCCACCATTGGATTTGTCCCTTTCCTAATGGTTGACACAATCATGGCGCCGTTGAGATCATTCAGGACTTCCACTTCATTCTAGATCTGTAGGATGAGGGTATGGAGCCGTAATGTTAGTTGGAATTGATTCTTGATTGAAAAGGTTGTCAAAATTCTCCCTCCAACAGGTGTTGACAGCTTTCCTTGATCAGCTCTCTCTCTATCCTCCAATTTCAGACAAGCTGGTCCTTGAGTACTTGGGCCATAAATGGTCTTTGTGGCAGTGAAAAAGCCATAGATCTCATATCAGAGAGATGGTGATTTTTTCCCCCCTGCCTGCCCACCACATGCTCGTCATGTTGTCGGTACACCTTTGTACCTCTGCTTGTTGCTCAGCCATTTTCTCTTCCTTTGGGTCAGCCAGAAAGCCTTGCGATCAATCGGTTCGTTGATATCCTGATCATTTTCATCAAAGGGTGGTACGGTAACACGGTGGTTAGCATGGCTGCTTCACAGCTCCAGGGCCCCAGGTTCGATTCCTGGCTTGGGTCACTGTCTCTGCGGAGTCTGCGCGTTCTCCCAGTGTCTGCGTGGGTTCCCTCCGGGTGCCCCGGTTTCCTCTCTGTCTAAAGATGTGCAGGTTAGGTGGACTGGCCATGATAAATTGCCCTTAGTGTCCAAAAAGATTGGGTGGGGTTATGGGGATAGGGTGGAGGTGTGGGCTTAAATTGGGTGCTCTTTCCAAGGACCGGTGCAGACTCAATGGGCCGAATGACCTCCTGCACTGTAAATTCTATGATTCAAACCAATCCTGACGTTTCCTTTTCTTTAAATAAATTTAGAGTACCCAATTAATTTTTTCCAATTAAGGGGCAATTTAGCGTGACCATTCCATCTAGCCTGCACATCTTTGGGCTGTGGGAGTGAAACCCATGCAAACACGGAGAGAATGTGCAAATTCCACACGGATAGTGACCCAGGGCCGGGATCGAACCTGGGACCTTGGCGCCGCGAGGCAGCAGTGCTAACCACTGTGCCACTGTGCTGCCCTTCCTGACGTTTCCTAACATGATCCCAGCGCATTGATAATATTGGCCATCAGGACATTCCAAGCACTGAGGGACACACTTCTGCTCTTGATTGAAGTTTGGAATTTTTTACTGCAGACATTACTGAAATAGGTGTCTCCTGATTGGATCGTTCAGAGCTTCGCTACATCTCTCCTGTTGCACCCCTCATTTTGGAGCCGGTATGACGGGCTTAATTCAGTGAATAAGTCGGATCGGTCCATTGGCCCCTGTCATTTTCTGGAAATGCAAACCTCTTTGGGAAGTGAGCATAGTGGATCCTGAAAAGGGCTTCACAGTCACAGCTGCCGAAAAGATTTCTATGGTTCTACTTATTGCCCAGGTTCTGCAATGAGGTTCTGCAATGAGGAGGTGGACTTTAGAACCCACCTGGGTGTGTAGGGTCATTGATAGGTCGAGAGCAGTTAATAAATATAGCGTTTCCTGGGCTTTATTAATTGGTGCGTAGAGTAAAGAGCAAGACCTTTAATTGAACCTGTTTCAGACATTAGTTTGGCCTCCGATGGAGTATTTGCATCCAGTTCTGGGTGCTGTATCATTGAATTTCTACAGTGCAGAAGGAGGCCATTTGGCCCATCGAGTCTGCACCGACCCTCTGGAAAAAGTACCCTACCTCGGCCCACATCCCCACCCTATCCTCATAACCCCACTTAACCTGTAGATCTTTGGCCACAAATGGGCAATTTAGCATGGCCAATCCACCTAACTAAACTTGCCCAGGAGCCTCATAATTTCCCATTTGATTTTGGGAATGGGAAAGTCCGTCACTGCCCTTCAGCCGTTGTGGGCATCACTTGACGCTGTCCCACCACATGACCAAAATAGGTGACTTTTGCCGTGGCAAAAATTCACTTTTGGCCAAAGTGATTACTAGCCTGGACAACTCCATTAGAACCATAGAATAGAACCCCGACTGCAGAAGGAGGCCATTTGGCCCATCGAGTCTGCGCCTACCCTCTGAAAGGGCACCCCAGCTAGGCCCACTCCCCCACCCTCTTCCTATAACCCACTCAACCTGACACTAAGGGCAATTTTTTATCATGGTCAATCTAGCTAACCTCATCATTGGATTGTGGGAGGAAACTGTAGCACCCGAAGGAAACCCCCACACACACAGGGAGGAAGTGCAAACTCTCACCGTCATCGATGTCAGAATTGAACCTGGGTCTCTGACACTGAGGCAGCTGTGCTAACTATGCTGCTGCTCTTGTACTTTAGAAAAGATGTGAAGGCACTGGAGTGAGTGCAGAAACATTCATGAGAATGGTTCTCGGGATGCAAAACTTCAGTTATGGACATAGGTTGGAGAATTTGGGACTGTTTTCCTTGGATTAGAGAAGACCCGAGGAAAAGCTTTATCACTCAGCGAGTTGGGGTCTGGGACATTCTGCCTGAGAGTGTGGTGGACGCAGGTTCAATCGAGGCATTCAAAAGGGAATTAAACTTAGTTGAAAAGGAAGAATGTGCGGGGTTGCGGGGGGGATGTGTCATGTGAGAGTACCTTTAAGAAATGTGTGTTTAAGAAATGTACCTTTAAGAAATGGGTGTTCATCAGTGATGTCAGTGTGGGTGGAGCTGGGCTGTCTGTCGGTTTTTTACTTTTGTTTTAGGCTGTTTGCTGCAGGGTGTGTTTGAGTTTTGTTTTCAGAGCTGGATAGCTGCAGTCACAGCCAGAAGGGGTATTAGTCTCTCTCTCTAATCTAAAGACTGTAAATCGATCCTTTGGTGATTTAAAACTAATAACTGCTCTCAGTAGTGCCTTTAACCTGATGTGCTTCTGTTAAAAGTTTTATTTTTTAGTCTTATGGATGTTAAAAGGACAGCTAAAGGATTACTTAGTGTTGCATTCTTTAGGGGTTGTATTTGAATTAATGGTTGCTAAGATGTTCACTTTAAAAAGGTTGACTTGAGTTCATAGAATAAACATTGTTTTGCTTTATACTTTTCCATTTCTGCTCTACCACACCTGTAGAGTGGGCCGTGTGCTCCCCATACCACAATCTATTAAAAGTTGTGGGTCAGGTGAACACCATGATACACTTTGGGGTTCTCTAAACCTTGGCCAATAACAAATGACACCAACTAAATTGCTGATTTGGAGAGGTGGTGGAGACGTAATGGCCTGTAATAATTCTGAGATTTGCAGCATTTATGCTGTTTTTCAATTTTGCACTTTTTAGTTACAATTCTTGAAAGATCAGAATATTCTTACCGTGCAACCTATGCACCTGCAGCAGTATGTATATTCAATCTACATCAAACAAAAGGTCTAATGATGGGCAGCACGGTAGCACTGTCGCTTCACAGCGCCAGGGTCCCAGGTTCGATTCCCGGTTTGGGTCACTGTACGGAGTCTGCAAGTTCTCCCCGTGTCTGCGTGGGTTTCCTCGGGTGCTCTGGTTTCCTCCCACAAGTTCCGAAAGATGTGCTGTTAGGTGAATTGGGCATTCTGAATTCTCCCTCTGTGTACCCGAACAGGCGCCGGAATGTGGCAACTGGGGGCTTTTCACAGTAACTTCACTGCAGTGTTAATGTAAGCCTACTTGTGACAATAAAGATTATATTTATAAAAAAAAAGATTTGCATCAAAGGCCACTTAAGTTCTTCCTTGTGATAGGGGGAACAGGCACAAAATAATAGGCAACTGTCTCGAATACAAAGCCTCCGAATGAACTGCAAATTTGCTGGAAGCATGAGCGAGGGAAGTAACCTTACAGTGACCTAACTTTGTGGTGAAAGGTCTGGTTCATGAGCTTTTTCTGACTGTCCTCACGTTGTCTGTGCCAGCCCAGTACAAGCATCCTTTCTGGAGATCAAGGCCCAGTTGTGGCCCATCAGACCCAAGCCTTCGTTCATAAGAAGCAGAATTAGGCCACTCAACCCATCGAGTCTGCTCCGCCATTCAATCATAGCTGATATTTTTCTCATCCCCATTCTCCTGCCTTCTCCCCATAACCCCTGATCCCCTTATTGATCAAGAACCTGTTTATCTCTGTCTTAAATACACTCAGTGATTTGGCCTCCACAGCCTTCTGCGTCAAAGAGTTCCACAGATTCACCACCCTCTGGCTGAAGAAATTCTCCATCTCTGTTTTAAAGGATTGTCCCTTTAGTCTGAGATGGTGACCTCTGGTTCTGGTATTTCCTACAAGTCCACGTCTACTCTATCCAGCCCTCACAGTATCTTGTAAGTTTCCATAAGATCCCCCCTCATCCTTCTGAACTCCATTGAGTACAGACCCAGAGCCCTCAACCGTTCCTCATACGACAAGCTCTTCATTCCAGGGATCATTCTTGTGAACCTCCTCTGGACCCTTTCCAAAGTCAGCACATCCCTCCTTAAATAAGGGGCCCAAGACTGCTCACAATACTCCAAATGGGGTCTGACAAATGGGCTTTATACAGCCTCAGAAGTACATCCCTGCTCTTGTATTCTAACCCTCTCGACATGAATGCTAACATTGCATTTGCATTCCTAACTGCCGACTGAACCTGCACGCTACCAGTGCAGTAGATAACGGGGAGCCGATGGATGTGGTATATCTGGATTTCCAGAAAGCCTTTGACAAGGTGCCACACAAAAGGTTGCTGCATAAGATAAAGATGCATGGCATTAAGGGTAAAGTAGTAGCATGGATAGAGGATTGGTTAATTAATAGAAAGCAAAGATTTGGGATAAATGGGTGTTTCTCTGGTTGGCAATCAGTAGCTAGTGGTGTCCCTCAGGGATCCGTGTTGGGCCCACAATTGTTCACAATTTACATAGATGATTTGGAGTTGGGGACCAAGGGCAATGTGTCCAAGTTTGCAGATGACACTAAGATGAGTGGTAAAGCGAAAAGTGCAGAGGATACTGGAAGTCTGCAGAGGGATTTGGATAGGTTAAGTAAATGGGCTAGGGTCTGGCAGATGGAATACAATGTTGACAAATGTGAGGTTATCCATTTTGGTAGGAATAACAGCAAACGGGATTATTATTTAAACGATAAAATATTAAAGCATGCCGCTGTTCAGAGAGACTTGGGTGTGCTAGTGCATGAGTCGCAGAAGGTTGGTTTACAAGTGCAACAGGTGATTAAGAAGGCAAATGGAATTCTGTCCTTCATTGCTAGAGGGATGGAGTTTAAGACTAGGGAGGTTATGTTGCAATTGTATAAGGTGTTAGTGCGGCCATACCTGGAGTATTGTGTTCAGTTTTGGTCTCCTTACTTGAGAAAGGACGTACTGGTGCTGGAGGGTGTGCAGAGGAGATTCACTAGGTTAATTCCAGAGCTGAAGGGGTTGGATTTTGAGGAGAGGTTGAGTAGACTGGGACTGTACTTGTTGGAATTTAGAAGGATATGGGGGGATCTTATAGAAACATTTAAAATTATGAAGGGAATAGATAGGATAGATGCGGGCAGGTTGTTTCCACTGGCGGGTGACAGCAGAACTAGGGGACATAGCCTCAAAATAAGGGGAAGTAGATTTAGGACTGAGTTTAGGAGGAACTTCTTCACCCAAAGGGTTGTGAATCTATGGAATTCCTTGCCCAGTGAAGCAGTTGAGGCTCCTTCATTACATGTTTTTAAGGTAAAGATAGATAGTTTTTTGAAGAATAAAGGGATTAAGGGTTATGGTGTTCGGGCCGGAAAGTGGAGCTGAGTCCACAAAAGATCAGCCATGATCTAATTGAATGGCGGAGCAGGCTCGAGGGGTCAGATGGCCTACTCCTGCTCCTAGTTCTTATGTTCTTATGTTAAACTTAAGAGGTTCGGGAACAAGGACTCCCAAGTCCCTTTGTGCTTATGATTTCCTAAGCGTTTCCCCATTTAGAAAATAGTCTATGCCTAGATTCCTCTTTCCAAAGTGCATAACCTCACACTTTTCCACATTGTATTCCATCTGCCACTTCATTGCCCACTCTCCTAGCTTGTCCAAATCCTTCTGCAACCCACCTGCTTCCTCAATACTACCTGCTCCTCTACAGATCTTTGTATCATCTGCAAACTTAGCAACAGTGCCTTCAGTTCCTTCTTCCAGATCATTCATGTATATTGTGGAAAGTTGTGGTCCCAGAACCGACCCCTGAGGCACACCACTAGTCACCGGCTACCATCCTGAAAAAGATCCCTTTATCCCCACTCTCTGCCTTCTGCTAGTCAGCCAATCCACTATCCATGCCAGGATCTTGCCTTTAACACCATGGGCTCTTAACTTATTTAACAGTCTCCTATGCAGCACCTTGTCAAATGCCGTAGGAAATTTTCTCCTGGTTCCGGGCACTTGAGAAATGTTAAAACGTCCACTTTCAACACTTCAAATAAGTAAAATATTTGATTGCAGGTGCTAAAATGCCACTGACAGCTCTCCAGAAACAACATTTGGACTTTTACAATTTGTAATGTTACCTGCTTGGACTTTCGCCCAGCTTCTTGAGGTTTTTCTTTTGGCGTCCGTTTACAAGAAAGTGTTTGCTAACTGGATTGAAGGTGCATACGAGTCTAACCCATAGTGAAATTATATTTTAACAGGACAGAGACCTGGGAGATGAGTATGGGTGGAAACAAGTTCATGGTGATGTATTCAGACCATCTAGTCACCCGCTGATATTTTCATCACTGATAGGATCTGGTTGCCAGATATTCTTTGTGTCCTTCATTGTCATTGTAGTGGCAATGGTAGAAGACCTATATACAGAGTAAGTATATATTTATCTATATCACATGTTATAGTCTTTTATTGTTTTAAATACTAGTTTAGTAAGTGCTTCTGCAAAAGATTGTGTGCAATGCTCTTTTCAGTATGAAAAATCTAGTCTTTGAGAGTGCTTTTATATCTATCTTGTTGTGGCCTAGTGTGTGATTGTCTCTTGAAATACTTAACCTCACAGGCATGGTCCCAGGTTTGAGCCATAGATTATCCAGAGCTTGTTGATCTCTGCCTGGGCAGCACTAGGGAATGTGCCAGCTCGATCCCGAAGCTGCTAGCTTCGAAGCTGTTTGGAGCTGGGGCTGGAGTGGGAAAAGTGAGCCTTTGCTCTGACTGCACCCTTCAACCTCCCCCTCGCCCATCTGCTAAAGAGTACAACAAGTCATGTAGAAATGGATTGAGCACCAGCTGTGATGCTCCCTATGATGAGATAACGGCAGGCGGAAAAATTGGAATTAACAGACCCTGTAGAAATATCCTAACAGCAGCCGATTTGTCGGGAAGGAGGAAAAAAGTGGTTGGGCTCTGTGTTGTGTCTCTGTGACCTGACCTGCTGCCTCACCTTGCTGAGCTCGGAGAGGTCACTAGTTACTATTTTACAGTGAAACGCAAACATGTTTTTACACTTGTCCCTCTTAAGCTGACCTGGTGATTCATTTTCGCTGAGTGCTGACGGAATTCTTGATACTTCACCCAGTTGTCTTCTGATGGAAGAGATACGTGTCCCTCACTTTGTAAGTGGCAAATAACATTCCTGCCACACAACCAGGCAATGATTCATCTCCAACAACAGTAATCATAATAATCGCTTATTGTCACAAGTAGGCTTCAATGAAGTTACTGTGAAAAGCCCCTAGTCGCCACATTCCAGCGCCTGTTCGGGGAGGCCGGTACGGGAATTGAACCCGCGCGGCTGGCATTGTTCTGCATTGCAAGTCAACTATTTAGCCCACTGTGCTAAACCAGCCCCAAGAGAGAATCTGACCACTCCCTTGACATTCAGTGACACTACCTTCGCTGAATCCACCACCATCCACATCCTGGGGGTTACCGTTGACCGGAAACTGATCCTGACCTACCATGTAACCGTAGCTACCATGTAACTACAAGAACTGGTTGGAAGCTAGAGATTCTGAGGAGTAACTAACTTGGTTCCCCAAAGCCTGCCTGAAAGGCACAAATCAGCAGTGTGCTGAAATACTCTCCAGGGGCTGGTTTAGCACATTGGTCTAGATCGCTGGCTTTTAAAGCAGACCAAGGCAGACCAGCAGCACGGTTCAATTCCCATACCAGCCTCCCCGAACAGGCGCCGGAATGTGGCGACTGGGGGCTTTTCACAGTAACTTCATTTGAAGCCGACTTGTGACAATAAGCGATTTTCATTTCATTTCACTTGCCTGGATGCGTGCAGCTCCAACAACACTCAAATCCAAGACGGCCACTTGATCAGCACCACATCTACTACCTTTAACATGCCACCAGCACACAGTGGCAGCCATGTTTACTATCCACAAGATGTACTGCAGTAACTGACCAAGCCTCCTTCAACAGCTTCCAGACCAGTTACCTCAGCCAGAAGGACAAGGGCCGCAGACACATGGGAGCCCCGCCATTTTGAAAGTTCCCCTCCAAGCCACGCACCATCCTGATTATCAATGGGTCAACATCCTGGAAATCCCTAACAGCACCATAGGTGTGCTTACATCAGATGTACTGCAGCTGTTCAAGAAGTCAACTCATCACCTTCAAGGGCAGTTAGACATGAGCAAGAAATATTGACCTCACCAAAAGGTGCTCAAATACTGTGAAATAATTTTTCGGAGATGGCATTTAACAGGGTATTTGCAATGGCAGCCTCACATCTAAACGGCTCCTGCTCTTCCCAGCAGCAGTCACTGGATGTGGATGCCATGCCTAAACTATACAGCACTCAGCCAGCCGCATCACGTTTGTACACAGACACACAAAGATACATTCAAATGTTCGAAATAGTGGCGAAAGGGACGGAAATTGAGCTGTGAGGAAGCCGTGTCCTGTGTTTTCAGAAGTCTGCAGGGAATTTTATATAGAGGCTTATTGAGATTTAAAAAGTCATCAATTTATTGAAGGGAGTAATTTGATCATAGAAATTAATACCTTTAGGGTTAACATGTAAAGTGGATCTAGAGCACCATATTTAACACCAATAATGCTGTAGAAAAAGCATGGAATATATAAAATATTGCACCTTTCCCATTACAAATGCTTCAAATGATATCCAATGTCAAGCAGCTGGCTTTAAACGGCGTCCCTTGTAGCCCCAGTGATTGTGGTACGTAGCTGATAATTTATGCGATATATATTGTACCATCGAGAGCTGCTTGATCAGCTTCCCGCCTTTCCATTCAATGTGCTTCTCACCAAGCTTGGTGCTATTGATGGGCTATTGATGCTATTTGTTTCCTCTTAGACTTCATGAAGGCTGATGTGTTTTGTCTGCAATGCTGTCCTGTTACAAACCTTTTTTTAAAAAACAAGTTTCTCTGTAACTTTGAAGGGATTGTTTGAGAAATGTCTTCCTATATCCTCCAATAGAGGGCAGCATTAGTACACAAGGCCACAGCTTGAACCTTGTGCTTAGCAACAACCTTTACAATTGGCAGCAGCTCCTTTGGCCTAGGACACTAAAATATTAGCCAGGGTTTCCACTCTTGATCACTATCTACTCTGCCTGAAAGTATATGGGTTTGTGTGCGTGTGTATGTGTTGGGTGAGAATTTGATCAGCCTTGGCTATCATAGCACCTATACCAGGCTTCCAAGTAAAGGACGTGTTCTGCGGCGAGTTGCTGCCAGCGTCAGAGAGATGTAGAGAAAGCTTGAACCACTTTTCTGGAATATATTTTGATGGTTCGGCAACATTTTCTGGTGAGTGGTTGAACTGGTCAAGCCAGGCAGGCCCAAGGTTGAAGCCTCGCTTGTGCTAAGTTGATTGGCCGCAGTCTCGTGGTGCTGCTGCAAGGAGGAGGAATAACAGTCATTTTCAATCGGATTTCCATCCAGTCAATCTGAGCTGGAAATACACTCAATGGATAGGATTTGATTTGGCTATAATGGCTTCACGTGTTGAATGATCTTTGCTGTTGAGGCTAATATGAAGATTGGCCATCTGGAGGCCTTATATTATCTTATATTAATCTTCCGTTTCCCCTGCTTCCTGCATTGTACTTGGGGATGTTCTGGAAGTATGAATGTCTGTTTGTGTGTCAGATTTCTCATCTTTCGGATGAACTGGAACATTAGGAGCCAGCATTTTCATATAGGTGAACAAGGAGATGATGTTTCGCACATCAACGTCCCATAAACAACAGTGAGGTAAATTACCAAATAAGCAACTCTTGGTGTTTCAGACTCCACTTAATAACTAACAGGATTAATGTCACTTTATGTAATTTGGTAAGAGATGATTCAGTAGCGTCCCCACCTCTGGGCCAGAGAAGTCCTGGGTTTGAGACCCACTTCAGGATTCATGGCTGCAGAAGGTGTGTTCATATAGTGGCCAAACAAATTGATCATCAGCCTGTCAGCCCATCCAGAAGGCAACGGCAAATCACTGCAGGAGTTTGCCAAGCATAATCACGGACCGATCCAATAGGAAACATCCATAGTCGCCAATACCCTCTTGAGGACATGGTACCTGCAGGAAGTGTAAGAGATGATTCCTACAATGATAAAGGCGATTGAGAATGATGAAAGCTTAAACCAAAACATGTGACCTGCAAGCCATGCGCTTTGTTTTTCTTGGAAGCTGCACCATTGATCCCATTTTGGGTGCACATACATTCCCTTTGAAATAAAAGATTTATTCAGTGAAGGGTGAGAGTTTTAAAATCTGCAATCGTTCGGATTCAGCAATGATGCAGAATGTTTCCTGCCAGTAACTTGACTCGGTGGTGGCATTCTCAACTCTGGAGTCCGAAGATTGTCGAGCGTTTAGATGAACTCTGGACTGGCTTAGCAACACGTTTACTGCCAGAGATCTTTTCAGTTTTCCAAAGTAAAGTGTGGTTTCTGGCACCTACTTTGTCAAAATTTTCCTTTGTGGATTTACAGAATGAAGAGTTTAGAGGTAAACACTTTGTTTTGGTATGTTTTAAGGTAAGTTGGTCAATTTGTTGCGGCAGAGACTAAAACCGATGTGCGTAACTTGGAGCAAGAAAGAATTCCTCCGTTTCTCTGTTCCGTATCTGAAGACCAATGCCGTTCTTACATTTTTGCACTTTCTCTTACGAGGAAAGGCTCAGGGACTTGAGGTTGTTTTCGTTAGAGAGGAGAAGGCTGAGAGGTGACTTAATAGAGACATATAAGATAGTCAGAGGGTTAGATAGGGTGGACAGTGAGAGTCTTTTTCCTCGGATGGTGATGACCAACACGAGGGGACATAGCTTTAAATTGAGGGGTGGTAGATATAGGACAGATGTCAGAGGCAGTTTCTTTACTTAGAGAGTAATAGGGGTGTGGAACGCCCTGCCTGCAACAGTAGTAGACTCGCCAACTTTAAGGGCATTTAAGTGGTCACTGGATAGACATATGGATGAAAATGGAATAGTGTAGGTCAGATAGGCTTCAGATGGTTTCACAGGTCGGCGCAACATCGAGGGCCGAAGGGCCCGTACTGCGCTGTAGTGTTCTATGTTCTCATCGAACGTCATTTGTTTAAAAAATGATAATTGCTCTGTATCAAATGCATTTTTCTCTACTGTGAAATCTAGGTGTTTTTTCAGCTGGTTTTATACACATGAAATGGATTCTACAAAGGCCATGAAAGTGAGATTCGAGAGTTTCTGTTGGGGCTCCCAAGGAAAGATACTTCATTCTGCAACTGAGAAAACGCCTTTGAATATTTAGTTATGGTCTACTTTCTCTTTTTTTCCTCCATTCCAGGAGAGGGTCCATGCTAAGTACAGCGATATTTGTGTTTGCTGCAACATCGCCACTGAATGGTTACTTTGGAGGGAGCCTGTATGCTCGACAAGGAGGTACTTTGTGCATTTTGACATGTATTTTGTTTTTGTGACCTCTTCCCTTAGTGTGCTCTGGTCCGGTTCGATTCTGATATTTTACCTGGGGCCAATCTTAATATGTAAAACTAAACAGTGAATACCACCGGCTCCCTGAATTTGGGGGATGGGGTGGACTGGTGGGTGTGGGGGAAGGAATAATAGAAAGAGGGGGAGATAATCATGGCTGATCCGGCTGACATCTCTGCTCGCATACACCTGGCTTGGGTTGATGGGAATCTGAACATTCTTGCTCGGTATTTCTGGGATGCCTGATGAATGAGTTTGCGTTCATACATATTCCAAATTTTAAACCGAAGAAATTAACTTGGATCTGCCCATTCACCCATAATAAATATAAAGCAGAATTTTGATGATTTCTGAACAACAGTTTCATTTTTTCCAGTTTCAAATCTGACAGCCTTTCAGAAATATCTTTTCCATTGCAATCCCAAGACTTTCAATGACCTCAGTGAGAAGTCAGTGTTTCTGCCGAGGTGTCTCCAAACAATTTACTTCAGGTTATGTTGCAGCTGTATAGGGATGTTGCAGCTGTATAGGGTGCTGGAATCCTTACTTGAGAGAGGATGTACTGGCACTGGAGGGGGCGCAGAGGAGATTCAGCTATTTACAATCTATATCAATGACGGATGAAGAAATCAAGAATAATGTATTCAAGTTTGTTGATGGGAGGTTAGGTGGGAATGTAAGCAGTGGGGAGGACACAAAGAGGCAGGTTAAGTGAGTGAGCAACAAGCTGATTCAGGAGTTTAGAGTTTAAAGGTTTGGCTTATGAGGAGAGACTGAGTAGACTGGGACTACACTCATTGGAATTTAGAAGAATGAGAGAGGATCTTATAAAGACATAAGATTATGAAGGGAATAGATAGGATAGAAGCAGGGAGGTTGGCGGGTAGAACTAGGGGGCATAGCCTCAAAATAAAGGGGTATTTAGGACTGAGTTGAGGGGGAACTTCTTTACCCAATGGATTGTGAATCTGTGGAATTCCTTGCCCAGTGAAGCAGTTGAAGCTACCTTACATAGAAGATGCAGTGCAGAAGTAGGCCATTCGGCCCATCGAGTCTGCACCGACCCACTTAAGCCCTCACTTCCACCCTATCCCTGTAACCCAATAACCCCTCACTAAGGGCAATTTATCATGGCCAATCCACCTAACCTGCCCATCTTTGGACTGTGGGAGGAAACCGGAGCACCCAGAGGATACCCACGCAGACACGGGGAGAACGTGCAGACTCCGCACAGACAGTGAGCCAGCGGGGAATCGAACCTCAGACCCTGGTGCTGTGAAGCAACAGTGCTATCCGCTTGTGCTACCATGTTGCCTTTGTTAAATGTTTTTAAGGCAAAGATAGATTTTTGAACAGTAAAGGAATTGAGGGTTATGCTGAGCGGGTGGGTAAGTGGAGCTCAGTCCACAAAAAGATAATTCATGATCTTATTGAATGGCGGAGCAGGCTCGAGGTGCCAGGTGGCCTACTCCTCATAGTTCTTATGTTCAGTTTAAGTATATTTCCCTCGAGTGCCAATCCAGTTTTATTATAGATAATAATTTTTTTATTATAGAATTTACAGTGCAGTAGGAGGCCATTCGGCCCATCGAGTCTGCACCGGCTCCTGGAAAGAGCACCCTACCCAAGATCAACACCTCCACCCTATCCCCATAACCCAGTAACCCCACCCAACACTAAGGGCAATTTTGGACACCAACGGCAATTTATCATGGCCAATCCACCTAACCTGCACCTGCTGAAGGACGCCTCACACCCTTCCTAGAGAGTGATGACCAGAGCTAGATGCAGTTCTAGTTAGAACTGGGTCTAACCAGAGCTTTATAATTTTACGGGCAACCTCCCTGCTTTATAGAACATAGAACATAGAACCAATACCTCGATGAAGCCCAAGATCCTTGGGGAACACCAGTAAGTCTATCCCATCAAATCCATTCACGATTTTAATTACCTCCATTCAGTCATCCTCCAGCCCTGCATCTTCAGATTTTTCCCATAAGTATATCGACTCCGTTCCCGTATTTTCCTTGTAAATCTTATTTTTCTATCTCCTTCAATGCCTCAGTGGTAAACATGACGTGTTGCAAAAGTTACTGGTATGTCAGAACATTGGGAACATTTGGGGGAAAAAAACAGACCCTTGAGGGGTTCTAGCAAACAGACAATAAGAACTTCTGCAAATATATATATATTTTTAAAAAGTAGCTAAAGTAAATGATTCCTGAAAAGATGAAACTGGGGAATTAAGGATGCAATAAAATAACGGGACTTTGAACAGGTATTTGGCTGTAATTTTCCTGCTGGCAAGATCTTCCTCCCCCGGGGGAACGATCTGTATCACTAGGGAAAAGTGTACACTGCAGACTAAAGGCGACAAGCTCGCTACACCCGATGGTTGTAATCTTCCAAAATTCCCCATCTGGAAAGGTCCCAAATGGAAGCCACAAGTGTAATGCCACTATTCAGCAAAAGAGGGAGACAGAAAGCAGAAAACTCTCTGGGCCAATTAGCCTAAAATCTGTCTGGCAGCTGGGGATAGGGAGTTAAAGGAGAAGAATCAAATTATTACAGCACTACGTGGTCAAAAGTTCACATCCCTCTGGCCATAGGTGGAAGGTTAAAGGATGCAGGGGTACTGGATGAGCGATACACCAGGCCTGTGGAGGATATTTGTGGAAAAAGTACATCGCGATCAGTAGTGGGTCGAAAGACTTCAATGAAAACATAACAATGGATCTCAAAATATGGGATAAAGAAAAAATATATTTTGCTTCGACTTTTTGTCGTCTTGGCAACTAGATTTAGTCAGGCAATGGTAACTTGTAGCAAAGACAAAAAAGTATTAATCGTTAAAATAATGGCACGATTGACAGGGACGGGGCACCAGGTAAATACCCTACGGACAACCGAGGAGAATTTGCTAACGATGAATTCGGGAGTATGTGAGAAAATTTGAATATTGTGCCAATGTACACAGCAGCAGAAAGTGCTTTTAGCAGCGGGACATCGGAGAGGAATCCAGCTGTGATTAACTAAATGCTCCAAAAAAAATTCTGACTAACTGAATTGTAAATTGACAGCTGCTCTAGAATCATGGGAGTCCATTCGGCCCATCCCTATTTGTATCAACCCTCCAAAAATGCACCCTACCTCACCCTATCCCCGTAACCCCACTTAATCTTTTTGGTCACTAAGAGCAATTTAGCATGGCCAATCCACCTAACCTGCACATCGTTGGACTGTGGGAGGAAACCGGAGCACCCGGAGGAAACCCACGGAGACATGGGGAGAAGGTGCAAACTCCACACAGACGGTAACCCAAGGGTGGAATTTAACCCGGGTCCCTGGTGCTGTGGGGCAGCAGTGTTAACCACTGTGACGCCCCCGTGCACTATAAATGAGAAGGGCAGAAAAATGGGGGCCCAGGAAAAGTCACAGGCACTGAGGCAAAACGGTAATCTTGGAACATGGTAACCAAACTGAGCGAGAACATCCCACATGGCTTATGGGCACTGATAACACTCGGACAGAACCGGAACAGGTGATTGAAACTGAAGATGCACCATGTGTATATGCCAAATGTGTACGAACAACAGATTGTGGCAGATAATGATGGGCTGAATAGACCAAGTGATAGTGAAGATCCGGATAGGACCATTTATCAGTAGTAGTTCACATAGAAACAGGAGATCTCGTAGGGGGCATAGTTTAACAATAACAAGAACAACAACCATAAAACAGGTGAAGAGTGACACAAGTAGAAGCCCACACAGTAGAGAAGCTCTAGTGGCCACTAACGAGCAAGATGGTAAATTGGTAAAGGAGACAAAACGAAAAGAACGTGACAATTGGACAGAAGAAAGTACTCTCCGATGATACGCTCAGGCTAGACTTGTTTGGCGATTTGACGGACAGTTGAGACAGATAAAATTATAAAGGAATTCAAAATTAGAAGTCAGGCTTCTGGAGTTTTTAGGTCTTTCGAGTTGGACATGAGGCTGACTAAGTTGGGACATTTCCATAGATTCATAGAATTTACAGTGCAGAAGGAGGCCATTCGGCCCATCGAGTATGCACCGGCTCTTGTAAAGAGGACCCTACCCAACGTCAACACCTCCACCCCATCCCCATAACCCAGTAACCCCACCCAACACTAAGGGCAATTTTGGACACTAAGGGCAATTTATCATGGCCAATTCACCTAACCTGCACATCTTTGTGACTGTGGGAGGAAACCGGAGCACCCGGAGGAAACCCACGCACACACGGGGAGGATGTGCAGACTCCGCACAGACAGTGACCCAAGCCGGAATCGAACCTGGTACCCTGGAGCTGTGAAGCGATTGTACTATCCACAATGCTACCGTGCTGCCCCAATGAATCATTTTATGAAGCTCTTTCTGATCTCAGTCTTTTTCATGAGTATCTTTAAGAGTTTGAACCTGTGACCTGACGTCTGACTAAATTAGTCAAATCTATTTTCTGACTTGATTTTTTTCTACATTGTCTACGATTTCACGAGGTAGCCTCTCAGGTGTTTCCTTATTAAAGATTCTCCTAACTCCGCCCTCTAAAGCTAGCCTAATACAAAGCTTGCGAAATACAAAGGGCAACACGGTGGTACAGGGGTTAGTCCTGCGGCCTCAGCGCCAGAGACATGGGTTCGATTTCGACCTCAGGTGACTGTGCGGAGTCTGCACATTCTCCCTGTGTCTGCATGGGTCCCCCCCCCCCCCCCCTCCCCAGTCCAAAGATGTGCAGGTTGGGTGGAGTGGCCATGCTAAAATTGCCCCTTCGTGTCCAAACGGTAAGGTGGGGTTACAGGGATAGGGTGGGGGAGCGGGCCTAGGTAGGGTACTCCATCGGAGAGCTGGTGCAGACACAATGGTCAAATGGCTGTAGCGATTAAGAAATTAAACAAATGAATGAATATGATTGGCAGGTGGAAATTTAATAAATATCTGGCTGCATAAATACTTAATGCAATACTCCATGACTTGCTGAAATAACCATGAGCGAAGCTGGAAGAATCAATCTTTGGTCGATTAAGCACTCCATTCCCAAACCCCGGAGGATAACGCCAAACCTGCTGAACATATTTGAGCAAAAGATTAGAGTATGCGTTGGAGAAGTATATCTAGTTCTGCCAATACCACATCAAAGACATATTCATACTTTGGAGCAGTGGGTCGTTGATCTTGCGGTATGATTCTTGCTTAGGGGTTTCCATTCCCATAAAATATGAGAGGTCCCAGGTTCAAATCCCGGACGGGCCCAGCAAAGCACTTTCATGGGCGGCACATTAGCACAGTGGTTAGCACCAGGTTCCCAGATTCGATTCCCGCTTGGGTTACTGTCTGTGTGGAGTCTGCACGTTCTCACCGTGTCTACGTGGGTTTCCTCCAGGTACTCCGGTCTCCCCTCAAGTGCCGAAAGACGTGCTGTTCTGTGAATTGGGCATTCTGAATTCTCCCTCTGTGTACCCGAACAGGCGCCGGAATGTGGCGACTGGGGGCTTCTCACAGTAACTTCATTGCCGTGTTAATGTGAGCCCACTTGTAACACTAATAAAAATTATTCTCTAGGTGTGACTGTTGGGTCCGAGTTATTCCCAACGGATGTTGGGTATCGCAGGTGAAAACTCTTGGAATCATTTCAGAAACAATTGAATGCAATAATGGAATTGCAAGTGTTTCTAATTATATGCTGGTTGAAATGTCCACAGCTTGCTGTGTTGTGTATTTTCACTATTTAGGGTAGCTTTGTTTTTGGTGCTGCAGGAATAGTCAAGTCAATGACTGATTTATTTATTAAATTTAGCGTACCCAATTTTTTTTTCCAATTAATGGGCAATTTAGCATGGCCAATCCACTTAGCCTGCACATCTGTGGGTTGTGGGGGCGAAACTGGGAGAATGTGCAAACACCACACGGACAGTGATCGAACCTGGACCTTCGGCACCGCAAGGCAGCAGTGCTAACCACTGCGCCACCGTGCCGCCTGCTAATGACTGACTATTGAGTGCTCCTTTAAGTTCCAAGAATGGAGTAGACTTCTTAAGTCTATTATTCCATAGAGTTTTTGGAAAAGAGGAGAAGAACAGGTGTCTAAATGGGTGTTTTTAAAATTGAGATTAATTGGCAAAGTTAATCTGAGCAAATTTATAATAACAAAGGATTCCGGTCTAGGGGAAGTGGGAATAAGTCTGAAGCTTCTCACGGAAAGGGAAAAAGTTATTGGAGTGAGTTACAAGGGAAAGCATTTGAAGCAGTCAGCACATATGGTTTAAGAGAGGATTTATAGAGAGATGGGGGGGATATGGTGAGGTGAGAATTGTTAGTGAAGAACAATGGTGAACCTGTTGGTCCAAATGGCCTTTTCCTGTTGCTAGATCTGTGTTAACAGCATATGGTGTCCCTTTAAAGGGCAATGATGACTATAGGAAGGTGGACAGCTGGATTTTGGTAGTTTGGGATCGGCTTGTAATTTACTAAAAGCAGCAGCTGGACGGGCGATTGAACTGCGAAGAAAATGAAGAAGGCTGGTGATCTATCGTGTCAGAAGTATGGGTCCGTGCAGCTTGTGTGATTAACTTGAAGTATATTGATCCACTCGTTTTTCATGGCTTGTATTAAAGATTGCCATTTGGGGCCTCACGGTAGCATGGTGGTTAGCATCAATGCTTCACAGCTCCAGGGTCCCAGGTTCAATTCCCGGCTGGGTCACTGTCTGTGTGGAGTCTGCACGTCCTCCCCGTGTGTGCGTGGGTTTCCTCCGGGTGCTCCGGTTTCCTCCCACAGTCCAAAGATGTGCGGGTTAGGTGGATTGGCCATGCTAAATTACCCGTAGTGTAAGGTTAATGGGGGGATTGTTGGGATACGGGTTACGTGGGTTTAAGTAGGGTGATCATTGCTCGGCACAACATCGAGGGCCGAAGGGCCTGTTCTGTGCTGTACTGTTCTATGTTCTATGTTCTATTTCAGTGCTGCTGTGGAATTCTGAATATTATTGTGCTCCCTCTCACGCTGTTTGATTTATCCAGGAAAACCCCGACTCTCTGTGCCCCATGCTTTATTGATCTGTCATGGGCAGTAACTCTGGTTGCAAGGATGTGGGTGATCTGCATGATGTACAAAAACTGTTTTCTAACGTACATCATTGATGCAGCGCTGAAGTGTCTGCTGTCGTGTTTTTCAATCCACTGCCAGAGTTTTGTACTCTATATAAGCATGATGAGCGAGGCCTGTAAGGCATCATTTGTGCTCACTGCGATGCATGGTGTAAAGGCATGAATCTGGGGTTAGCACTGCTGCCTCACGGCACTGAGTTCGATCCCGGCCCCGGGCCCCTGTCCGTGTGGAGTTTGCACATTCTCCCCGTGTCTGCGTGGGTTTCACCCCCACAACCCAAAGATGTGCAGGGTAGGTGGATTGACCACGCTGAATTGCCCCTTAATTGGAAAGGTTAAATAAAACGTAAAGGCACTAATTTTTCTCCCAATCTTGAATTTGGGGTAGGAAGATTGGGAGTGGCCTCATACTATCTCTTGGTCTACTCATCCGTAATATAAAATGTGCTCATTATTTTGAGATGGCAGATAGCGTTTTCAGGGCAATTTAAATGCCCCGCAAGAATTTCGAGGTAAGCCACAAAAAATAAGAACGGACATGGATGACGTAAAGTCTTCAACAGATATCAACACGGTGTAAGCATTTAGTATGACTTGCCAGGTAATGGAGACTACAATGTCGGTTTGGAATGCTGTTCAGGATTTCGGGTGCAATGAGATGAGCTTCATAATCTAAATCTCTGACTTGGCTTCTAATTATATGCGTGAGCCCAGACCATAAACGATGGGCCATTCAACTACGGAAGACCCATTGTCCTCACACGACATTCACACACTACACTGCAGCAGGTGACCCGCCTCACTTCCCAAAAGCCGGAATGCCGGCTGCTGCATCGCCCTTTTCATTAACCTGGAGGTGTTCAGCCAGATTGCATCTCAGCTGTGCCTTTCGCTAATACATAGAAACGTCTGGATAGTTAGGGAATTGAATCACACATGTTTGCTGTATGGCCACAGCATCCTTCCTGTAATAAAATGCTTTATTACTGCCGGGAAAGTGAGGCACGAAAGCTGTGCCTTGCTTCTTCTCTCTCGTACTTTTATATTTAACTGCACCACTTGTTTCACACTCTCTTAAATAGAGTTTATATAACGTCTGGGAGTAACTGGACACTGGTGCATTTTTATGGTGGGAATTGCAAGCACTTGAGGCTTCTGTGATTTAACCCGGCTCACATTTGGCCCATAATGGTGTTCCCTGCTTCCATTTCCATTATTCCTTTGCTGCTGCTCATTGTTTACAACTAAATTGCTAAAAATTTAGTGCCGGGGTGCAGTTTCATAGTCTTTTCTGAATTCTCCCTCTGTACCTGAACAGGCGCCAGAATGTGGCGACTAGGAGAGTTTCACAGTAACTTCATTGTAGTGTTCATTAAGCCTAATGTAATAATCTTCTATTGTCACATGTATGAAGTTACTGTGATAAGCTCCTAGTCGCCACATTCCGGCGCCTATTCGGGGAAGCTAGTACGGGAATGAACCCGCGCTGCTGGCCTTGTTCTGTATTACAAACCAGCTGTCTAACCCACTGAGCTGAACCAGTCTGTACTTGTGACAATAACGATTATTAAACTTGCATTCCTGTTCAAGTTGTTAACTTATTTTCCTGTCCGAGTATCATATGGAGCGAAATGTAAACCCATTAAAGCAGAGTGGATACTGATCACATAACCAAACTTAATTCTGACTCTCTGCTTTTTGTCTGTAAACAGGCCGGAGATGGATAAAGCAGATGTTTATTGGGGCATTCCTGGTCCCAGCCATGGTGTGCGGAACTGCATTCTTCATAAACTTCATTGCAATGTATTATCACGCATCGCGAGCTATTCCTTTTGGAACAATGGTAAGCATGTCAGAATTTAACACCAGCAACACACCCTAACATCCCAAATCTTCACAAAGCTGAGTATAAATGCAGGAAGTCATTCAATTTGTCCTCTGATAGTAAAATGTGTCTCCCTCCGCACAGCACCGAGTATTAAATTATCTTCGTACACAGACTTCCTCGTTGACATTCAGCTGAACCTGCCTTTTACTGGTTTAACCCTGTGTCCTTGTTCACTTTATGTGGCTCTGAAAAGTCATACAGTATTGAAATAATTTTAAAGCTGAAGTATTGAGGCCTTTCTAAAACTGAATGGAGCATTCAATGTGGCTCGCCTGGAGAACTGTAAAGATTTAGCCAGGCGGCCGCTCTACCCCCTCCAGCTGAATATTTAGACCATAAAGGCAAATATGTGAGACTCACTTATGCTCAAAACTGTGCTCTTAAGTCTTATTCCTGCATCACCACTCCCCTGATCTACCTCTGGATGGCACCGCCACACTGCCTTTAAGCAATGACCATTTTGCCAGGGCTGTCTTGACATTCGAATCTGGAATGGGCTGGCATTATTTTAAATGATTTCATTCATCAAAATAAAACCCCAGAGTTTCTGTTTGAATTCTTTCTTATCGAGGAGTCGGAAATCGAGGTCCCTTTATTTTTTGTACGGGGGCGGGAAGAAGAGGGGACAAAAATCTGAGAGGCTAGTGGTGTGAAGGAAAAGGCCAAATGGTGCCTTTTTCCAGTGTTTAAAACAGGTTTGAAGATCTAAGGATGGCCGAGGGAGACTCCCGCCAAACAAATGGCTCAAACTGTCTGTCAATGCCGAAAGCTGCCCTGTCTTTAGCAAGAGATCACCTCTACCTTAAAGGTTCCCCAGTGATCAGCGATTATTTCGGCTCGAGACCTTTGGTTTAAATCTGCAGCTAATAGCTTGACTGTTTAGCACTGTGCAGTCGATCAAGAACATTGGCGCGCTGCAGGCGTCTTTAGAAGTTGGGATATTTCAAACTAGGGCTCAGGATAATCTGCATTCTTTGCAATTTCTGCAATCAGGGATAACAACAGTCACATTTCACACAGCTTTTCAGACAGCAGAATAAAAAAAATCAGGTGCCAATAAAGCACTAATTTGATTCAGACTGAGAAAGAGAAGAAATTGAGACTATGGCGGTAAGAAAATTCTGTAATAAATTCACTAACCAGTTCTCAACTCGTAAGCAATATGCAAATTCTGCGGCAGCCGCCCACATCACACAGAAGGAACCACAGCACTCGCGAGGCAGACCCAACCCTGATTGCTCCCATAGCAGATTAATTTTAATGCAACCTGCTAATATTTTAGACTTTACTTGAAAGCATATAATTGCTTTTATTAAGAAATAAATAACATACCAAATAGCAGTTTTGGGTCCCCTTTCTAAGGATGAATGTGCTGGCCTTGGAAAAGGATCGCAAGAATGATCCCTGGAATGAAGAACTTGTCGTATGAGGAACGGTTGAGGACTCTGGGTCTGTACTCTTTGGAGTTTAGAAGGATGAGGGGGGATCTTATTGAAACTTACAGGATACTGCGAGGCCTGGATAGAGTGGACGTGGAGAGGATGTTTCCACTAGTAGGAAAAACTACAACCAGAGGACACAATCTCAGACTAACGGGACGATCCTTTAAAACAGAGATGAGGAGGAATGTCTTCAGCCAGAGGGTGGTGAATCTGTGGAACTCTTTGCCGCAGAAGGCTGTGGAGGCCAAATCACTGAGTGTCTTTGAAACAGAGATAGATAGGTTCTTGATTAATAAGGGGATCAGGGCTTATGTGGAGAAGGCAGGAGAATGGGGATGAGAAAAATATCAGCCATGATTGAATGGTGGAGCAGACCCGATGGGCTGAGTGGCCTAATTCTGCTCCTATGTCTTATGGTCTTATAATCCTCAAAGCTGTAATGCTTGGCTGAATCACAGGAAAGGCTGCACGGTTGTAGTTCTGACTTGAGTGCTCTTAATTGAAGCCAAATTGACCTTGATTCCAATTGTGCGACAAGTTTGAGGCGAAGTGAAGCCGTTTTATGAGCCACAGCTGCATTATGATCTCAGTCGCAACTTAGGGACTGAAGTCGCACAAGAGGATATAGCTGTTTGTTGCTTATGGCTAATCAGCCAAGAGTTATGGGGTTTTCATTCCGGTAGAATGTTTCTTAATTCATATTCACTTTGGCTTAATGTATGAGAACCCAAAGTGACGGATATGAAACTTTCAGCTTCAAAGTTAAATCTCCTACCTTTCTTCGATCAGTTGTGGTCATTGTGATGTCAGGATTTTCCAGCGAATTCATATTTTAATTGATTGTGTTCTCACGTTTGTTTTAATGGATCCCTGATGCCCGTTAATCATTCCTACAGTAGACAAGGGAGTTCAAAATAACCTCCGTTGGTGGAAATTCTCAGCCAACAGTCCCATCTCTTTGGGTTGACCCGACCTTGATGAATACTACGCAGCACTTGCAGCCAACCATTATCTGCATGCAATCATTTTCAATCCTAATCACGCCAATGAGGGTTTACAGTTTAGCAAGACATTTCGGTAATGCAATTTAAACAAAATGCGCAGTGGAATTGAATTGACTTTTAAGACACTTTTCTTTCCTTCTTGAAGGTTGCTGTGTGCTGCATCTGTTTCTTCGTCATCCTCCCCCTGAATCTGGTGGGGACTATTCTTGGTAGAAATATGTCGGGACAGCCCAACTTTCCTTGTCGTGTCAATGCAGTACCCCGTCCAATTCCAGAGAAGAAATGGTGAGTGCGTAGCAGCGGTTTATTAATCATTTGGTGGGTTATGCATTGTTGGCTTTTAAAAGTAAAATGCGTTAAACGTGTTAAACCTGCAAATTTGCAAACATGGAGCTAATTTCTATCTCGAAAGCTCCGAGTTGGCTATATCGGTGGTGAAGTTTCCTGGGTATTGTTGGCATTACTATGGATGCCTTGAGTGCTTTTTGGCATTCGGAGTCCGTCCCGTGCACCCTAGTAGAACGCAGTCACATTTCTTGTGGGATTAGCCTGTGTAGTCAGCATTGAGTGTTTGTTCACGTACCGACATTTAAACTGCTGATGAAAGCTAACTGGAAGAAAGATTATGAAACAAACCCTGACACTGAAATGAAGATGTTTGGACAGATGGCCAAAAGATTGGTCAAAGAGGCAGGTTTTGAGAAACGCTTTGGAGGAGGTGGGAGAGATTCAGGGAGAGAATTTCAGAGCTTACCCACCGAGGCAGCTGTAGGCACAATCTTCAGTAGTGGGACATATAATTTAGGGGATTTTGTTTGGTGGGTGTGGTGGTTGCTGGGAAATGAGGCCAGAATTAGTGCAGCATCAACATCTGACTTGCCGGGCTGCAGGAATATTGAGCTGGTGTAAACCGTGTGGCCCTCCCAGCCTACTCCAGCAATTTACTGCATGACGGCTGAGTTACCTCAACACCATCTTCCTGCACTATCCCCATGTCCCTTGATATAGAACATAGAACAGTACAGCACAGAACAGGCCCTTCGGCCCTCAATGTTGTGCCGAGCCATGATCACCCTACTCAAACCCACGTATCCACCCTATACCCGTAACCCAACAACCCCCCCCTTAACCTTACTTTTATTAGGACACTACGGGCAATTTAGCATGGCCAATCCACCTAACCCGCACATCTTTGGACTGTGGGAGGAAACCGGAGCACCCGGAGGAAACCCACGCACACAGGGGGAGGACGTGCAGACTCCACACAGACAGTGACCCAGCCGGGAATCGAACCTGGGACCCTGGAGCTGTGAAGCATTTATGCTAACCACCATGCTACCCTGCTGCCCCCATATCATTAGTATCTAGAAATCTATTGCCCTCCATTTTGAACATACTCAACGACTGTGCCTCCAGAGCAGCAAGAACATGGCAGAGAATAAATGTGAAGTTATCCAATTTGGTGGGGAAAAAACAAATTGAGAGAGACTCATTATCATTCGATAAGAAGACCTTAAGTGTACACAATACTCCAGGTGTGCTCACCAAGGCTCTATACAACTGTAGCAAGACTGCCTTCCTCCTGTACTCAGATCCTCGAACAATAAAGGCTCACACCATTTTCCTCCCTAATTGCACGCTGCACCTGCATGGAGGACCAAGAACACTCCAGTTTCCCAGTCTCTCTCAATTTGTTTCTTCCCACCAAATTGGATAACTTCACATTTATTCTCTCTGCCATGTTCTTGCCCACTCACTTAGCGTGTCTCAAGTCTCTTTGAAGCCTCATTGCATCCTCCTCACAAATCACATTCCAGTTTTGTCATCGGCAAACTTGGAAATATTACATTTGGTTCCCGTACCAGCCTCCCCGGACAGGCGCCGGAATGTGGCGACTAGGGGCTTTTCACAGTAACTTCATTGAAGCCGACTCGTGACAAGTGATTTTCATTTCATTACATCCAAACGTGAATAGCCTGGGCCCAAGCACTGATCATTGAGGCATCCCATGAGTCACAGCATGCCAATCTGGGAATGACCCATCTATCTCTATAGTCTCTTATCTGACCATTGACCAATCCTCACTCCATGCCAGTATATTTCCCCAGTCCCATGGGCTCTAACTTTGCAGAACTACTCGCCTGCGTAGGACCTATTTGAAAACCCTGTGAAAATACATGGGTCATTGAAAATGTAGTTGAGGATGAGGTGAGATCGGTCATGATCTCATTGAATGGCGGAGTGGCCTCGATGGGCCGAATGGCGTACTCCTGCGTCTTATGACATTCCAGCCCCATTAATTTCTCCAGCACTACTTTTTCACTAATACTAATTTACTTCAGATCCTCAATCTCATGGTTCCCCAATGTTCAGGGAGAATTTTGGTATCCTCCATGAAAATTGATTGATTGATTTATTGCCAGAGAAAAGTATTCTGCGTACAACCCATACCGATCGTTCCATACGTTCCATGGAGGAAAAAACCCCCATAGGACATGCATAAATACTCAATGTAAATACATAGACATAGTAGTGGGTAGAGTGGGTGAAGACAAAAGAACAACAAAAGATCAGCCATGATCTAATTGAATGGCGGAGCAGGCTCGAGGGGCCAGATGGCCTACTCCTGCTCCTAGTTCTTATGTTCTTATGTTCTTATACAGCACAGGAACAGGCCCCTCGGCCCTCCAAGCCTGTGCCGACCATGATGCCCGTCTAACCTAAAACATTCTGCACTTCCGGGGTCTGTGTCCCTCTATTCCCATCCTATTCATGTGTTTGCCAAAGCGCCCCTTAAATGTCACTATCGTACCTGCTTCCACTACCTCCCCCGGCAGCGAGTTCCATGCACCGACTACTCTGTGTAAAAATAAAAAAAAACAGAACTTCCCTTGCACATCTCCTCTAAACTTTACGCCTCGCTCCTTAAACCTATGTGCCCTAGTAATTGACTCTTCCACCCTGGGGAAATGGCTTCTGACTCTGTGTCCCTCATAGACTTCTATCAGATCGCCCCACAACCTCCGTCGTTCCAGTGAGAACAAACAGAGTTTATCCAACCTCCTCATAGCTAATGTCCTCCATACCAGGCAACACCCTGGTAAACCTCAAAATATTTAAGTAGACATATAAAGTATTTGTTTATTGTCTCCACCGTTTCCTTATTCCCCACTATAAATTCTCTGCCTGCAGTGGACCCACGTTTGTATTTACTAACCTTTTCCTTCTAACATACCTGTAGAAGCTTTTACCGTCTGTTTTTATGCTTGCTATTTTAATTTCACGTTCTATTTTCTCTTCCTCAATTTCTTGGTTCTCTGTGCTGAGTTTTAAAATGCTCCCAATCCTCAGGCGTGATACTTTTTTTGGCAACTTTCAATGACTCCTCGTTAGATCTAATAGACTAATAGAATCTTTAACTTGTTAGCCACGGTTGGATTACTGTTCCTGCTGCCTTTTTGTACCTCACAGGCATGTAAATTTGTTGCAAACCATGTATTAATTCTTTAAGTGCTTGCCATCACCTGTCTACTGTCATGCCTTTTAATGTAGTTCCCCAATCTACCTGAGCCAACCCGCCCCTCATTCCTTCATGGATTCCTTTGTTTGGATTAAAACCTTAGTTTTGGATTGACCTACAACACTTTCAAACTTCATGTAAAGTTCTAGCATGGTCACGAAAGGCTCTTTTACAACAAGATACCTGCTTCTCATTGTACAATGCTAGATCTAAAATAGCCCATTCTCTGGTTGGCTCCTCAACAAACCTTTGTAGAAAACAATGTGTCCATTCCAGAAATATGTAGATTGAGGTCCCCCATGATTACTGTATTCCTTGTTACATGCACCTCTAATTTCCTGATTTATAATGTACCCAACATCGCCACTCCCATCCGGTGACCTCTAAACAACTCCTATCAAAGGTTTGCTGCCCTTTGCTGTTCCCAAGCTCCACCCAAACTGATTCTTCCTTTTCCAATCCAAGATTCTCTCTCATTAATGTACTACTCCCATCCTTTATTAACCGTGCAACCCCACTCCCTTTTCTTTTTAGCCTATCCTTCCTAAATGCCAAATGCGCTTGAACTTTCAGTTCCCAGCCTTGGTCACCCTTCAGCCATGTCTCTGTAATGGCAATTAGAACACATTACTTCTATTTGGGCCGTCATTCGTCTATCTTGTGAATGCTATGTGCATTCAAATAGAGTGCCATTCGTTCTTAATTATTTTCCCAATCTCTGGCTGTAGCTACTGGCGCACTCTTGTGTTTTGGCCATTCTGTCCATTTTTGGTGCAGTTTGACAACCATTTAGAACCAGAGGACATTTAGGGCACAGAAAGAGGCCATTCAGTCTGTGCCAGCCGGTAAAAAGGAAATGTATTGGCTGTCTTTTTTTAAATTCCATTGTTGCTATCCTGCTGTCTTACCATCACTCTCTTTGGCTTATCACAACTTCCCTCACCCCCACTATTTAGTTTTGAGATTGTCCTGGTATATGAATCACGCAACATTAGTATGCAGATACAGCAGGTGGTTAGGGAGGCAAATGGGAAGGTGTTGTTTATTGCAGGGAGGGAGTGGATGTTTTGTGACAGTTTTATTGGCTGCTGGTGAGACCACGTCATGTTTTGGTCTCCATTATTTGACAGGACACAATTGCATTCAAAGCAGTTCAAAGACAGTTCACTCGACTGATTCCTGGATTGAGGGGGTTGAATGAGGGTAGGTTGGGCCTTAACGCGTTGGAGTTTAGAAGATCGAGAATTGATTTTATTGAAACCTATTGGATCCTGAGGGAACTTAGCAGGGTGGGTACTGAAAGGATGTTTCCTATTCCAGGGGAGATTAAAACTAGGGGGCACAGTTTCAAAATAAGGGGGTCTCCCATTTAAGATGGAGGTGAGAATTTTTTTCTGAGGGCCATGAACCTGGAACAGTCCTTCCCAGACAGCGGTGGAGGCAGGGCCATTGAATATTGTTACGGCCAGACTAGATTGAGTCCCTTGTCAATAGAGAATCTGAGGGTGCAGGAAGGATAGTGAGGGCATAATCTGATCAGACAGGATCTTGAATGGTGGAGTAGCCTGGATGGGTTCAAATGGCCTTCCCCTGCTCCTAATACTAATTATAGAAGCAAGCTGCTTTGTCCTGGGTGGTGCCGAGCTTCTTGTGTTGATGTAGCGTCATTGGCTGAGACAGTATTTATTGCCTACTCCAGTTGCCCTTAAGAAGGTGGTGGTGAGTGCCACCTTGAACCGTTGCAGTTCATGTGGTGTAGGCACATCCATTGAGCTGTTAGGAAGGGAGTTTCTGGATTGTGACCCAGCGACAGTGAAGGAACAGCAGATATATGGCCAAGTCAGGATGGTGAGTGACTTGGAGGGGACCTCCAGGTGGAGGTGTTTCCTTGTATCTGCTGCCCGTGTATGATAGGAATGGATAATGCCATGGAGTTTAAAAACAAGGATGAGGATTTTGAAATTGAGGCACTATTTAATCTGGACATCAAGCACAGGAAGGATGGGTAAATGGGAGGTGGTTAAATTTAGGATGTGGGCAGCTGAGTTTCGGATGAGCTCAAGGTAATGGAAGTGTGCAAGGTGGGAGGCTGACCAGAGCATTGGAATAGTCCAGAGGTAACAGTGACAGTGATGAGGGTTTCTGTAGCAGACAGGCAGGGGCAGAGACAGGAGATGTTGAGGAGTTGTAAGTAGGTGGTCCGAGGAAACAGGGCAAAAAGCTCAGCTCCACTCCCAAGTTTGGAAATGGTTTGATTTATCCTCAGGAAAGAAATGAACTCAGTGGCTCGGGAATTGAATTCAGAGTGGGGTCCAAAATTGTGGAGGCATTGGTGGTGATCTTTCAGGGATCACTGGAGGCAGCGAGGGTCCCAGAGGACTGGAAAATGGCTAAAAGAAGGGAGGGAGGCAGAACACAGGAAATTATAGGCTGGTGAGCCTGACATTGGTGATTGGTAAGACTTGAGTCCATTATTAAAGATGAGATTGCACAGAGAAGTTCTCCCCATATTCTGGCCAATGTTTATCCATCACTCATCATTCACAGAGTCACAATGATTATGGTTCAGAAGGCTATGCGGACCATCGTATTTGCTCCAACTCTCCAAAGGTGCTATTAACCAAGTGTCATTCTCTTGCCTTCTCCCCGTAACCCTGCACATTCTTCCTTTTTAGATAATACAATCCCCTCCTTAATACCTTGAATGAGCCTGCCTCCACCACACTCACTCCAGTGCCTTTCAGACCCTCGCCACTCACCCTGTGAAAAAGTTTTTCCTCGTCTCTGTGCCCACTCGTTCTCGATCCACCGACGGGAACAGTTTTTCCCGATCTACTCTGTCCAGATCCCTCATAATTTTGAAAACTTTGATCAAATCTCTTCTCCAGTTTCTCTTCTCCAAGGGAAACATTCCCAGCTTCTCCAATCTGTCTTTGTAACTGAAGTTCCTCGTTCCTGGAACCATCCTCTCGTGAGTCTTTCCTGCACTCTCTCTAATGCCTTCGCATCTTTCCTGAAGTGTGGCTCCCAGACTGGGCAATACTGCAGGTGAAGCTGAACCTGTGTCTTCAACAAGTTCAACATAACCTCCTTGCATTTGTACTCTGCTCCCAGTAATAAAGCCCAGGATACTGGTGAGCTTCATTAGCAGCTCGCTCGACCTGGTGCCACCTTCAATGACTTTTGCACATATAAACCCAGGTTCCTCTCTCCTTTGCTTTATTTTATATTGCCTCTCCATGTTCTTCCTACCAAAATTAATCACTTCACACTTGCAGGGCAGGTCAAAGACTAGGAATTCTACGTGGCGTGTAACTCAACTCCTGACCCCCCCCCCAAAAGCCATCTACAAGGCACAAGTCAGGAGTGTGAGGGAATACTCTCCACTTGCCTGGATGAGTGCAGCTCCAACAACACTCAAGAAGCTCAACGCCATCCAGGACAAAGCAGTCCCGCTTGATTGCTCCTCCTTCCAGAAACATTCACTCCCTCCATCACCGACACACAGTATCAGCTGTGTGTACCATCTACAGGATGCACTGCAGTAACTCACCAAGGTTCCTTAGGCAGCAGCTTTCAAACCCACGACCATCTAGAAGGACAAGGGCAGCAGATACCTGGGAACCCCACCACCTGGAGGTTCTCCTCCAAGTCGCTCACTAATCTGACTGGGAAATATATCGGCTGTCCCTTCACTGTCGCTGGGGCAACATCCTGAAACTCGCTCCCTAACAGCACAGTGGGTGTACCTGCACCTCGAGGACTGCAGCGGTTCAAGAAAACAGCTCACCGCCACCTTCTGAAGGGCAATTATTGATGGGCAATAAATGCTGGTCTAACCAGCGATGCCCACATTCTGTAAAATTAATTTTTAAAAAAAACTTTGGCACTGAATTTCATCTGCCACTTGTCCACCCATTCGATCAACTTGTCTCTGTCTTTATGAAGTTCTACATGTCCTCTTCATAGTTCATAATGCTTCAAAGTTTTTTATCATCTGCAAACTTTCAAATTGCGCTCTCTGCACCAAGCTCCAAGTCCTTATTATAATAGATGATTGGTTAATATTGCCCATTCTTTGTGGGAGCTTGGTTGTGGGGAAATTGTTTACCTCTGTGACGTTTTTAAAAATCTATTTTATTTGGGGATGTCCTGAAGTTGTGAAAGGCACTATTTAAATGTCCTTTCGCTTTCTCGAAAGGAATGGTTAATGTTTGAGTTCTTAAACACCGGTGTGATGACTTTCTGAGACTGAATAATTTTACTTTATTGCGATGCGGCCAAGACTGCATTTATTGTTGTTGTGTTTTCACTACTGACCAGCTTGCCAGGCCACTTCACAGGGCGTTGAGAGGCAATTCATCAAGTTCGCATTTACAATTTGCCATGACTTGAACCTGTCACCCCCCCCCCCCTCCTGCTTGTTCAGAACCCATAATTGCTAAACCAGCGTACTCTTGAAAACAAGTGAGGATGGAGAACTGCAAGGAGCCACGGGTCCCAAACATGAACTGTCCCAGTGTAGTGAGGTCAACGGTTTAGGATTTTTTTTTACGTGAAAGAAGTTTGCAAGAGGTTAAGTAAGCATTGCAAGGTGATTGAAAGATTATCTCGAGCAGGGAAATGAGGGGATTAAATTAGTTCCAAAAAGGGAGGGAATGGAAAAAGGTGGCTGCAGAAGTGGGTAGGAAATTCTAAACATTTAACAACTTCAGGCATTATCCTCTCTCTCTCTCGCTCTCTCTCTCTCTCTCTGCCCCCCCCCCCCCCCCCCCCACCTCATTTTTGTGCCTGACTTTATTCTTCTCCTTTAGAAGACATGCTAATAATGTTGGTGCAGCTGTCACGTAACGGGAAAGTACATAGTGTCCATTTTACCTACAATTCTCACTGGCTTTCAACAAGGTGCTTAAGCTAGTAATTTAACATCTTCAGCGCACCTTGTACAAATGCTTAGTAGTGGTCTGGAACACCGTGTTTATCCAGCTTTATATGAGTACTCTCTGGGGAGTAAGGAAAGGCAATTTACAACTTCCTTCAATGGGGTGAACACAGGCTCTTTCCTCTGTTATGGGAAGGGTAGAAATTGTTAACCTTTTGACCTTGCTGTGTTTAACGCCAGCTCACAAAGCCAAACTAAAAAGGCCTCTTCACAGTTGGAATCTCTCTTGGACAATGCCACATCCACAGATGATGCCCTCGACGTGTTGCATTCAGCTGACTGTTGCTACTTTTGATCTTGTGTTGCAGGTTCATGGAGCCAGCTGTTATTGTATGCTTGGGTGGAATCCTGCCTTTTGGATCTATTTTTATTGAAATGTAAGTTTCTTTGTGCTGCGGGCCGTTCATTATACTTCAGCACAGGTTCACATTGTATTGTGTAGTCAAAGGCTGAATTCATAACTTACTTGGTGCTTACATAATATGTTATAGAGGGGAACTGTTATGAGGCCTCTCCCCACATCCCTCCTCATCAGATACTTCAAAATTTTAGAAAATGTAAAACAATCTAGGCATAGTAGGAGGCCACTCAGCCTATCGTGTCTGCACCATCCGGAAATCGGGTCCTCGAGCCTAATCTCGTTTAGATATCAAAGAATTTACAGTGCAGAAGGAGGCCATTCGGCCCATCGAGTCTGCACCGGCTCTTGGAAAGAGCACCCTACCCAAGGTTAACACCTCCACCGTATCCCTATAACCCAGTAACCCCACCCAATACTAAGGGCAATTTATCATGGCCAATCCACCTAACCTGAACATCTTTGTTTAGCAGCATTTGATTCGTAGCCATGGAGGCGATGGGACTTCAGTTGCAAATTCAGATACCTGTTAAATGAGTTGAGGGTTTCTGCCTCTATCACCCTTTCTGGTAGTGAATGCCAGGCCCCCACAACCCTCTGGATGGGCAAAAAAGAGTTTCCCTCACTTTCCGTCTAACCCTTTTTATCGATCAATCGGCATTAATGATTCAAATAAAACCGCCTCAAAAAGTAAGGTGGAGACTGAGTTACTATTTTTGACAAAGTCCTTAAAATTTCAATAGCTGCATGGATCAAAATTTTTGGAGTGAACTGCATGCAAGTGCGGGTCAGACAGCACGATCTCTGGTAAAGGGTCATCAAACTGAAACATTGATTCTGTTCCTGATGCTGCCTGCGCTGTTGAATATTTTCCACATTTAACCACAGTTTTAAACACATTTCATGGTGATCTGACTGTGCTGAGGTGTCTCATTGAGACTGCTTATCTCTAATACTTGACTTGTAGTGATGATGTATTGGTACAAATATATTATAGGGAAACCACGCTAAAATCCGCATCTTCACTGTAGCTTTTGTGATAATTCTCTTCATTCATCGCCACGTTTAGTTTTCCACCAGCAGCTTTACTACAAATCTGTTTTCTACAGTTAATCCACTCCAGAAATGACCCAGGGTTAATTGTTTGTTATAATTCAAGTGAAAATTTCATGCAGTCATCTTTACTGATGTAATTCAGCGTTGGCCGCAATAATGTACTGGGTTTCTAAATTGCACTGCATTAGAGAAATTTGATCTGGAAGCATTTGAGAAAATTGTACAACTCAACATATTATTGACTTCCGAAGATGAGTCATATCAGGTTCAAAATGTTAACTCCTCTCTACAGAAGCTGCCAGACCTGCTGATTTTCCTGAATTTTCTGTTTTTATTTCCGATTTCTAGCATCCACAGTTTGATTATTTGGAGATATCTGTATCATCAAATACAACCTTGTTTCATACCATTTTTGTTTAAACTTGTGTGCAATCTAAGGTAGAGTGATTTCATCCAAATCCAGTTCTTGCTATAGTTTAACTGCAGTAGTGGCCAAATCAGAAGTTCATGCCTAGGAACCATCCTTGTTTTATGTCTGAACTTGTGCTTCAGGATCAAAGGAAGGCAACAGCCAGATCCTGACTCGACGTGAAATGGATACAGTTGGCACCATTTGCTCTTTGGAAAAAAAATTGAATTAAAAAGAAATGTTGCTCCCTGTTCTGAAATTGCTGACTCTCGTTGGGATTTGGTTCCAAGACGGCTGCTATTCCCTCTGGTCCATGACTGAAGTGACCAGTCTTATTGTGGGCCAGGGCTGCAGGTGTTATTTGGGCTGGTTTAGCACACTGGGCTAAACAGCTGGCTTATAATGCTAGGCTAGCATCGCGGGTTCAATTCCCATACCGGCCTACCCGAACAGGCGCAGGAATTTGGTGACTAGGGGCTTTTCACAGTAGCTTCATTGAAGCTTGCTTGTGACAAGTGATCATTATTTGATCATGGTGAGCCCTGCAGAAGAGTCATAGGGACGCAAAAGATGTTTCTTTCTGCAAAGAGAGCACGGTGGCACAGTGCTTCAGCACGGCTGCTTCAGCCCCAGAGACTCCGGCCTCGGGTGACTTTCTGTGTGGAGTTTCCCCCGTGTGTGCGTGGGTTTCCTCCGGATGCTCTGGTTTCCTCTCAGTCCAAAGATGTGTAGGTTAGGTGGATTGGCACGATAAATTGCCCCTTAGTGTCCAAGGATGTGCAGGTTAGGTGGGGTTACTGGGATAAGGCGGAGGAGTCGGTCTAGCTCGGGTGCTCTTTTAGAGGGTCGGTGCAGATGCGAAGGGCAGAATGGCCTCCTGCACAGTAGGAATTTTATGGCTCTATAAATGCTGCCAGACCCGAGTTTTCCAGCGTTTTCTGTTTTTATTGCAGCGAACTAAACCAGGTTCCAGCATAAGACGCAGGATAACAAACAGCAATGAAACCCCAGCAGAATATTTCCTTCCCTTGCTCAAAAACTCTGAAGTCAGAACATATGTTGCCCTGATAGCATGTGTGGGCATGTGAGAGAGTTCGCTGTGTGCGGATCTTTTGATTCTGAACCATCTTCCTTCATAATTAAATGCGCAATTTATACTTGTAAATTAATGCAATGGCTGGAAGTGATTCTTGGGCGCTTGAATTTTAAGTTGAACTACCCCCTCTATTTATTGCTAAAAATGATCTTGGGGGCAGCACGGTAGCATAGTGGTTAGCACTGTGGCTTCATAGCACAAGGGTCCCAGGTTTGATTCCTTGCTGGGTCACTCTCTGTGCGGAGTCTGCATGACACCAGGAGTTTAAAAAAAAAATCATTCATTGTAGAAGAATGAGAATGGGATCGCCGAGAAACCCATAAACTTCTAGAGGACTAGACAAAGTAGATGCAGCAAGGATCAGCCATGGTCATAATGAATGGCAGAGCAGGCTCGAAGGGCTGAATGATCTATTACTTCTCCGCTTTTCCGATTCTGTGTGGGATCTGGGCGGTGCTAGCTATGCCAAGCTGGCCGAATGACCGCATTTATTGACCATCCCTCATGTTGCCCTTGAGAGGATTGCGGTGCACCATTTTCCAAAAGTGCCGCAATCAAGTGATATATGTACTCTCCACAATATTGTTCCGGTGGGCAGTTGCAATGAAACAGTGGTAATATATTTCCAAGTGAGGATGCTGTGTGACTTTGAAGTAGTGGTGGTGTTCTGATACACTTCTGCCCCTGTCCTGGTGAGTGGTAGAGGTTGCGGAGTTGGAAGATGTCATCAAGGGAACCTTGGTGATTTGGTGCAGAGCATTTTGCAGATGATGCGCATTGCATTCTGTGTTGTTGGTGGAGGAGGTGAATGTTTAAGATGCTGCTCAAGCGGGTTGCTTTGTCCTGGATGGTGTTTAGGTTATTGAATATTGCGCTCATCCAGGCAAGTGGAGGGTATTTCATCACACATCCAATTTAAAACATAGAACGTAGAAAAATACAGCACAGAACAGGCCCTTCGGCCCACGATGTTGTGCCGAACCTTTGTCCTAGATTATCATAGAATTTACAGTGTAGAAGGAGGCCATTCGGCCCATTGAGTCTGCACCGGCTCTTGGAAAGATCACCTTACCCAAGGTCAACACCTCTACCCTATCCCCACGACCCAGTAACCCCACCCAACACTAAGGGCAATTTTGGACACTAAGAGCAATTTATCATCCACCCAACCTGCACATCTATGGACTGTGGGAGGAAACCGGAGCACCCGGAGGAAACCCACGGACACACTGGGAGAACGCGCAGACTCCACACAAACAGTGACCCAGTGGGGGAATCGAACCTGGGACCCTGGCGCTGTGAAGCAATTGTGCTATCCACATTTGTGCCTGATAGATGGTGGACAGGTTTTGTGGTGTCAGGAGATGAGTCAGTTGCTGCATATTTCCCAGCCTTCGATCTTGTAGCTGCACAATATGTGACTGGTTTAGTTTCTATTCAGTGGTGCTGCCCAAGGTGATATAGATTTAACGACGGTGGTGCTAAGGGGCAGCACAGTGGTTAGCACAGTTGCTTCACAGCTCTAGGGTCCCAGGTTCGAATCCCGGCGTGGGTACTGTCTTTGTGGAGTCTGCATGTTCTCCCCGCGTGTGTGTATTGGTTTCCTCTGGGTGCTCCAGTTTCCTCCCACAGTCCAAAGACGTGCAGGTTCGGTGGATTGGCCATGATAAATTGCCCTTGGTGTCCAAAAAGGTATTTGGGGTTGCTGGGTTACGGGAATAGGGTGGAGGCATGGGCTTAAGTGGGGTGCTCTTTCCAAGGGTCGGTGCAGACTCGATGGGCCGAATGGCCTCCACTGTAAATTTTGTGATTCTGTGACGCCATTGAACATCAAAGGACTTGGTTTAGACTCAACCTTATTGGAATGATCATTGCCCCACATGTGTGGTTCAAATATTACTTGCCTGAATGTTGTCCAATGTCAAGCACAGATTGCTCATTATCTGAGGAGTTGCGACTAGACCTTAACTCTACGGTCATCTGTGGACATGCCCACCTATGATGTATTAGAGGTTATTAATGAAGAAGTTGAAAGTGATTTAGCCAAGTGCACTGACCTAGTCAACTCCTGGCACCAAGATCCTTGACCTCCCAACAATAACAAGCTCCCCTTGTGTTAGGCATGACTTCATTCTTTGGCAGGTTTCCCCCTTGATCCCATTGACTTCAGCTTTACTCTGGCTCTTTGATGCCAAACTTGCCCAAAGGCTGCTTTAATGTCGAGGCAAGTCACTCTCTCCTCCTCTCTTAAATTCAACTCCTTTCTCCATATTTGGACCAAGGCTGTAGTGAAGTCTGGAACTGAGCAGTTCTGACGGAACTCAAACGGAACATTGCCGCACAGGATATTGATGAGTCTCCAGTGCACTCGACCATTTCCTGACATCACAGGGAGTGAATGGAATTGGATGAATACTAGCATTGTGATTCTGGAGATCTCGGGCGGCGGCAGATGGATCATCCATTTGACAATTTTGGGTGAAGATTGTTGTAGACACTCTTCAGCCTTGTCTTTTGAATGCACGTGCTGGACATCACCACCATGTTCCTCCTCTAGTTGACGTCCATCATTATCCACAACCATATATGCAGAATTGCAGAGCTTTTTTGATCTGATCTGTTAGTTGTGGGATCACTTACCTCTTGTCTCTAAGAAACTGCTGCTACTGTTCAGCATGTGTGTCATCCTGTGTTGGAACTTCACAACCATAGTGGCATCTCAGTTTTAGATATGTCTGGCGCTGCTCTTAGAATGCCCTTCTACCCTCATTGAACAAGATTGGCTTGATAATGGGTTAGGAATATGTTGTGCCATGAAGTTTGATGAATACAGTGCCCACAGCACCTCATTGAATATCTAGTTTGGAGTTGCAACATCTGTTGAGAAACTACCAAGCTAGCACAGTGGTAATGCCACACATGATGGAGGACATCATTTTCACAAGGACTGTGCAGTTACCACTCCTACCAGTGCTATCGTGGGAAGGTGCCTCTAACGGCGAGATTGGTAAAAAAGTAGATTTTTCCCCCTTTTATTGCCCATCATCTTACAAACCCAGTCTGGTAAATGGAACCTTCAGCTGCTCCGAGCCACGGGTAGTGATGAACATTGACGTTGCCAACCTGTGCCACTGATGGAGTATTGAGTCACAACTGTGGACTGGCTGGTAGGCAGCGATTAGGAGATTTTCTTCCCTATGTTTGACTTGATAGCATGACACTTCATGGGAATGTTGAGGACTTATGCGGCCACTGCCTCCCGCCTGTACACCACTGTGCTGCGACTCCTGGCAGATCTGAAGATATACCTGAGGATGTTGATGACGTCTGGAATGTTAACTGAAGGATTTGCTTCTGCAAGTATGACTGTCGGCCGGGCTGTGTGACAATTTTGGCAGAGGTCCCCAGATGTTGACGAGGCATCCTGGGCTATATCAATAGCGGCATAGAGTACAAAAGCCAGCAAGCTGCATTAAACTTGCATAAAACATTGATTTGACCTCAACTGGAGTATTGTATCCAGTTCTATGTACCATATTTTAGGACGGATGTGAAGGTATTAGAGAGGTGCAGAAGAGATTCAGGACAATGGTTCCAGGGAGAAGAAACTTCAGGCACGTAGAAAGATTGAAGACGTTAGGGCAGTTCTGGAAGAAATGGGAATTGCAAGGAGATTTGATAAAGTATTCAAAAAAAATCATCGAGGAGTCTGGGCAGAGGAGATAGGGAGAAGCTATTCCCACTGGTGGAAGGATTGAATACCAGAGGTCACAGATTTGAGCTATGGCGATATGAGGAAAAAATAAATTCTCACGGTAAAGGATCTGGAATGCACTACCCGTGTGTAGCGCGGAGTCGGGGTCAATTGAGGCTTTCAAAAGAGAATTGGGTTGTCCTATGAAAAGGAGACGTTTGCAGGGGAACAGGCAGGGGAGTAGCACTAGGGTGGAATTGCTTCATCAGAGAGTCTGCACAGGCACAGCAGGCTGAACGGCCTCTTTCTGTGCAGCAACCATTCTATGAATCGGGGAGAACCTTGCAGGGTCAGTTGGAACCCTGCACAGTATACTTTCGTAGTGCCTAACACTTGCATCGAAACCAGATGATTTGTTCAATTTTGAGGCTTTTTCATAGCCGTTTAATACAATGGAGTGACTTCTTGGGTCATTTCAGAGGACACTTGTAAAGATGGTACTGGGTATCCTACAGCTTGCCAGTCGTTTTGTGGTCGCTGTTACTGATATTTTTCCCCCAGATTTATTTAAACAACTGAATTTGAATTCCCCAGCTTCCTTGGTGGGAATGAATAATTACTGCGTGCATTTGTATGGCACTTTACCGTAATAAAATGTCCTGAGGTGCCTCACGGCAGTGATATAAACTGGACGCCAATCCACATTAGGCGAGATCGAGGCACATGGGCCAAAATTTTGGTCAGAGGGAGAGGTTTTGAGGTGTGTCTTGAAAAGAGGTAAGAGGGAGGGAATGTGAGAGGCAGCTGAAGGTATAGCCGCCAGTGACGGAGCAGTTAAAATAAGGGATACTCGAGGCGGGATTTAGCTGTCTCTTGAGGACTGAGGCTGGAGGAGATTGGAGGTAAGGAGGGGGCAAGGACCTGGAGGGAATTGAAAACCAGGATGAGAATTTTAAAATCAACGTTATGGGCAGAGCGTCAATCCGAACTTCTGGATTATTATAATTTAAAACAGAAAATGCTGGAGGACTCTGCAGGTCTGGCAACACCCGTGGAGCGAAAAATAAGTTACCTTTCCAGGTCGACAGATAACCCACTGTCGGAACTGGAATAGAAATGACTCTGCATCACTGGCCAAATAACATAACTGCTGTGCGACCATCCCACTGTCACAACTACTGATGGGCACAGGCCCGTCAGGAGCAATTGCTGTGAGCTGACAATAAATGTCTCCCTATTAAAGATTTAATTGTAATAATTGTACCATGTTTTGATACCAGTTACTAAATTAATTGCAATAGTGCATGAATCAACTTGCTGTGTCCCATTGTGGAAAATGAGTAGAAAGCCTGGTGTATCATTTAATACATATTATGGAGTAGGAGAGCAAATTTGTGTAGAGTAATTGCATGTATTGTCTCTGCCGTTAAACATTTTGCCAGATTAAGCAGGTTAATTGAGAAAGAACAGTCACGTTGCGTTTTCTCTGTCTTTAGGTACTTCATCTTCACTTCTTTTTGGGCTTACAAGATTTATTATGTATATGGCTTCATGATGCTTGTCCTGGTTATTCTCTGCATCGTGACAGTCTGTGTGACCATTGTCTGCACTTATTTTCTGCTCAATGCTGAAGACTACAGGTGGTAAGTTGAAGAGCTCTTATCCGTCCGTTTAAACTTTGGTAAAAGTTTGTTCTGCTCGAAACCTGCTCCAACACAAAAGTGAATTCTCCCACGAGAATGAGCCACGCACCCCCCCCCCCCCCCCCCCCCCCCCCCCCAAAAAAAAACTTAACCCGGCCTCATCATCTGACCCACGAGGTTTCGCAGGTACAGGCGGTCTCCAATGCTTTGTCCAGTTGCGGAAGCCTGAATAGTGCTTTTCACCAGACTTCGTAACTGCGAAGAGCTTTATAGTGCACCTGTGTCCTGTGCTCACCTCGCACGCAGCCAGCATCACTGCCGTGTATGTGAAATGCCCATTTCCTGAAGCAGTTTTCTCGACCTGTAATAATATGGATTTTGGGGTTTTTTGGTGTCAAATGACTTTAAACTTTCGATTAGAACAATCTAATGACTAAAGGAGCTGACATAGCAGTAGTTCTGTCCCAAAAAACTGACGTTTTGTACGATAAACATGTTGGGGTTCTTTAACTTCCATTGCAACAGGATCGACCTTGAACCATTCACCCCCTTCCCACGGCCAATTGCAATAAAAGAGCGCCGTGCAGAGTGGGGTCAGACCTTTGCCATGTGACTCTGCTTTTTGAATTAGATGCAGCTTTTCATTCAGAACAAAACACTGTCACACAAAGATCTGTTTCTAAGACCAGAGGGGTGCAGAATTTGGACTGCGTTTTACATGATAAAATCACGGCTGGTTTAATACAATTGTGGCACTGTTTTCTCAAAATAAGTTTCGTGATGAGCTCATTTTCCACCTAAAACTTGTATTGTGCTAGAAATGTGTCTCATTTATAGAATGTTTTCATTCTCAAAAGCATGTCAGCCATCAATTCTTAATGAGTCACTTTTTTTGTTTTAAACAATAAACTTTTTTGCTGTCTTGCAGGCAATGGACAAGCTTCCTTTCTGCAGCATCCACAGCGGTCTACGTTTACATGTACTCCTTCTATTACTATTTCTTCAAAACAAAGTAAGCATTTATGTTTCATATTTAACCGCCATGCCAAAAAGGTTGCCCTCATTCCCTCGTATTTTGGAGTATTTAATGCAAAATTGGAGTAAATTGAGTTGAGCGTTTCACTAAATTAATCTAGCTTCTGTATATCCGATTATTCACCTCCTAATTCCTTTTAAGTTCTTGCATTTCTTTTTAAAGCAAGTAGCACTGTGCAGTGGCAGAACAGCAGCTTGCACTTATGTGGAGCCATTAATGTAATGTAATTTGCCAAGGAGCTTTATAAAGCATAATTTGACACTTCCAAGCGACTAGGAGACATGACGAGGGTGACCAAATGAGCCTCTTAGCTCAAGGCAAGGCCACCAACGATGGTATGTTTAAAAATGCGGATGTGCTGGAGGCCAGAATTAGAGAAGCCTAGATAGCAGAGGAGTGCGGGGCTGGAGAAGATTACAGAGCCAAGAAAGGAAGGGGCAATAAGAAAGGGAGAGGACATGACGGAGTTCGAGGCCAAGGATACGAATTTTAAATTGTGGTGTCGAAGCTTTGTGGGCCAGTGAGGACAGGGATAGAACATAGAAAATACAGCACAGAACAGGCCCTTCGGCCCACAATGTTGTGCCAAACTTTTGTCCGAGATTAAGAACAAATTAATCTACACCCCATCATTCTACCGTAATCCATGTACCTATCCAATAGCCGCTTGAAGGTCCCTAATGGTTTCAACTCAACTACTTCCACAGGCAGTGCATTCCATGCCCCCACTACTCTCTGGGTAAAGAATCTACCTCTGACATCCCCCCTATATCTTCCACCATTCACCTTCAATTTATGTCCCCTTGTCATGGTTTGTTCCACCCGGGGAAAAAGTCTCTGACTGTCTATCTATTCACCTGATCATCTTATAAACCCCTATCAAGTCGCCCCTCATCCTTCTCCGTTCTAATGAGAAAAGGCCTAGCACCCTCAACCTTTCCTCGTAAGTCCTACTCTCCATTCCAGGCAACATCCTGGTAAATCTCCTTTGCACCTTTTCCAAAGCTTCCACATCCTTCCTAAAATGAGGTGACCAGAACTGCACACAGTACTCCAAATGTGGCCTGACCAAGGTTTTGTACAGCTGCATCATCACCTCACGGCTCTTAAATTCAATGCCTCTGCTAATGAACGCTAGCACACCATTGGCCTTCTTCACAGCTCTATCCCTTTTGTGGCAACTTTCAAAGATCTATGAACATGACATGAAAATCGCTTATTGTCACGAGTAGGCTTCACATGACGTTACTGTGAAAAGCCCCTAGTCGCCACATTCCGGCACCTGTTCGGGGAGGCTGTTACGGGACCCCAAGATCTCTCTGCTCCTCCACATTGCCAAGAACCCTACCGTTAACCCTGTATTCCGCATTCATATTTGTCCTTCCAAAATGGACAACCTCACACTTGTCAGGGTTAAACTCCATCTGCCACTTCTCAGCCCAGTTCTGCATCCTATCTATGTCTCTTCGCAGCTGACCACAGCCCTCCTCACTATCCACAACTCCACCAATCTTCGTATCGTATGCAAATTTACTGACCCACCCTTCAACTCCCTCATTAATGAAAATCACAAACAGCAGAGGACCCAGAACTGATTCCTGCGGTACGCCACTGGTAACTGGGCTCCAGACTGAATATTTGCCATCCACCACCACTCCCTGACTTCTATCGGTTAGCCAGTTCGTTATCCAACTGACCAAATTTCCCACTATCCCATGCCTCCTTACTTTCTGCATAAGCCTACCATGGGGAACCTTATCAAATGCCTTACTAAAATCCATGTACATTACATCCACTGCTTTACCTTCATCCACATCTTGGTCACCTCCTCAAAGAATTCAATAAGTCTTATGAGACAAGACCTACCCCTCAAATCCGTGCTGACTATCCCTAATAAAGCAGTGTCTTTCCAGATGCTCAGAAATCCTATCCCTCAGTACCCTTTCCATTACTTTGCCTACCACCGAAATAAGACTAACTGGCCTGTAATTCCCACGGTTATCCCGATTCCCTTTTTTGGACGGGGGCATGACATTCGCCACTCTTCAATCCCCTGGTACCACCCTGTTGACAGCGAGGACGAAAAGATAATTGCCAACGGCTCTGCAATTTCATCTCTTGCTATCCATAGAATCCTTGGATATATCTTGTCAGGCCAGGGGGACTTGTCTATCCTCAAGTTTTTCAAAATGCCCAACACATCTTCCTTCCTAACAAGTATCTCCTCAAGCTTACAAGTCTGTTTCACACTGTCCTCTCCAACAATATGGCCCCCCTCATTCGTAAATACTGAAGAAAAGTACTTGTTCATGACCTTTCCTATCTCTTCAGACTCGATACACAATCTCTCCTTGATCGGACCTACCCTCGCTCTAGTCATTCTCATATTTCTCACACATGTAAAAGGCCTTGGGGTTTTCCTTGATCCTACCTGCCAAGATTTTTCGTGACCTGTCTTAGCTCTCCTAATCCCTTTCTTCAGTTCCCTCCTGGCTATCTTGTATCCCTCCAGCGCCCTGTCTGAACCTTGTTTCCTCAGCCTTACATAAGTATCCTCCTTCTTCTTAACAAGACATTCAACCTCTCTTGCCAACCATGGTTCCCTCACTCGACCATCTCTTCCCTGCCTGACAGGGACATACATATCAAGGACAGGTAGTATCTGTTCCTTGAACAAGTTGCACATTTCAATTGTGTCCTTCCCTGACAGCCTATGTTCCCAACTTGTGCACTTCAGTTCCTGTCTGATAACGTCGTATTTACCCTTCCCCCAATTATAAACCTTGCCCTGTTGCACCCACCTATCCCTCTCCATTACTAAAGTGAAAGTCACAAAATTGTGATCACTATTTTGTCTACAAAATTATGAGAGGTATGGACGGAGTGGATAGCAACAAGCTTTTTCCCAAGAGTGGGGGTGTCAATTACAAGGGGTCACGATTTCAAGGTGATAGGAGGAAAGTTTAAGGGAGATGTGCATGGAAAGTTTTTTACGCAGAGGGTGGTGGGTGTCTGGAACGCTTTGCCAGCGGAGGTGGTAGAGGTGGGCATGATAGCATCATTTAAGATGCATCTAGACAGGTATATGAACGGGTGGGGAACAGAGGGAAGTAGATCCTTGGAAAATAGGCGACAGGTTTAGATGAAGGATCTGGATCGGTGCAGGCTGGGAGGGTCTAAGGGCCTGTTCCTGTGCTGTAATTTTCTTCTTTGTTCTATCTCCAAAATGCTCACCCACTAACAAATCTATCACTTGCCCTGGTTCATTACCAAGTACCAAATCCAATATGGCCTCCCCTCTGGTCGAACAATCTACATACTGTATTAGAAAAGCTTCTTGGACGCCCTGCACAAACACCACCCCATACAAACTATTTGATCAAAAGAGTTTCCACTCAATATTTGGGAAGTTGTAGTCACCCATGGCTACTACCCTGTGACTTTTGCACCTTTCCAAAATCTGTTTCCCAATCTGTTACTTCAAATCCCTCCTATTGGAGGGGCCTATAGAAAACTCCCAACAAGGTGACTGCTCTTTCTGACTTCAACCCATGCTACCTCAGTAGGCAGATCCTCCTCAAACTGCCTTTCTGCAGCTGTTATACCATCTCTAATTAACAATGCCACCCCCACCCCCCCCCACACTCTTTTACCACCCTCCCTAATCTTGTTGAAACATCTATAACCAGGAACCTCCCAAGAACCATTTCTGCCCCTCTTCTATCCAAGTTTCCGTGATGACCACCACATCGTAGTCCCAAGCACCGATCCATGCCTTAAGTTCACCCACCTTATTCCTAATGCTTCTTGCATTAAAGTATACACACTTCAACCCATCTCCGTGCCTGCAAGTACTCTCCTTTGTCAGTGTTACTTTCCCCACTGCCTCACTACACGCTTTGACATCCTGAACATCGGCTCCCATAGTTGCTGGATCATGATTGAATGGGACTTTGTTCGGTCAAAGTCCTGGGTTGCGTCAGGTTTACAGAGGATAGAAGGTGGGAGGCTGACTAGGTTTGCAGTCAGGTCTAAAGGTAACACAGGCACAGTTGAAGGTTATGGTAATGTTTATGAGCTGAGGCAGGGTGAAGTTTGCAGGCCTTCGATCCTGTGGGACCTGAGTTTCAATCCAATACAGCCCAACATCACCGACTACTGTTGTGAGGGCCCTATTTCATAGAGCCATAACGTTTAAACAGCATGGAAAGAGGCCCTTTGGCCCATCGTGTCTGCCGGCATCAAGCTCCTATCTACTCTGATCCCAGTTTCCAGCATTGGGCCCGTAGCCTTATATGCTGTAGCATTTCAAATGCTCAGCTAAATACTCAAAGTTGCGAGGTTTCCCGCCTCTACCACCCTTTCAGGCAGCGAGTTCCAGATTCCCACCACCCTCTCGGTGAAAACCTTTTTTCCTCACATCTCTAAACCTTCTGCCCCTTCCTTAAATCTACGCTCCCTGGTTTTTGGCCCCTTCGCTAAGGGAAAAGGTTCCTTCCTATCTACCCTATCTATGTCCCTTAAATCTTAAATGAGATTTTTGCACTTTCCTCTTTGGAGTTAATGGACAACATTGCTCCTAATTTGGTTCTGAAATATGAGTTTTCTTTTGTGCACAGGCTGAATTATGTGGGAGATGATAAACTTGTGCTACTGTAGAAATGGGTTTCCTGTGAAATGGAGACTTACTCTGCATTAACATAGAACAGTACAGCACAGAACAGGCCCTTCGGCCCTCGATGTTGTGCCGAGCAATGATCACCCTATTCTGTATTTTCTTTTTATTTCCTTTTCTTTCCATGTATTTAATTATCTATTAAGCTGCTCGCAGAAAAATACTTTTCACTGTACCTTGACAATATTGTACGTGACAATAAACAAAAATCCAATACAAATCCATTTGCTAACATTGTGCGTGGCCGGGATGGGAATATTCCTCAACGCTATTGTATAAGCGATCCAAAAAATGACAGGTGTGCTAAACGTAGGAATTCTGGATAGATTGGATTATATGTAGTTGGTGCAGTAAGGGTTAAAAGTGTCTGCTGTGGTCATGTTTTTAAAAGTCCTGGTTTAAAGGCAGATACTTTGGCTACAGAGGTGCAATTAAAGCATTGTAAAGTAAGGGCGAATGGAATTTTGTTTATATAAAGAAAGTTCTCTGGGGAATAGATAATTAGAGATAGTTTAGCTCAGTATGATGCAGTTAATGGGAGGAGACAGGGACTGAAGCAGTCGGATGTTGAATTTCAGTTTCTGGGAAAAAGCATTTTCGACTGGGGATGTGAACAGGCCTTGCAGCTTTTTGCCCAATGTCAGGACGTTAAACAGTCGTTTGACACGGGCAAGAATCTGCAAGCTGGTTCCTGAAGGATCTCTCTTCCTCAAAGCAGTTAATCCAAGACATCTCAATAAAGCAAGTAAATACTGGGATCGCCGGCGGTATTTAAAAGTCAATTTTGACCTGAGAGAGATTTTGCTTGAGTGGAGTATAAACGATAACAGTTAGACGTCTCTGTTTAATGGGTTATTATTTTAATCTTGCGCTAATAATAAAGTTTGTTTTAATAAACCATATCCTTATTTGTGCAGGGAGTTACTCCTGGAGCAAAGCATCCTTTCCTCGCAGCTTTACAAATTAAACAAAATATTGGGGTCTGGTCCGGTATTGTAATACGGACTTGCAATATTGCATATGTGCGGCCTAACATCTTTTACTTTCTACCCACAACAGAATGTACGGACTGTTTCAAACAGCATTCTACTTTGGATACATGGCAGTATTCAGCACTGCACTTGGGGTCATGTGTGGTAAGTGGAACAGAAATGCATTGGTTGGGTGTAAATTAAAGAGGGCAGATGGATGATGAATCCAGATTTGCGAGTTTAAACCCAATCCTAGCCAGGCACTTTAATTTATTTAATGGCAAAACAGTTTAGATGCTACATTGGTTCAGAATTAAAACGCAAATCTATCCAGAATTATTGTCCAAAGGTTTGCTTTAGTAAATATTCCAGATCTGGTAATAAAACATTTCTATATGTGGGACGGGCACAAAGTACTTAGCAACACTTTCCCTAATTCTGAAGCGGCACTTTATTCGGCGGCACAGTGGTTAGCACTGATGATACTGATGTTAGCGCCAGCGACCCGGATTCAATTCCAGCCTCGGGTGACTGTCTGTGTGGAGTTTGCACTTTCTCCCCGTGTCTGCGTGGGTTTCCTCCGGGTGCTCCGGTTTCCTCCCACAGCCCAAGGATGTGCAGGTTAGGTTATGCGTATAGGGTGGAGTTGGGCCGATAGGCCGAAAGTCCTCTTTCTGCACTGTCGGGATTCTATGATTCTCTTCACATTAAGTCAGTTTGTGAGGTGGAGATACTTTTTCTTACGAATAATTTGTTACGGGTCTATCAGACCTCGATGTATTGTACCTGTGCCAAAATAGAAAACTAGCCCCATTCTGTCCCATACCCCTACTTATCTGCTGCAGATGTTTATTAGACATTTTCTTACAAGCTGAATAGGTCTCTGCTTCCTGTTTCTAATGAAAAGTGTCCAGGTTTATGTGCTCTTTGTTCTAAGAATCATTTATTAATCTCTGTATCCATATCTGGCCTCAGCAACCTCCTTTTGAAGTAAGGCATTTAATGAACAATTGAAACAGCGGAATGGGCATATCGGTGATGGCAGGTTGAGACTGCATACTAACGCTGATCATAGTTAACTAACCTGCTGACATCAAATGCCCGGTCTTGCTCGCACGCTGAAGTGGGCCTGTCTTCACCTAAACACAAAGCTGGCACCTTCAGTAGAAGAGGTGGAAATTGAGGGAACAACATTAAAAGTTTGCTGTGCTTTTGATGTGTCAGCTATAGCTCGGTTGGCAGCAATCTCACTTCTGAATCAGAGGGTCATACATTCGAGTCTCACTCCAGATTGCGTAGACCAGGTTGACATTACACTGCAGTAGAGGGGGTGCTGCATTGTTAAAGGTGCCACCTTTCGGATCAGATGTTAAACCAGCTTCGAGGCAGTGTCTGCACTGTCAGGTGAAATATTAGGAGAGGAGTTCTACCCAGTGACCTGGCCGGTATCTATCCTTCAAATAACACTGAGCATGTTATCCTTGCCATTGCAGTTTGTGGGAGCCCAAGGCATCAATTAACTCCATTTTCCTATATTACAACAGCAATTACACTTCAAAAAGAAGTTCTTAATTGGCTCTATTATGGGACGTCCTGAAGCTTTGAAAGGAGCAATATAAATCCATTTTTTATGGGGCAATTAAGCATTTCAAAGTATCGGACTGAAAACCTATGTAAAAATGTTCTGTACAATGACTGGAAGCTCTGTTCAGCCTAAAGGCATGGGGAGGGCTATGAGATGTACAAAGATGCCTACAGCTAAAGAAAGGCCATTCAACCTATTAGTGTTGACTCTTTGCAGGAGTAAAGCCACAGTTTCTTCTCTTTCTACAGCCCTGTAACTACCTCTACGTCCATCATCGCTGCATCAACCACTCCATGCAGCACGTGTTGCAACAAAGCTTCTGGATGAAGAAGCTGTTCCTGAGCCCCTTTATCAATGGCTTCCCACAGAGGGAATGGTCATTCTGTATTACTTTCATAAAACCTTGCATTATTTTCAAAAGTGGAATTAAATCTCCAGGCCATCTCAGTTCCACTGGAAACAAAGCCACTATCTATAAAATAGGTGCTTGATGGCCGGTGCGGCCACGATAGGCTGAAGGGCCAGGCATTGCCCATCTCCGACGAATGCAAATCTAACCATCTCTTTACATTCTGTGACATTATCATCGGTGCGTTCCTCACTGTCGACATCCTCGGGGTTACCATTGACCAGAAACTGAACTGGACTAGCCATATTAATAGTGTGGCGATAGGAACAGGTCAGATGCTGAGAATCGTAACACGACCCAGGACAAAGCAGCCCCACTTGATTGGCATCCCATCCACAAAAGGGCAGCACGGTAGCATTGTGGATAGCACAATTGCTTCACAGCTCCAGGGTCCCAGGTTCGATTCCCGGCTTGGGTCACTGTCTGTGCGGAGTCTGCACGTCCTCCCCGTGTGTGCGTGGGTTTCCTCCGGGTGCTCCGGTTTCCTCCCACAGTCCAAAGATGTGCAGGTTAGGTGGATTGGCCAGGCTAAATTGCCCTTAGTGTCCAAAATTGCCCTTAGTGTTGGGTGGGGTTACTGGGTTATGGGGATAGGGTGGAGGTGTGGACCTTGGGTAGGGTGCTCTTTCCAAGAGCCGGTGCAGACTCGATGGGCCGAATGGCCTCCTGCACTGTAAATTCTATGATCTATAATTCTATAAACCTTCACTCCCTCCACCATCTACGCACAGTGGCAGCCGTGTGTACCATCTACACGATGCACTGCAGTAACTCACCAAGGCTCCTTAGGCAGCACCTTCCAAACCCACGATCGCTACTATCTAGAATGACAGGCGCAGCAGATACCTGGGAACATCACTCCTTGAAAGATCCCATCCAAGCTACTCACCATCCTGACTTGTAAATATATCCTAGAACATCGAACATACAGTGCAGAAGGAAGCCATGGAAACTGCATGTTATAATTGAAACGCTGGTATGACTCAAATGGCTTACTCCAGCTTCTGCTGAAAATGATACATGAGCTTGGCCAGCCTACTGGCATAGGTGACTGGTATCGGTAGGCAAGTAGCAAAGCGAAATTAAAACTGCAGCCTCTCTTTTGTCCTGCTCACCATCTAAAGGTTAACTTGCTGGTGTTCACCAAACACTTTGTGCGAGTGTACTTGGGCAAGGAGTGCTAGCTATATTTGAACCTGCGCTCATAACCCACAGAGCATACGCTCCCTGTGGATGCATCCTATTCTGGTGTGGAGTCGGTGAATATGAATCAGAAGAGGGAAACACTAGCTCTCCTCCTCTCCCAGTCCGCCAAGATCAGGGACTTGATGCACACTGATTGTTAGCATGCCTGCATGTAGGAGTGTGCAGGCATATGAAGGTTAACCCTTCACTAGATCTTACCAATAAGTTCTGTATCCGCTCACCCTGTAACAAAGTTGTTCTTTATTTCCAGGTGCTGTTGGTTACATGGGAACAAGTGCCTTTGTCCGAAAGATCTACACCAATGTGAAAATTGACTAACAAAGGCCAGCGACCCAGGGAGCTGAGGATCACTTGCAGCTTTTTATTCATTCGGCTGGAACTTGCACAGTTTAAACTGCAAGGAGACATTGGGTTAACACTGGGTTAAAGTGTGGGTTCCATTCTTGGAAGCTTAAAGCGACATCCGTTTCCTTTGATCCTGAGCTCATATTGACTGCTTTAACCAACTGTTCAGCAAAATGCTTGGATTGTATGCAGTAAGCATTACTACAATACAGTGCTAATCTTCCCACATAAAACATAGCTTATTAATGAAGAATAGACTAGCTCTCTTCAATGAAGAGGACACACAGTTTATTTGATATCATTTGTCCCATTGAGGAGGGAAAAATCCGACCAGTTAAAAATTATTTGAGCCTCCATTCTGAGACAGTTACCTTTCCAAACACATCAGGAAGGTAGCTGTAGAAAAGCTGAGCGTTCTTTGTGACTGTTGCTCAAACACCTGCTATGTTTTTGTACTTTATCCATGGGAGCTTATTGCATTTATTTTAATTTGTAAATCTGACACAGTTTAGATACGATCTTCAGTCATTGGAGGAAACGTCATTCGCGATTGCAATTGGACCAACTCAATTTCTGTATCTTGTATGTCACCTCTGAGATAGAAGTTATAAATTAGTTCTCTCGGGCCAACCAAAGGGTGAAGACTTAAGGACAGAGATGATCATCTGCACTGAACTTCACAGTAGTTAGCGTACAAAAACCCCTCCCCCCCCCCCCCCCCCCCCCCGAGAGTATACTGTTCGAAAGGCTGATAATCGGTTGGCGGTTTTTATTAGAAAGCGCTAAGTGAAATATTTTAATTGGGCGTATAAACTGATTTTCTTTTATTTTTTTCTCCTCTCCAAGAGTTAGTCTTGCAGCTTGGTCTTGTTTTACGTTGCGGTGGGAATGAAGGCTTTACTTAAGATAATATGAAAGGGGTAATAAATGTATATAACCTTATAATGTAACTTTAGGCGTAGAACCCAAATTTATTTGGATGTACAGATTTATTACATAGTACTTTTTCTGATAACAAATTAATTTGGTGTATAAATGTGTGACAATTTTTGGGTGGCTTTTTACATCTCGCCTGCCATTGCATGAAAATGGGATCTCCATTATATGTGTGGATGTTACTCTGACTTCTTTAGTATTTTTCCAATTCTGTCTCTGAAGGCTCAACAAAATTGTAATTTAGAATCTAAGATTTTGTTAATCTTACCTGAGCACTCAACACGTGCACCGATCTGGAGCGTTAACGGCTTGACGGAATGTTCAGGGGTAATGAAAACAAAATAAAAAAAACTTTTCAGACATAAGAACCTCCGTCGTTTTTCAGACGAAACACTTGGCGCGTGCAGCGCAAAAACTGCGTCATCCGAAAGGGAAGCTTGGGGTGGATGTGAATCTGAACCATTAGTGGGATGGCTGGACAGCATCCTGGTGTCTGGAGAGGCGGACACGTTCTCGAGACAAAAAAAGGGAAGAAAACGGGAGGTTTCCTCCGGGTGCTCTGGTTTCCTCCCACAGTCCAACGGTGTGCATGGTCAATGGTTTGGCCATGCTCAAATTGCCCCATCGTGTTCAAAGATGTGTAGGTTAGGTGGTTATGGCACGGCAGTGGGCCTACTCGGTGCAGACTCGATGAGTCGAATGGCCTTCTGCACTGTAGGGATTTCTATGTCTAACTATATCCAATATGGGCAGCACGGTATCACAGTGCTTCACAGCTCCAGGAACCCGGGTTCAATTCCCGGATTGGGTCACTGTCTGTGCGGAGTCTGTATGTTCTCCCCATCTCTGCGTGGGTTTCCTCCGGGTGCTCCGGTTTCCTCCCACAAGTCCCTAAAGACGTGCTGTTAGGTGAATTGGACGTTCTGAATTCTCCCTCTGTGTACCCGAACAGGCGCCGGAATGTGGAGACTAGGGGCTTTTCACAGTAACTTCATTGCAGTGTTAATGTAAGCCTACTTGTGACACTAAAGATTATTGTTATAAATCTCCAGTATGGGATTAGCCTGTAGATATTCTAAAATACTGTTGTTTCCATTTTCTTCTTTTTAAAAGTGTCTATTTACAACCTGGGAGTTCCCCTTCAAGTTTTCTGTTCCTCAAAATCGAAACGACTGAAGAGATTGAAGGGGGCTGCTCAAAGTCAGACGCCTTTTGATAGGAGTGAATAGGGAGAAACTGTTTAAACCAGCGAGAGAGTCGGTGAGCAGGGGGCACAGATTTCAGATGAGAACCTTTTATGTGGCAAGTTACGACCTGGTATGTGCTGCCCTATAGTAACTTTCAAAGGACAATTTGTTAAAACATGAAGGGGAAAGAGTTGGGGATGTGAGATGAGTTGGATAGCTTGTCCAAATAGCTAACCATTTGTGGCCTCCTTCCATGCTATTTGATTTTGATGATCAGAGTTGGGGGAAAGGTCAACGAGCCTGGAGACATTGTGAGGGAGAATCCATGAGCCTTTTAGAAAATATTGACCTGGATTTTGCAGCCAGCGGAGAATTTTCAGCGCCAGCTGTTTGTCTGTCTTGACCCTGGATGGGGAATGGGGGTGGAATTAGCAGGTGGCTGGAAGCAGCAGCTGACCTTACCCTGTCTGTGCCCCTCAGAATTTTGTATACTTCTATAAGGTCTCCCCTCAGCCTCTATCTTTCCAGTGGAAACAATTCTAGTTTATTCAACCTTTCCTCACAGCCCTTGAGACCAGGCAGTATCCTGGTGAACCTTCTTTGCACTCTCCAAAGCTTCCACATACTTCTGATAATGCGGCCTAATATTCCGGGTTTAATCTAGCTGCAATGTGGTTTCCCAAGTTTAGCTCAGTGGGCTAGACAGCTGGTTTGTAATGCAGAACAAGGCCAGCAGCGCGGGTTCAATTCCCGTACCAGCCCTGAACAGGTGCTGGAATGTGGCGACTAGGGGCTTTTCACACTAACTTCACACTTGTGACGATAAAAGATTATTATACTCAATCCCCCGGCTGATGAAGGCAAGCATGCCATATGCCTTCTTAATCACCTTGGCCACTGTGTTGCCACTTTTAGGGAAATGTGGATCTTCATGCCCTGATCCCTCCGTTAATGTTCCTAAGGGTCTGCCATTGACAATATAATTCAAACCTAGATTTGATCCTCCAAAATGCTTCACCTTGCACACGGCGACCTAGGAGCTGAAAAGTGAGGAAATTGAGTTGAAGGAGAGAGCTCAAGCTCAAAACATGAGCCTCACGTACTGTCGATGCATTCTGCTGCACCTTAGCCAAGGGTAGGATTGACTGACCACAGCCAGGGTCAAACTGCCCAAAGGTAGATGGCTACCAACGCATTGAGACTGGGGGCGCCCTCTGCACCAACTCAGCACATTGGCCAACTTGGTCAAAGAGATAGCTTTAATTCCGTGACTTCAAGGAGGAAAATGAGGTGGAGAGATGTCAGGAGCGAATCTTTGGGAAATGGGGCAGACTTTTATTGAATTCAAATTTCACCATCTGCCACGGGATACAAACCAGGGTCTCCAGAGCGTTACGCGGGGTCTCCGGGTTACTAGCCCAGTTACAATACCACTGCCTCCCTGCACAAAGACTTTGGGGAGTGAGTTTGGACTGGGTGGCACATTAAGGGACATGTGAAGTAAGCCAAAAAGTGGATTAGATTTCATGGGAGCAGGAGGAGCATGTTCCCTGTTATAAACTTGGTACTTATATCAGGCCATCGCTTAACCTTGCTGCTCCTAAATAAGTTATATCTTCAGCTCTTAAGCTCCTGATGAGTCTCTGCTGCCGGTTCCCAATGTACTGACACCTGTTGTATCTTTAGATCAATACAAAATAAATAGAATGTGGATTGAATGCAACATTAACAGAGGTTTATTAAATTGACTTTCACAGCACCGAGGTTGCGACTAGCTTAAGGGCAGAAATTCCACAAAGTAGTTGATGATATCACACATGTTTTTTTTAAGGGCAGCACGGTAGCATTGTGGATAGCACAATCGCTTCACAGCTCCAGGGTCCCAGGTTCGATTCCCGGCTTGGGTCACTGTCTGTGCGGAGTCTGCACATCCTCCCCGTGTGTGTGTGGGTTTCCTCCGGGTGCTTCGGTTTCCTCCTCAAGATGTGCAGGTTAGGTGGATTGGCCATGATAAATTGCCCTTAGTGTCCAAAATTGCCCTTGGTGTTGGGTGGAGTTACTGGGTTATGGGGATAGGGTGGAGGTGTTGACCTTGGGTAGGGTGCTCTTTCCAAGAGCCGGTGCAGACTCGATGGGCCGAATGGCCTCCTGCTGCTCCTAAATTCTATGATAATGTCCAATCTCTGATAAGTTCATAAGATACAGGAGCAGAATTAGACCATTTGGGCCATTGAGTCTGCTCCGCCATTCAATCATGGCTGATCTCATCCAGCATCCTTCCCGTTTTCCATAACCCTTCAACCCATTACCAATCGATTCTTAAAGAGACATTGCCACAACTACAATAACCTACATGTACAGCAATATCATTCTATACGGACATGGCCCAAGCTGTATCTAATGCTCCAGCTCTGCGAGTGTAACATTTATCCCCTCGGTTTTACTATTTTATGCCTTGAGACTTAAGTCTTTGTTTTTTTAAACGCAATGGCGGATTGTGGCAATACTAACTTTTAAGAGCAGCAGAGGATTCTTGTGTGTGACACATGGAACCAATATTAATTTCAAAATTCTCTCCCTTTCTGCTGGAGTGTTTGGTTCAAACAGCTGTTGGTGCATTAAACTGGCAGCTGCAAACTTGACGGATTCCTGCAGATTTACCCAGGACTGATTCGGTGGGAATTCCCTGCTTTCTAACGCACTGTACGCATCACCTTGGGGGTAGGCTTAGCTCAGTTGGCTGGACGGCTGGTTCATGATGCAGAGCAAGGCCAGCAGCGTGGGTTCGATTCCCGTACCGGCTGAGGGTATTCATGAATACCTTCTCAACCTCTCCCCTCGCCTGAGGTGTGGTGACCCTCAGGTTAAACCACCACCAGTCAGCTCTCCCCCCTCAAAGGGGAAAGCAGCCTATGGCCATCTGGGACTGTAATGACTTTCACACATCACCTGAATCTACAACAAAGTCCCCTTTGTACTAATGTCTCTTTAAAATACATGCATTACAAACACGCTTCTTCCGTTATAGAAGAAAGAAAACTTTGTGTTTTAAAAAAAAAAGATTCTGATTTACACTGGCCCTGTGTAATCTGCCAGCGACTAATTGTCCTCAGATTGTGGCTGACTCTGGTTTACAACTGAATTTCCGATTTGCCCCCAGCCAACTCACTTGCAGATCTTGCCTATCCTCCCCCCCCCCCCCCCCCCCCCCCCCCCCCCCCCCCCCAAATGTCCAACTCACCCTATGTACTCTGCCAGGGGCCCAGCGCTCACTGCCCCTCTCAGCTTCTCCCTCCAGAATGTCTCTTCACTCATTTTCATAAATGTAAGAACTGCAAGGGTTAATGAAATGTCTAGATCAGCCACTAGAGGGAACTAGAGTTACAAGTATATAAGACATTGATGCTAAGCCTTGGGGGAGAGAAGTGAAGGAGATAGCTAGACTGAAGGAAAGATAGTGTGAGTGAGAGCAGATCATAGTTTATAATAGTGTAGGGATTGGTAGTTGATGAGTGCATATAGTATGTTAATTATCAAGTGTCTTCTTTAGGAGTACGTGTTGAATCCAAATTAGTCGTGTTAATAAATTCATAGCTTTGTTCAAATTAAAGCAATTTGGTGGTCTTTGTGAACACTACGTCAACCATCCTGAATTTAGCAACACAAACAACACCACACCTCAGAAACAAAGCCCTTGGTTTTCTGATTGGGGACTGTCCCTTTCTCCTTCAAATCTGCTGTCACCACCCCTCTTCCTCACCATCCCTCCAAACTACCATCCCATCCCCCACCTCCCTTTCCTCCCCAAACTCCTTGAACATGTTGCCTCTCAAATCCGTGCCCATCGTTTCCAGAACTGGAATGGAATGCACTGCCTGTGGAAGTAGTTGAGTCGGAAACATTAGGGACCTTCAAGCAGCTATTGAATAGGTACATGGATTACGGTAGAATGATGGGGTGTAGATTAATTTGTTAATCTAGGACAAAAGTCCGGCACAACATCGTGGGCCGAAGGGCCTGTTCTGTGCTGTATTTTTCTATGTTTTCTGTGTAACTCTATGTTGGAATCCCCGCACTTTAGCCTTCACCCTGGCCACTATACTGAAGCAGCTCTGATCAAAGTGACAAATGACTTGCGCTGCCACTCTGACAACGGTCTTCAGCCTTCTCGATCTGTGCAGCTTTTGGCATAGTTAATCACACCGTCCTCCTCAAACCCATCTTCATCTCCAGATGCATTGGCAGCCAGAGAACCTTTTCCCACTCCTTCACCGTTACTTCTGATTCCCCCCCCCCCCCCCCCCCCCCCCCCCTTCAAGGTGCCTCTCCGCGCCTTCTATTTCACACCCACATGCTGCCACTCGATGACATCACCTGAAAATGTCATGCCAGTTTCCACATGTTGGCCCAGGTCTACCTCACCACCACCTCCCTCAACACCGTCTCCATATTGTCAGGTTGCTTGTCCGATATCCAGTTCCGGATGAGCAGACATTCCGTCCAATTGAACATTGGGAAGACTGGGGCCATTGTTTTTGGGCCTCACCACAAACTCCATTGTCTTGTCACTAATTCCATCCGTCTCCTTGGTAACCGTCTGAGTTTCACCCAGACCGATCACAATTGATGTCATACTTGACTCCAAGATGAAATGCTGCCCACGTATTTGTACCGGCCGTCTCTGTAAAGCAGAACATCTCCACCCTCACCTCAACTCACCTGCTGGGAAATCCTTGATCCTGGTCTTCGTTGCCTCTAGACTTGACAATTCTAACACGCCCCTGATTTGACTCCTCCATATTATCCTCCACCTGAGACCATGCAAACAGCTGCCTGTGTTCTAACTCGCAGTAAGTCCCATTCACGATTACATGCCAGTGCTTGGCCCCCAATAATCCCTTCCAACTCTACAGCCCTCTGAGATGCCCACACTCCTCTAATGCCAGCCTCTTCATTAGAAGAGTAAAATCTCTACAGTGCAGAAGGAGGTCATTTGGCCCATCGAGTTTGCACTAACCATCCGAAGGAGCACCCAACCCAGACACACGCCCCGACCTATCTCCGTAACCCCATCTATCCTTTTGGACACTAAGGGCCAATCCACCTAACCTGCACTTCTTTGGACTGGGAGGAAACCCATGCAGACGCGGGGAGAAAGTGCAGACTCCACACAGACAGTCTCCCGAAGCCGGAATTGAACCCGGGTCCCTGGCGCTGAGAGGCAGCAGTGCTAACCACTGTGTCGCCGGGCTGCTCTTGCATCCCCAATTATAATTTCTCCAGCATTTGGTGGATGTGTCTTCATTGCCTCGGGCCCTACGTTCAGGAATTCCCTTCCTCCGCCTCTCTCTTGGTCACCTGACCAAAGATGATCTTGTGTGGTTCGGTGTCGAACGTTGTTTCACAATCTACCTGTGAAGGACCTTTAGGATGTTTTTATTAAATCCAAGGCTCTGTGAAATGTCAGTTGTGGTTGCTGAGTTGGTGCCCACCCAGTTGATAATATTCAAAGAACAATACAGCACAGGAACAGGCCCTTCGGTCCTCCAAGCCTGTACCGGTCATGATACCAACCTTGGCCAAACTCTCAGCCCTTCCTTGTGCTGTATCCCTCTATACCCATCCTATCCATGTATTTGTCAAGATGCCTTTTGGACACCGTTAATTTATCTGCTTCCACAACCTCCCCTGGCAACGTGTTCCAGGTTTGTTAACTGAAGGCGATGCGGTGGTGTCTCTGGAAGAGATGAAGGTGGTACCTGGGAGAGGGGAGGGGGGTGGGGGGCACGGCACACATTTGCTGGGTGTTACTGTTCCAGTGAGTTGGGGTTGAGGTGACGGGTGTCCATCTACAGGTGGCACTTGCCATAGTCTCTCCTTATAGAAATTACAGTGCAGAAGGAGGCCATTCGGCCCATCGAATCTGCACTGGCTCTTGGAAAGAGCACCTACCCAAGCCAATACCTCCACCCTATCCCCATAACCCAGAAACCCCACCCAACACTAAGGGGCAATTTGGACCCCGAGGGCAATTTAGCATGGCCAATCCACCTAACCCGCACATCTTTGGACTGTGGGAGGAAACCGGAGCACCCGGAGGAAACCCACGCACACACGGGGAGGACGTGCAGACTCCACACAGACAGTGACCCAAGCCGGAATCAAACCTGAGACCCTGGCGCTGTGAAGCATTTGTGCTATCCACAATGCTACCCTGCTGCTCCTGGCAGGTTTGTGCTGGTTGATACCAGCAGTGCTCGGGGCTGGTGCTCGGTCACGAACGGTTTTGTTCCGGAAGAGCTTTCAAACTCTGGCTGGAGCCTGGCCTCATTGTGTGTCCACTGAGATGGGCATTGATCGGAAATCCTGGAAGGGGATTCCCATTCCAACCCCATTGAACTGAGCCTGTCCCAGATTAGGTCCAGATTTGAGAGGCTCCCGAATCCCGGGAACAAGTTTTCATCCCCGAGCTTTGCTGTTTCATCTTAAAAATGCCACTAATTAGATCAAATGGAATCTTTCAATCCAGCGTTTTAAACTACCACCCTGAGACGGGCTAAGGATGACCTAGAATTCTGATCGTGTTTTACAATAATCGAGATTTCAGTTAAACTATTCAACGGTTATTAACTTGACGAGGAGTTTTTTTCTAGTTTGGGGCATTTTGAATTTGGTTTGTTGTCAGAAATAGGCCCCTTGCATTTTGTAAAATTCCTGATTGCTCAGATAATTTACAAAAGGCGTCAATAAACAGAAACTTCAAGAAATTGTGTGTTTTTAATGTAAAATACAGTTCTGCATAGCTATCGCTGCCTGGGGTCTTTTATTAAAGTTAGATTAATAACTGGGTGTCTTTGAAGGTTATTAGAGTCATTACGTACAAAAAAGCTGAAAATTTATTTCCTTTTGATGTGGTGATATTCGCTTGAAAAGGAGAATTTGCTGTGGGATAGAGGAGTCTGGGGTCATTTGAAATGAAATGAAAATCGCTTATTGACACGAGTAGACTTCAATGAAGTTACTGTGAAAAGCCCCTAGTCGCCACATTCCGGCGCCTGTCCGGGGAGGCTGGTACGGGAATCGAACCGTGCTGCTGGCCTGCCTTGGTCTGCTTTCAAAGCCAGCGATTAGCCCAGTGTGCCGGGTATCTGTAAAGAGATATATGCAGAGGATGTCCACTGAACAGAGAGCTGTATGACAGCTGAATGTTTACGGAATGGCTGCTTGCTGCAGGCGTGTGTGTTTCAGAGCTGTTCCGTGTCTGGCCAACTATATTCCATCTGAGCCTCTTGAGGAGGAGATTGTCTGCACGGGCCTGGCCTACGCTGAAGACATGCTCCTCACGTTCAGGGACCCTGATGACCTGCGGAAGATGTGGAGTGTGTTCTACTCCATCCTCTGCCAGGATCAACAGGGCCAAGTGTTCTGGACTCCTGGTCGATCCGTGGCAAATCCTGATATTTTACCAACACTTGCTCAATGTCTGGAATATGGTTGCCTCGCGCCATAGCTCCCGCCCGTCTGGAGTAGTGGCTGTCGCCAGGGAGCACCTGGTCAGAAATCTGCACCTCCACCAACCTGACTGGTGGAGAGGTGGGATGTTGCTGCCATGGTGACCAGGATCGGGGCAGCAGGGTAGCATGGTGGTTAGCATAAATGCTTCACAGCTCCAGGGTCCCAGGTTCGATTCCCGGCTGGGTCACTGTCTGTGCGGAGTCTGCACGTCCTCCCCGTGTGTGCGTGGGTTTCCTCCGGATGCTCCGGTTTCCTCCCACAGTCCAAAGATGTGCGGGTTAGGTGGATTGGCCATGATAAATTACCTGTAGTGTCCTAATAAAAGTAAGGTTAAGGGGAGGGGGTTGTTGGGTTACGGGTATAGGGTGGATACGTGGGTTTGAGTAGGGTGATCATTGCTCGGCACAACATTGAGGGCCGAAGGGCCTGTTCTGTGCTGTACTGTTCTATGTTCTATACCCCCCCCCCCCCGCGGAGGAGCTCAGACCTTTCACCGAGAGCGGGATCACAGCTTTGCCAGGCTGGGGAATCCAGGCCGGCTAACTGGCTGGAGGCCAAGGTCACCTCTCGTCTGTTAGGTCTGGTTCTGGTCATAAACCAGATGACCGCCTCCATGCCGTGCTGTACCATGCTGTGGTACCGGCTGGTCACTTTGGCCACCCCCCTCTGTCTTTGTCACAGAAATCCAGAGAATGTTTGTTCACCTCTCCTGGGACAAGAGACTGCACAGCGTCACTGCTGAGGTTCTGAATCTCCTTCTTGGAGGGTGGTCAGGCACGAGTGTGCCTTTGCACCCTGGTGGTGACCTTCCAACTTTAGACCCTGCTGCAATATTGCGACATAAAGCCCCCTCCTAGATGGTGTCCCCTGGCGACATACCTTTGTCACCAGGAACACAGCCTGAAATATGACGTGCAGCTCCTGTTCATAGACCCGAGGGGCCTTCGTTACTCCTTGCTGACGCTGCCTGATATTTTACCACCACTTGCTCAATGTCTGGAATATGGTTGCCTCGCGCCATAGCTCCCGCCCGTCTGGAGTAGTGGCTGTCGCCAGTGAGCACCTGGTCAGAAATCTGCACCTCCACCAACCTGGCTGGTGGAGAGGTGGGATGTTGCTGCCATGGTGACCAGGATCGGGGATGTGCTTGGTGGTGGAAGAGTGGGCTGGAGAGGGCGGCACGGTTAGCACTGTTGCTTCACAGCGCCAGGGACCCAGGTTCGATTCCCGGCTTGGGTCACTGTCTGTGCCGAGTCTGCCCGTTCTCACCGTGTCTGCGTGGGTTTCCTCCGGGTGCTCCGGTTTCCTCCCACAAGTCCCGAACAACGTGCTGTTAGGTGAATTGGACATTCTGAATTCTCCCTCTGTGTACCCGAACAGGCACCGGAGTGTGGCAACTAGGGGCTTTTCACAGTAACTTCATTGCAGCGTTAATGTAAGCCTACTTGGGACACTCATTAAGATTATATGTTGCTATGATACCCCAAGGGTTGGCGCCACGCACAATGGTGGGTCTCCATCTCAGAACCAATGCCACCCATGACCTCACAACATTCATGCCCTGACCTGATGGCACTCGTAGTGTCGAGGTGGTGCAGGTGTGCAGTGGACTTCCTTCCGAGTCCCTGCTCAGGCGGAATTTTGCATTGACCCCAAAGCCCGACCCCCCCCTCCCTCGGGAACTGTGCCCTTTCACACTGCACACCCTTCACTTCCTTAACCTCGCCCGTCACCCAGTCACACCTTGGCGCACCTTGTTGCTACCTGGCGATGCAGGTCCCCACCGGAGCCCCCTCCATGGAGGAGGCCTCCCCCTTACACCCGATGACCTGGGATGGTTGGTGCTGCAACATCATTCCCATAGAACCGGAGACTGCATTGGTTCATAGACTCCCAAGATGCCTGCCCTGCCCAGTTATTTAGTGCAGTGTTGCTTGCACTTCAGCCCCACCCTCCTGATCTGGGGGAGTCGGGGGGGAGGGGGAGGGGGGGGCATCTCATGAACATGCTCCTTGGACTGGCCAAACTCAGCATCGACAGCTCCAGGCAGCAGACAACAAAGGGGCCGTCCAACCTGACAGCCTTCCCCTCTACCCCGGCTACATTTGCGTCAGAGTGTCATAGAATCATAGAATTTACAGTGCAGAAGGAGGCCATTCGGCCCATTGGGTCTACACCAGCTCCTGGAAACAGCACCCCATCCAAGCCCAGACTTCCACCCTATCCCCGCAATTCAGCAACCCCACTTAACCTATTGGGACACTGAGGACAATTTATCATGGCCGATCCACCTAACCCGCACATCTTTGGACTGTGGGAGGAAAACGGAGCACCCGGAGGAAACCCACGCAGACACTGGGAGAACGTGCAGACTCCGCACAGACAGTGACCCAGCGGGGAATCAAACCTGGGACCCTGCAGCTTTGAAGCAACTGTGCTAACCACTGTGCTACCGTGCTGACCGCACGGCAGAGGGAGAGAGAGAGGGAGCTCGTGGAGTCCACCTGCACAATTTAGGCTCTCCGTGCTCACTGGGAACCGCAGTGACGGGGATGCCTTGTCAGCCCTCTGAACCACATTTGTTTCTTGTTTAAGGCTGTTTTCCTTTAAGGGACTGTCCCTTTAATTTGCCCCTTAGTTTATTTGATGTATTTTTATTGGTTAATTGGTTTTAACCTGATGCACTATCAATTACGACGAGAGGAGAGTAGAGAGTAATTGAGGCTTTATTACACAGAGATGTGCAGCCTCCTACAGCTGCTGCTGAAATGGCTGCAGCTCGGTGAGCACACACATTTATACTCCGCCTACTGGGCGGAGCCAGCAGGCAGGGATCTACCCTCATACCTGTAGTACAGAGGCCTTACCGTAATACCCTCGTATGCAGTGCAGTATATACAATATAATACAACAGTGGTGACTACCACATTCACCCCCTGTTAAAAATGAGTCCGGCGGGGGTGGTGGAGAACTATTTACATACAGGTTGTCATTAAACTTTCAGCAGAGGTTACAAATTTAGATGATCGGGCGCCTTGATCCGTCGTTGTGAGTGCCGCAGTCCCGATGGTGATGCAGGCGTCGACTCGGTCGTCGGTGACTCCGGGTGCGTGTCGGCCTCATCATCATCCCGGGGTGGGACAAAGGGGAGGACGGATCGTCCTGGAATAGGGGCAGTGGTGAGGTTGCTGGGGGGAATAAGGGTGGCGCCAGGGCGGGTGGGGGTCGGGGACCCAGCTGGTGCCAGGTCCCGAAGGGAGACTGTGTCTTGGCGGCCATCGGGGTACGCTGCGTAGGCGTACTGCGGGTTCACGTGGAGTAGCTGTACACTCTCAACCAACAGGTCCGCCTTGTGTAGCCGCACGTGTTTACGGAGGAGAACGGGTGCTGGAGCTGCCAGCCATATTGGGAGTGAAACCCCAGAGGTGGACTTCCTAGGGAAGGCAAAGAGACGTTCATGGGGGGGTTTCGTTAGTCGCAGTACACAGGAGCGATCGAATGGAGAGAAGGGCGTCAGGGAGGACCTCCTGCCAGCAGGAGGCCGGGTGATTTCTGGACCGTAGGGCCAGCAGGACGGCCTTCCAGACCGTCCCATTCTCCGGCTCCACCTTCCCGTTTCCCCGGGGGTTCTACTTGGTTGTCCTGCTCGAGGCAATGCCCCTGTTGAACAGGTACTGGCGCAGCTCATCGCTCATGAATGAGGATCCCCTGTCGCTGTGGACGTAGGCGGGCGGGGTGTTATGGGAGCGACATTTTCCAATGGAGTTCAACCAACTCCCTTTAATGTATTGTTGCTTTTGAAGCACACGGCTCGTTCTCCAGGTATGGTATTACAATTATGGACAAGTGAGTTTTTAAACACAAAACAATGTTTATTCCATGAATTCAACTTAACTTTTTTAAATAAACATTGAATCCCTTAACACCCCTTCAAAGATAACCCCGAAAATAATACAACACTAAATATTCCTTCAAACCTCCAAAACCTTAAACAGAAACACATCAGATTAGAGACATTATGAGTTTAAATCACCCAAATGATTCAGAGATAGTCTTTCCTGGCAGAGATCACAGCAGATCCAGCTCACTGCAAACACAGACACACCCAAGCTCTTTTCCTCAAACTGAAACTAAAACTCCCAAAAAGCAGAAGTGAGCTCAGCTCAGCTCCCCCCACCCTCTGACATCACTTCAGTAATAGGAGCTGCTTCATTTCTTAACGGTACATTGCTTAAACATCCATTTCTTAAAGGTACTCTCGCATGACCGGGGAAACTAAACGACAAAGCGAAGATGGTTTTAAGGGCTTTGATGACAGTGGCAGACGTCATGTCGGGGCCATGGGATGGCAAAGGGGAACCCCGAGTACTCGTCGTCCACATTGAGAAAATACGTGTTGCGGTCTGTGGAGGGGAGGGGCCCTTTGAAGTCCATTCTGAGGCACTCAAAGGGATGGGAGGCCTTCAACAGACGCGCACGGTCTGGCCGATAGAAGTGCGGGTTACACTCCGCGCAGACCTGGCAGTCTCTGGTGATAGCCCTGAATTCCTCGATGGAGTAGGGCAGGTTGCGGGTCTTTATAAAGTGATAAACGCAGGTGATTTATGGGTGACAGAGATCGTCGTGCAGGGTGCAGAGTCGGTCTACTTGGCACATGTACTTCGGGATAGGGCATCGGGGGGTTCGGTGAGCTTGCTGGGGCGATACAAAATCTCGGAATTGTAGGTGGAGAGCTCGATCCTCCACCTCAAGATTTTATCATTTTTGATCTTGCCCCGCTGTGTGTTGTTAAACATGAAGGCAACCGACTGTTGGTCAGTGAGGAGAGTGAATCTCCTGCCGGCCAGGTAATGCCTCCAATGCCGCACAGCTTCTATGATGGCTCGGGCCTCCTTTTCGACGGAGGAGTGCCGAATTTCGGAGGCATGGAGGGTGCGAGAAAAGAATGCCACGGGCCTGCCCGCCTGGTTGAGGGTGGCAGCCAGAGCGACGTCTGATGCATCGCTCTCCACCTGAAAGGGGAGGGACTCGTCGACCGCGTGCATCGTGGCCTTGGCGATGTCGGCCTTGATGTGGTTGAAAGCCTGGTGAGCCTCGGCCGTCAGGGGAAAAACGGTGGAGTGAATGAGTGGGTGGGCCTTGTCTGCATAGTTTGGGACCCACTTGGCGTAGTACGAAAAGAACCCTAGGCATCTTTTGAGGGCCTTGGGGCAGTAGGGAAGGGGGAGTTCCATGAGGGGGCGATCGGGGTCGGGCCCCAGAACTCCGTTCTGGACCACATAGCCGAGGATAGCCAATCGGTCCGTGCTGAACACGGACTTCTCCTTGTTGTAGGTTAGGTTAAGGACTTTGGCGGTGTGGGGGAATTTGAAAAGGTTAGCGTCGTGGTCCTGCTGGTCGTGGCCACAGATGGTGACGTAGTCCAGGTACAGGAAAGTGGCCCGCAGTCCGTACCTATCAACCATTCGGTCCATCTCCTGTTGGAAGACCGAGACCCCGTTGGTGACGCCGAAGGGAACCCTAAGTAAATGGTAAAGGCGGCCGTCCGCTTCAAATGCGGTGTACTGGCGGTCCGCTTTGCGAATGGGGAGCGCAGAGGTTGGGGAGGACGTAGAGGCGGAAGCCGCTGAGCTCTATGCCCTGGATGTTGAGGGTGGCGATGCAGTAACCCCGGATCACCACTGAGTGGGATCAGAGGCCAGGGAGATTCTCTGGTTGGTGGAGTGGACCGTGAGGGAGCAGCGCCTTACCGTATCGGGGTGGGTAAAGCTCTCAGTGTTCCCGGAGTCCAGAAGGCAGAAACCTTGTGCCCGTCGATCTTCACCGTCGTCGATGCAGTCGCGAGGTTGTGCGGTCGTATCTGGTCGATCGTAACGGAGGCCGAGGTGTGGTTGGTCGGCGGCAGTTGCAGGCGATGAGCGGCCCGATGAGGTGTCCAACGAGCAGGGATCCTGAGGCGGGGAAGATGGCGGCGCCCACGGGTCGCACGTGTTGTGAGGGGAGAAATATGGCGGCCCCCATGGGCCGTATGTTGTCTGCGCGGAGGAAGATGGCAGCGCCCGGGGGTCGCACATAGGGGGTGCCGGGGCAACGACGGCTACCGAGCAGGCCTGGCACACAGCAGTAAAATGTCCTTTCTTACCGCAGGCCTTGCAGAGCGCGCTCCGTGCCGGGCAGCGCTGTCAGGGGGGGGGGGGGGGGGGGGGGCTTTGGCTGTCTGCAGAAGTTGCACTTGGGTCCTGCAGGGTTGTTTGATTGCCGCACGGCGCAGGCCTGGGGTTGGCCGGGGGCGGTCGCTGACTGGGGTGCATGGTAGGGCGTTCGCTGGCGGGGTCCACGATGTCCAGGAGGGGTGGGCCGCGCGGTCGGGGGGCAAACGCATGAATATTGCGCTAGGCGACCATGAGCGAGAGCGCTAGTTTCTTGGTCGTCGCGAGGTCGAGGGTAGCCCTTTCTGAGAGTCGCTGGCCGACTCCATGCCTGTAACGAACGCGTCTCTAAGTAGCAAGTCAGAATGTTCAGAGGCCGAGACGGCTTGACAACCGCAGTCCCTCACTCGGAGTTGGAGGGCACGGCAGAAATCCTCCACAGGCTCACCGGGGAGTTGATGCCGCGTAGCGAGGAGGTGCCTCGCGTAGATTTTGTTGGTCTGCTGCGTGTAGTTCTCCTTCAGTAGCGCCATGGCCTCGGCGTTTGTCGGCACGTCCCGCATGAGGGGGAAGATGTCCGAGCTCAGGCGCGTTACAGGATCTGGAGCTTCTGTGCCTCTGAGGGTGGTTCAGTCGCAGATCCTATGTATGCCTCGAAGCAGGCTAGCCAGTGTGCGAAGGCTGACTTGCCGTTGTCTGCTTGAGGGTGCAGCTCCAGGCGTTCAGGCTTGATGCGCAGATCCATCGTTTAAAAATCTCTGTGTAATGAATTGATGCGCTATCAATCACGACGAGAGGAGAGTAGAGAGTAATCGAGGCTTTATTACACAGAGATTATTACACAGCTTCCTACAGCTGCTGGCGAAATGGCTGCAGCTCGGTGAGCACACACATTTATACTCCGCCTACTGGGCGGAGCCAGCAGGCAGGGATCTACCCCCGTACCTGTAGTACAGGGGCCTTACCGTAATACCCTCGTATGCAGTGCAGTATATACAATATAATACAACAGTGGTGACTACCACATAACCCAAACTAGAGTAGGTGTGTTGCCATCCAGTTAACTTCAAATTCAAAACAAGCAGGTTGCCTGGGATTGGTCGGGGAATGTCCGATTCCTAGTTTGTTCCCACATGGAGCTCTATGTGACTGTAACAGGTTGCTTTGATTTTCCTCCGGAAGGTAACTCAATAATTTATCCAAATTCTCGATCGCTTCCTCATTCCAATCTAATTTGAGGAATGTCAAATTCAGAATCATCTGGATTTATCTCTTATCCCTGAGTTATAACGACGAATACATCCTCCGTCTTTCCTTCCCTTTGAGTAGATTAACATGACACGCTCTGTGAGCCATCCTTCTGTCCGGTGTTCTGATCCAAAAATTCACCTCACCCAATCTCCTTTCGATTTATGTTATTCCCGGCCAAACTCTGGGTAATATTTGAGGGGAAAGAGCTGTATTTTCACAGCCCGGCGGCGGCTGATGAGTTTGTTAGAGCGAACAAGCTGGGGGAGGGGCACACGCAACCGCAATAAGAACATAAGAACATAAGAACTAGGAGCAGGAGTAGGCCATCTGGCCCCTCGAGCCTGCTCCGCCATTCAATTAGATCATGGCTGATCTTTTGTGGACTCAGCTCCACTTTACGGCCCGAACACCATAACCCTTAATCCCTTTATTCTTCAAAAAACTATCTATCTTTACCTTAAAAACATGTAATGAAGGAGCCTCAACTGCTTCACTGGGCAAGGAATTCCATAGATTCACAACCCTTTGGGTGAAGAAGTTCCTCCTAAACTCAGTCCTAAATCTACTTCCCCTTATTTTGAGGCTATGCCCCCTAGTTCTGCTGTCACCCGCCAGTGGAAACAACCTGCCCGCATCTATCCTATCTATTCCCTTCATAATTTTAAATGTTTCTATAAGATCCCCCTAATGAAATGCAATGCAATGAAAGACATGGGGACGGAATAGGAAGGGCAGATCGCAAACAAGGACAATGTACACATGTGTGTTATCTCTTGCACGGGACTGTGCTGCCTCGTTTCAGAGCTTGTCTCCTCCCTCAGTGCAATGGGGGGGGGGGAGTGGAACGAGGGAAATGAGGGTGCGGAAAGCAAACACGAGGGCGAGACAAGGGCCAGTAGGAGAAAGGTTAAACAGGGCCAGAACTGGGTGAATACTGGAGGGAGGGCCACGGTACTAGCGAGGAGGGCCAGCACGGGAGGGCAGGAAGGAAGGAGGGCCACGGCGCCCATCGCAGGGGGAGGGGGAGTGCCTGGCACAAAGAGGGGAGGGGGGCAGAAGGGGGGAGAATACAGGGGGGGGGAGACAAAGGGACGGGGGCTGGGCGGGAGAGGAGTCTGGGGGAGAACGCAGAACAAAAGAGAAGCAAAGAGAAGGGTGAGATAGTGAGGCAGTACAGACATAGGCCTCGGCGGGCAGGGAGCAGGGCGAGGAACCAAGAGGGGGCCGCAAACAGCCACTCGAGAGGGCATCAGGGCGGAGGGAGACCCCGGAGCGCAGGGGCGCACCCGTGTGGCGTACACACAGCTGGTGGCTACATTGGGTGCCCCCTGGGCAAAGGGTAACCCCTGAGAGCTGGGGCCCGACCCCATGGTGAGAGCGGTGACCCTGGCCATTTTGGACGGCCCCCTAGCAAAGGGAAACCCCAGAGCATAGGGGCGTATCCACCAGGTAAGTCTGGGTGATCCCACAGGACCGGGGGGGGGGGGTCAGAAACCCCCCCCCCCATCAGGATTGTCAACTGGAACATGAAAGTGAAAAAATGAAAATGGCTTATTGTCACGAGTAGGCTTCAATGAAGTTACTGTGAAAAGCCCCTAGTCGCCACATTCCGGCGCCTGTTCGGGGAGGCTGGTACGGGAATCGAACCGTGCTGCTGGCCTGCCTTGGTCTGCTTTCAAAGCCAGCGATTTAGCCCAGTGAGCTAAACCAGCCCCTGAGGGGACCCCATAAGGGGACTCAACGGCCCAGTGAAAAGATCCAGGGTCTTTGCCCATCTAAGAAGCCGAAAAGCCGACATAATCTATCTACAACTGAGGGAGAAGGACCGACTGCTGGTGAGGAAGGGCTGGGTGGGACAGACGTACCACTCGTGCTACGGGACAAGGGTTAGGGGGGGTAGCAATATTAATTAGCAAAAGGACGAGGTTTACGGGAACCAAGACAGTTATGAACCCAGGGGGACGGTGCGTCACGGTCAGCGGTGTCCTGGATGGGGCACTGGTCGTTCTGGTAAATGTGACGCTCCCAACTGGGACGACTCAGAATTCATAAAGTAGACCATGGCGGGAATCCCCGACTTGACACACACCGACTGATTATGGGGGGGGGGGCGACTTCAGCTGCGTGCTGGACCCACTGACCGATCGATCAAATCCCAGAACGGGGAAAACATCTGGCATGGCCAGGGAGCTAGGGGCCTTCATGGAACAGATGGGGGCGGTGGACCCATGGAGGTTCCTGCACCCGGGAGAGAAGGAGTTCTCGTTCTTTTTGCTGGTACACAAGGTATACACCCATATCGACATCGACTTCTTTACAGTGGGGAAATCGGTGCTTACAGGGATCACGGGAAAGGGCTACTCCGCGATTGTTATCTCCGAGCACGCTCCACACTATATGGATGTGAGGTTGGAGACAGGCCGGGCCCAGCGCCCCACATGGAGGCTGGAGACGGACCTCCTGGCCGACAAGGCCTTCTGTCAAAAAACATCGCAGGCCATAGGCGACTACGTTAGTAACAACCAAAACAGGGAGGTCTCACCCTCCACGTTCCGGGAGGCACTGAAGGCCGTGATCAGAGGAGAGATCATAGCCAACAAGGCAAGCAGAGATAGGGAAGAGAGAGGGGGGGCCAGGCAACAACTGGTGGACTCCATTCTGGAAGTCGATAGAAAATACTCCGAGGCCCCGACCGTAGAGCTGCTGGCGGAGAGAAAAAAAGCTGCAAACGGACTTTAACCTGCTATCCACTAGGAAAGCAGTTACCAACTCCGCCAGACACGGAGACACTTCTACGAACACGGAGACAAGGCTGGCTGCCTATTGGCTCACCAGCTGAGAAAGCAGGCAGCCACGAGGGAAATAGCGCAGGTTAAGGAATTTTCTTACTTCCCCCACCAGGCTGGTCAGGTTCCACTTGTGGATCTGTGTCCAGTCTCCGGCTAGCTGGATCCCCAGGTAACGGAATCTGTTCTAGGCCGTTTTGAACGGGAGCCCCTTCAGCTCTGTCCCTTCCCCTTTTGGGGGGTAACAGAGCCAAAGGAGGGAGTGGGGCATTCGAGACTTTCTACCGGACACTGTACGCCTCCGAGCCGCCTGACGGGGATGCGGGGATGAAGCAGTTCCGAGACGGACTGGAACGACCAGTTCTGGGGAAGACAGAGAGGGGGAGCTGGAAGCACCAATATGAAAATGAAAATCACTTATTGTCACGAGTAGGCTTCAAATGAAGTTACTGTGAAAAGCCCCTAGTCACCACTTTCCGGCACCTGTTCGGGGAGGCTGGTACGGGAATTGAACCGTGCTGCTGGCCTGCCTTCAAAGCCAGCGATTTAGCCCAGTGTGCTAAACAGCCCATAGACCTGGGAGAAATCACGGAGAGCATCAGCTCCATGCAGGCGGGGAAGGCACTGGGTCCTGATGGGTTCCCGGGGGACTTCTACAAAACATTCGCACCAGTCCTGGCCCCACACCTAAGGGACATGTTCGCAGACTCACTGGCAGGGGGCACCCTGCCCCCCACGCTAACACAGGCCTCAATTTCACCCAAAAAAAGATACAGACCTGATGGAATGTGGATCATACAGACCCATTTCACTGCTGAACGTGGATGCGAAAATACTCGCAAAGGTCTTGGCCAACAGGCTGGAGAGCTGCGTACCAGAGGTGGTCACAGACGACCAAACGGGCTTTGTCAAGGGTAGGCAGCTCACTGCGAACATCAGGCGGCTGCTGAACGCAATAATGACCCCCCCCCCCCCCCCGAACCGGGGAGAAAACACCAGAGGTGATCGTCTCCCTGGAAGTAGAAAAGGCCTTTGACAGAGTCGAATGGAGCTACCTCCTCGAGGTACTGGAACGGTTTGGGCTCGGAGCGGGATTCACCACCTGGGTGAGGCTCCTGTACAACGCTCCCAAAGCAAGTGTCCGAACTAACACCACCAGCTCTGAATACTTCCAGCTACAGAGAGGAACAAGACAGGGCTGCCCCCTGTCCCCACTCTTGTTCCCGCTAGCGATCGAACACCTGGTGATAGCCCTGCAAAAAGCTGGAAGGGAATCCGGAGAGTAGACAGAGAGCACAGAGTCTCACTCTATGCAGGTGACCTGCTCCTTTATGTCTCGAAGCCACAGGAGGGACTGAAGGCAATTCTGCAAATACTGAAAGAGTTTGGAACCTTATCGGGCTACAAACTTAACCTGGGCAAAAGTGAGACATTCCCAGTGAACCCAAAAGGGGGAGGGACAGAGCTGAAGGGGCTCCCGTTCAAAACGTCCCAGAACAGATTTTGCTACCTGGAGATCCAGACAGCCAGAGGCCGGACACAGATCCACAAGTGGAACCTGAACAGCCTGGTGGAGGAAGTAAGAAAAGACCTTCACTCCCACTCTCCCTGGTGGGGAGAGTGCAGACGATCAAGATGAATGTACTGCCAAGGTTCCTCTTCCTGTTTAGATCCATCCCGATCTTCATCCCCACGGCCTTTTTCCAAAACATAGACAGGCTAATCATGGCGTTTGTGTGTGTTTGTGTGTGTTTGTGTGTGTGTGTTGGGGGGGGGGGGGGGGAGAACCGGAGAATTCCCAAACCGACACTAAAGATGGAAAATCAGAGGGGGCCTGGCTCTACCGAACCTACAATACTACCACTGGGCAGCAACGGCAGAATGAGTGATGGGATGGGTACAAGAACCCGACACAGATTGGGTACAAATGGAGGAGGCATCCTGTGAAGGAACGGCCCTCCGGGCCCTGGCCACAGGCTCCCATCCTCCTCAACAAGGTACACAACGAGCCCAGTGGTAGTGGCCACGCTGAGAATGTGGACCCAGCTGAGACAACACTTCGGGATAACCAAATTGTCCCTTATGGCCCCCATCTGCAGCAATCACAGATTCCCCCCAGCCATGCTAGATACCACCTTCAAAAGATGGAGGCGGAACGGGGGCACACCGACGGTCGGGGACTTCTACGTAGGGTGCAGACTGGCGACACTGGACGAACTGACGAGGACGTGGAAACTAGCAACAGGACAGGAATGGAGACGCCTCCAAATAAAGCACTTCCTCCGCAAAGAGACAGTAGGCTACCCCGGGGTCCCAGAAACTACACTACTAGAGGACCTGATAGGCACAAGCAGTGAGAAGGGGGGGCTATGTGGGAAAATATACGAACAGCTACTGGACAGAGCCCGAACTCCACTGGACGGGACCAGACAAAAATGGGGGGACGAACTGGGGACAGAGGTAGGATGGGGACTCTGGAGTGAAGCACTGAGCAGGGTGAACTCCACCTCATCACAAGAGAAACCACAAGAGAAGAGGAAGGGGAGGAGGAAGGGGGGGGGGGGGGGGGGGGGTACCATAGACCAATCCAGAGGACAGCAAAATGTACATCCAGTTCGTCAAATGAAGGACAAAACAAACCTCTCTGTAAAATAAAGCAAATCAGCGCGGGCAAGAAAAATGTAATGTATATAAGTAACAACTGTTTATAAATATGAGAGAAGCCAATAAAAAGATTTTAAAAAAAAGAAAACATTTCCTTTCAATTTAGTAAAGCCCACTACATGTTGCTTTTATTGGTTCACCTACTATTTTGGTTGATTTTATTGGTAACAACACTAATACATTGTCCCCACTAACAAAACTATGATTTTTTGATTTCTTATCCACCTTTTTTCATCACGTGCTGTGACAATTTTAAAGGATTCTTAGCCAATTCAGCAGACCTATTTAATCTCTGACACATAGTCCAACAAGGTCATTTCAGAATGCTAAATCACCAATTTCTGCTTCATCAATTTAAGTTGTCCTCTTATCTCATGACCAAATATCAGTTTGAACGGACTGAATTTAGTTGACTCGTTAGGCACATCCCTAATTACATATAGTACAAACTTTATCCTAATCCTCAGGATAATCCAGCAGAGGGCAGCAGAGCGGAGCTACTGATTGGCTGTTCCGGGGAGATTTGCATACGTGCAGTGCGGTCAGCCTAATTTGAAGGTGTACCTGTGCAAGAGACCCGAGGTGTTCAAGTGAAGGCAAGCATCCAGCAGAGGGCAGCAGAGCGGAGCTACTGATTGGCTGTTCTGGAGAGATTTGCATACGTGCAGTGCGGTCAACGTAATTTGAAGGTGGTTTGTGAAGGGGCTGTTGTCAAGTCATTTAAGGTAAAGGGTAAAAATGGCAGGAGATCCCAGACCCGTGTTAGAACATAGAACATTACAGCGCAGTACGGGGCCTTCGGCCCTCGATGTTGCGCCGACCCGTGAAACCATCTGAAGCCTATCTGACCTACACTATTCCATTTTCATCCATATGTCTATCCAGTGACCACTTAAATGCCCTTAAAGTTGGCGAGTCTACTACTGTTGCAGGCAGGGCGTTCCACACCCCTACTACTCTCTGAGTAAAGAAGCTGCCTCTGACATCTGTCCTATATCTACCACCCCTCAATTTAAAGCTATGTCCCCTCGTGTTGGTTACCATCCGAGGAAAAAGACTCTCACTGTCCACCCTATCTAACCCTCTGACTATCTTATATGTCTCTATTATGCTCCTCGTGCTCAATGTGGGAGTTCAGGGACGCGGCCGATGCCCTCAAACGTGCAATAAAGAGGGTTAAAAGGGGTCATGAAATATCTTTGACTAACAGGGTTAAGGAAAATCCCAAAGCCTTTTATTTGTATATAAGGAGCAAGAGGGTAACTAGAGAAAGGATTGGCCCACTCAAAGACAAAAGAGGGAATTTATGCGTGGACTCAAAGGAAATGGGTGAGATTCTTAATGAGTACCTTGCATCGGTATTCACCAAGGAGAGGGACATGATGGATGTTGAGGCTAGGGATGGATGTTTAAATACTCTAGGTCAAGTCGGCATAAGGAGGGAGGATGTGTTGGGTATTCTAAAAGGCATTAAGGTGGACAAGTCACCAGGACCAGATGGGATCTATCCCAGGTTACTGAGGGAAGCGAGGGACGAAATAGCTGGGGCCTTAACAGATATCTTTGCAGCATCCTTGAGCACGGGTGAGGTCCCGGAGGACTGGAGAATTGCTAATGTTGTCCCTTTGTTTAAGAAGGGTAGCAGGGATAATCCAGGGAATTATAGACCTGTGAGCTTGACATCAGTGGTAGGCAAACTGTTGGAGAAGATACTGAGGGATAGGATCTATTCACATTTGGAAGAAAATAGACTTATCAGTGATTAGCAGCATGGTTTTGTGCAGGGAAGGTCATGTCTTACAAACCTAATAGAATTCTTTGAGGAAGTGACAAAGTTAATTGATGAGGGAAGGGCTGTAGATGTCATATACATGGACTTCAGTAAAGCATTTGATAAAGTTTCCCATGGCAGGTTGATGGAAAAAGTTAAGTCGTATGGGGTTCAGGGTGTACTAGCTAGATGGATAAAGAACTGGCCGGGCAACAGGGGACAGAGAGTCGTGGTGGAAGGGAGTGTCTCAAAATGCGAGGTGATGCATTTTGGAAGATCTAACTCAAGAGCGGACTATATGGTCAATGGAAGGGTCTTGGGGAAAATTGATGTACAGAGAGATCTGGGAGTTCAGGTCCATTGTACCCTGAAGGTGGCAACGCAGGTCGATAGAGTGGTCAAGAAGGCATACAGCATGCTTGCCTTCATCAGACGGGGTATTGAGTACAAGAGTTGGCAGGTCACGTTACAGTTGTATCGGACTTTGGTTAGGCCACATTTGGAATACTGCGTGCAGTTCTGGTCGCCACATTACCAGAAGGATGTGGATGCTTTGGAGAGGGTGCAGAGGAGGTTCACCAGGATGTTGCCTGGTATGGAGGGGGCTAGCTATGAAGAAAGGGTGAGTAGATTAGGATTGTTTTCGTTGGAAAGACGGAGGTTGAGGGGGGAGACCTGATTGAGGTCTACAAAATTATGAGAGGTATGGACAGGGTGGATAGCAACAAGCTTTTCCCAAGAGTAGGAGTGTCAATTACAAGGTGTCACGATTTCAAAGTGAGAGGGGAAAAATTTAAGGGAGCTGTGCGTGGAAGGTTTTTTACGCAGAGGGTGGTGGGTGCCTGGAACGCTTTACCAGCGGAGGTGGTAGAGGCGGGCACGATAGCATCATTTAAGATGCATCTGGACAGATATATGAATGGGTGGGGAACAGAGAGAAGTAGACCTTGGAAAATAGGAGACAGGTTTAGATAAAGGATCTGGATCGGCGCAGGCTGGGAGGGCCGAAGGGCCTGTTCCTGTGCTGTAATTTTCTTTGTTCTTTGTTCTAATCCTGTCGGTAGGCCCTCAACCTGATCTTTAAAAAGTCTTCCAACACCAGGTTAAATCCAACAGGTTTGTTTCGGATTACTAGCTTTCGGAGCGCATTCACCTGACGAAGGAGCAGTGCTCCGAAAGCTAGTGATTCGAAACAAAGCTATTGGACGTTAACCTAATATTGTAATACTTCTTACTGTGCCCACCCCAGTCCAACGCCGACATCGCCACATCCTGATCTTTAAAGTTTGACACCACCTTTCTGCCATTCTGGATAAGATGCCGTGAGTTAAATTGCATTACTCTGAAGCCATCAACATAAAACTAGTCACCTGATCTGATTGCATTTTATTTGGCTGTCCATGTATAGTAAAACTTTAGTTAACTCTTCTACAACCATCTTATCTTTAATATTTCGCAATGTAATGGCCTCCGTACAACTAGTAGACACATCCATAATAGAACAAAGAACAAAGAAAATTACAGCACAGGAACAAGCCCTTCAGCCCTCCCAGCCTGCGCCGATCCAGATCCTTTATCTTTATATAATGGTCAACAAATACTATTTCCCACTTCGTATCTTTGGAAGGGGTCCTACACAATCAATTAGGATCCTAGTAAAAGGGTCCTCAAATGCTGGAACAGGTATTCAGGGTGCTGGTTTGCTTACTGCTTGAGGTTTCCCTCTTACCTGTGCAGAGATCTCCCACGCAGTTCAAGTGAAGCCTCGCAACACCATAGAACTCAGGAGAAATTTGAGTTACACTTCTCAGATGCAAATTAGAATCCACTGATTACAACTGAGAGAAACTCTATTCTCAATAAAATCTTGTTAGCAAAAGACTTAAAGAGAAGTAATTTATAAAACAATTTAACTTTCAAAATAATACTGATATGGTTTCTTGCTTATGGTGTTATGGGCCACGGTTTAGAAAACCTCAAAGTGTATCATGGAGTTCACCTGACCCACAACTTTTACTAGATTGTGGTATGGGGAGCACACGGCCCATTCTGCAGGTGTGGTACAGCAGAAATGGAAAGTATTTTTTAAAGCAAAACAATGTTCATTCTATGAACTCAAGTTAGCTTTTTTAAAACATAGAGTGAACATCTTAGCAACCATTAATTCACATACAACTCCCAAAGACTACAACACTGAGTAATCCTTTAAGCTTTCCTTGTTAACATCCATACGACTTAAAAACAAAACCTTTATCAGAAGCACATCAGGTTAAAGTCACTTCTGAAAATATTTATAATTCTGAATTCACCAAATGTTCAAGAGATAGTCTTTTGATGGCAGAGAGAACAGCAGTACACCTGCTTGGTCTGGCTTCAGCTCCAACACTGAAAACGAAACTAAAAACACACCCTGCAGCCTTCTCAAAACGAAAGTAAAAAGCTGACAGTCAGCCCAGCTCCACCCACTCTCTGACATCACTGCAGTAGCAAACAGCCATTTCTTAAAGGTAATCTCACTACAGATATTTATATACACAGCCATTTATAAACACCCATTTCTTAAAGGTACTCTCACATGACAACGGCAAAACAGCTTGCACAAACTTCAAGAGATAAAGTAGCAAAGTGAAAATATGAAAATTAGGATAGCAAGTAGTTAGATCAAAGTATAGAGTAATCCTGGATAGCAAATGGCTGTGTGGGCCCTCATGTTTAAGGAAAATGTTATCAGTCTGAAGCCATCTGTCTAAGAACAAAGAACAAAGAAAATTACAGCACAGGAACAGGCCCTTCGGCCCTCCCAGCCTGCGCCGATCCAGATCCTTTATCTAAACCTGTTGCCCATTTTCCAAGGATCTACTTCCCTCTGTTCCCGCCCATTCATATATCTGTCCAGATGCTTCTTAAATGATGCTATCATGCCCGCCTCTACCACCTCCGCTGGTAAAGCGTTCCAGGCACCCACCACCCTCTGCGTAAAAAACCTTCCTCGCACATCTCCCTTAAACTTTCCCCCTCTCACCTTGAAATCGTGACCCCTTGTAACTGACACCCCCACTCTTGGAAAAAGCTTGTTTCTATCCACCTCTCACAATTTTGTAGACCTCAATCAGGTCCCCCCTCAACCTTCGTCTTTCCAATGAAAACAATCCTAATCTACTCAACCTTTCTTTATAGCTAGCACCCTCCATACCAGGCAACATCCTGGTGAACCTCCTCTGCACCCTCTCCAAAGCATCCACATCCTTCTGGTAATGTGGCGACCAGAACTGCACGCAGTATTCCAAATGTGGCCGAACCAAAGTCCTATACAACTGTAACATGACCTGCTGACTCTTGTACTCAATACCCCGTCCGATGAAGGCAAGCATGCTGTATGCCTTCTTGACCACTCAGGGTACAATGGACCTGAACTCCCAGATCTCTCTGTACATCAATTTTCCCCAGGACCCTTCCATTGACCATATAGTCCGCTCTTGAATTTGATCTCTATGTCATCCCAATTGGTTTGGATGAGTTTAAAATACATTTGATTTGATGGTTAACTGTCAATCCTCAATGTGCTACATAAGTTTTAAATGTTTCATGTTTGAATATTTGTGTGTGCTATGGAATGTGATTCTGTTCTGTAATCAAGTCTGGTTTTTCCTGGTTTTCTGCTGACTTTACTTTATCCATATTCTGAACAATAGTGGCTTCATATTGCTAAGGTGCTTATTTTGACCTTGATCTTGATTACTGGTACAGCTAATTTCTTAATATGAAACTAACTAGAACCTGAAGAAGGAGCTGCGCTCCGAAAGCTCGTGTTTGAAACAAACCTGTTGGACTTTAACCTGGTGTTGTAAGACTTCTTACTGTGCTCACCCCAGTCCAACGCCGGCATCTCCACATCATACATAATGAAACACTACTCACATCACCATTAGTCCCACATATTACCACCTTATCTAGCAATACTCCAATTCCAATTACATATCTCCTTGTCTCTCACTATTGAAGATTGACTTGCTCCTGTATCCATTAAGATCTTAACTTCCTTACCTACTTCAGCTTGCTCAGATGATTAAACCGTTCTCCCACAAATAAATTCTGTAAGAGGACCTGACACCTTAACATAGAACAGTACAGCACAGAACAGGCCCTTCGGCCCTCAATGTTGTGCCGAGCCATGATCACCCCACTCAAACCCACATATCCGCCCTATACCCATAACCCAACAACCCCCCCCCCCCCCCCCCAGCCTTACTAATTAGGACACTACGGGCAATTTAGCATGGCCAATCCACCTAACCCGCACATCTTTGGACTGTGGGAGGAAACCGGAGCACCCGGAGGAAACCCACGCACACAGGGGGAGGACGTGCAGACTCCACACAGACAGTGACCCAGCCGGGAATCGAACCTGGGACCCTGGAGCTGTGAAGCATTTATGCTAACCACCATGCTACCGTGCTGCCCCAACTTCTTACCAACCAATCCCTGAACAGGCTGTCCACTCTTTTGCAGCTGCGATTTCGGCTTCTTTTGCCACTTTAATTAACCCCACTGGCTTGTCCTGTTTTAAAAGAGTCTGTCTTTCCAGTACTTTTCTGATGCAGCCGTCAATGCGATTTTGTATGCCCAACTTTATTACAATGAAAACATTTAACTTTTCTCATCTTTCTTCCACCCTCATAAGTTTTCTTTTCAACCTGAGGCGAAATCTCTTTAATATCTCCAACTAGACCTCCTCTGCCCCGGCCACTGGTGGATTTGTCAATTCCCCAGCTTCTGTCCTTCATTGAGTGAAATTGATGTTGAAAACCAAACTAATTCAGAATCACCTGCCGTTTCTGCTGCCTGTCTAGCGGTTTTACCCCTCGGCTCTTCCAGATGGGTTCTCACTACTGTGGGAAGTGAATCGTTACATTCCTCCAAAATAACCGGTTCCCTAAGAGCGTGATATTTATTTTTAAAGCCGTAATCTATCTTGCTGCTGCCCCCGGGGCAGATTCTAACTTTAAACTCTGTAAACGGTGAGGAAAGGATATTTCAGCCCCAGGAATTATTCCACTGACAACTAGGGATCTTTTGTGTTAAAATACAGATTTATTCACAATGTCCTTGGGGTGGGGGGGGGGGAGAGAAGCTTTCAGAACTCAGTCTGAGAAACATAACTCCTTTCCTCAGAAACCAGACCAGAACTCTAAAAATGAAACTTAAAACAATAGGGCAGGGCTGAAAATGAAACTAGAAAACAGAACCAGCCCCTCCAATGAGTGACATCACAAAGTACCTATTGGTTAACCCCTGAATCACAGCTTTAACAGACATGCAAACTAGATACCTTAACCTAAGTTCTTTTACTAGCAGAACTGCAACAGACACAAAATACAAAAATAATAAAAATTGCGTACATTCATCACAACCTATCAAAAATATTTTGTTTGATTCTTTCAACTTCTATATATACGTCTAACCTGGTTATTTCCTTAGATTTCTAAACTCTGTCTGTAGGCTTCTGACACTAGTTCATATGCATTTAAAATGGCTTTTCTAACCTCCGTAATCCCTGGATATCTCCTCTGATAACGATGCCAACTAGCTCTACCTCTTAACTTTGTTTGAACCAATACTTTTGACTAGGAAATGTTAATCTCTCCTCTGAACGTTCCTCAGTAACTTCCTTTAACTCCAATATTTTAAGTTGATGTTCTCTTTGTTTTTCATCTCCCTCTCCTTCAGTTCCATTTTGTAAATTTCTAATTCTCTTTTTTTACTCTTCTCTCCTGCCATTGCCTCTCGCTCTTTTTCTTTCTCAGCCCCCTTTCTTATGCTTTCTGCCATTGACTCCATCTCTTTTACTTTTCCTGCATTTCAAATTGTTGCATTTGTAATTGAATTTTAGCTAATTCCAATGATTCAGACTGTGCCTCTGGCGAATTTAAATACTGAGCTGTTGCTTTAATTATCTTTGCCTTCCTCACCCCTACAGGTAAAGTCAGCTGTAGCTTGTCCACCAAATCCCAAAGATTTGTTTTAATCACCCTTTTCAAACCGTCAGTGTGAGTTTTTCCATACCCGGGAAACTCATAGCCACTAAAAGAGCCATTTCACAAATCATTCCCTTTTTAAATTGACAGGAATCTGTGATGAATGTAGGGATTTCAGATACATTGCATTATATATGTTTGGTACAGTGAGGGTTAAAGCCTGGGTTAATAATAATGATAATAATACAATAATTACTTATTGTTACAAGTAGGCTTCAATGAAGTTACTGTGAAAAGCGCCTAGTCGCCACATTCCGGCGCCTGTTTGGGGAGGCTGGTACGGGAATTGACCCCGTGCTGCTGGCCTTGTTCTGCATCTAATTCTTTGAGAAAGTGACAAAGTTAATTGATGAGGGAAGGGCTGTAGCTGTCATATACATGGACTTTAGTAAGGCATTTGATAAGGTTTCCCATGGCAGGTTGATGGAAAAAGTGAAATCGTATGGCGACATTTGGAATACTGCGTGCAGTTCTGGTCGCCACATCACCAGATGGATGTGGATGCTTTGGAGAGGGTGCAGAGGAGGTGTACTAGCTAGATGGATAAAGATCTGGCTGGGCAACAGGAGACAGAGAGTAGTGGTGGAAGGGAGTGTCTCAACATGGAGAAGGGTGACTAGTGGTGTTCCACAGGGATCCGTGCTCGGACCACTGCTGTTTGTGATCTACATAAATGACCTGGAGGAAGGTATAGGTGGTCTGATTAGCAAGTTTGCAGATGATACAAAGATTGGTGGAGTTGCAGATAGCGAGGAGGACTGTCAGAGAATACAACAAAATATAGTTAGATTGGAGAGTTGGGCAGAGAAATGGCAGATGGAGTTCAATCCAGGCAAATGCGAGGTGATGCATTTTGGAAGATCAAATTCAAGAGCGGACTATATGGTCAATGGAAGGGTCCTGGGGAAAATTGATGTACAGAGAGATCTGGGAGTTCAGGTCCATTGTACCCTGAAGGTGGCAATGCAGGTTGATAGAGTGGTCAAGAAGGCATACAGCATGCTTGCATTCATCGGACGGGGTATTGAGTACAAGAGTTGGCAGGTCATGTTACAGTTATAGGACTTTGGTTAGGCCACATTTGGCATACTGCGTGCAGTTCTGGTCACCACATCACCAGAAGGATGTGGATGCTTTGGAGAGGGTGCAGAGGAGGTTCACCAGGATGTTGCCTGGTATGGAGGGGGCTAGCTATGAAGAAAAGTTGAGTAGATTAGGATTGTTTTCATTGGAAAGACGGAGGTTGAGGGGAGACCTAATTGAGGTCTACAAAATTATGAGAGGTATGGACAGGGTGGATAGCAACAAGCTTTTTCCAAGAGTGGGGGTGTCAATTACAAGGATCACGATTTCAAAGTGAGAGGGGAAAGGTTTAAGGGAGATGTGCGTGGAAAGTTTTTTACGCAGAGGGTGATGGGTGCCTGGAACGCTTCACCAGCGGAGGTGGTAGAGGCGGGCACGATAGCATCATTTAAGAGGCATTTAGACAGGTATATGAACGGGCGGCAACAGAGGGACGTAGACCTTGGAAAATAGGAGACAGGTTTAGATAAAGGATCTGGATCGGCGGAGGCTGGGAGGGCCGAAGGGCCTGTTCCTGTGCTGTAATTTTCGTTCTTCTTTATTCTTATAAACCAGCTGTTTAGCCCACTATGCTAAACCATCCCCAGGGTGTGTGTATAACTGCTGCAGTCACGTTTTATAAAATCCTGGTTTGCAAGACAGCGAGGCTTTTGGTGCCAGAGGTGTAAAAGCAAGGTAAAAGTTTGAGCTAATAGACTTATTTAGATTCATAGGGCTCCCTGAGGTGTAGTTAATTAGAGACAGTGTTTAGCAAGATGTAATTTAGTAATTAATGGGAGGCACCAGGGCTGAAGCAGTCAGGCATTGAAGTTCAGTTTTAGTTTTTGGTTGGAAAGTAAGCTGAGAAGTACTGAAGAGATTCTGCATTATTCTTCATTATTTAAGGGCAGCACGTGGTAGCATGGTGGTTAGCATAAATGCTTCACAGCTCCAGGGTCCCAGGTTCGATTCCCGGCTGGGTCACTGTCTGTGCGGAGTCTGCACGTTCTCCCCGTGTGTGCGTGGGTTTCCTCCGGGTGCTCCGGTTTCCTCCCACAGTCCAAAGATGTGCGGGTTAGGTGGATTGGCCATGCTAAAAAAAATTGCCCGTAGTGTCCTAAAAAGTAAGGTTAAGGTGGGGGGGGGAGGTTGTTGAGTTACGGGTATAGGGTTGATACGTGGGTTTGAGTAGGGTGATCAATGCTCGGCACATCGAGGGCCGAAGGGCCTGTTCTGTGCTGTACTGTTCTAATTCTAATTCTAATTCTGACAGGGTGCCATGTCTCTTTCTATTGGCAGCACGGTAGCATTGTGGATAGCATAATCGCTTTACAGCTCCAGGGTTCCAGGTTCGATTCCCGGCTGGGTCACTGTCTGTGCTGAGTCTACACATCCTCCCCGTGTGTGCGTGGGTTTCCTCCGGGTGCTCCGGTTTCCTCCCACAGTCCAAAGATGTGCGGGTTAGGTGGATTGGCCATGATAAATTACCCTTAGTGTCCAAAATTGCCCTTAGTGTTGGGTGGGGCTTACTGGGTTTATGGGGATAGGGTGGAGGTGTTGACCTTGGGCAGGGTGCTCTTTCCAGGTGCCGGTGCAGACTCGATGGGCCGAATGGCCTCCTTCTGCACTGTAAATTCGATGTAAAAAGCAGTCTCAAAAGATCTCTCTTTCTCAAAGTAGATTAGTCAAGACATCTCTCTGCAGTATTTCTGAGTATAATTGTATTTAAAAGTGGATTGGGGCCAGAGATGGTTTTGTAGTTTGAGTGGAAGTAAAGATAGCAGTTAAGGGTTACTGTGTCACTGTATTGATTAGCATTGTTTAAGGAGTAAATGTTAAATGGATATATTTCGTCAGTGTTTACACTGGAGAAAGACAATGTTGTCGAGGAGAATACTCAGGTTCAGTCGACCAGGCTAGATGAAATTGAGGTTCATAAGGAGGAGGTGTTAGCAATTTTAGAAAGTGTAAAAATAGATAAGTCCCCTGGGCCAGATGGGATTCATCCTAGGATTCTCTGGGAAGCCAGGGAGGAGATTGCAGAGCCTTTGTCCTTGAACTTTATGTCGTCTTTGTCGACAGGAATAGTGCCGGAAGACTGGAGGATAGCAAATGTTGTCCCCTTGTTCAAGAAGGGGAGAAGAGACAACCCTGGTAATTATAGACCTGTGAGCCTTACTTCGGTTGTGGGTAAAATGTTGGAAAAGGTTATAAGAGATAGGGTTTATAATCATCTGAAAAGAACAAGTTGATTAGCGATAGTCAACACGGTTTTGTGAAGGGTAGGTCATGCCTCACAAACCTTATTGAATTTTTTGAGAAGGTGACCAAACAGGTGGATGAGGGTAAAGCGGTTGATGTGGTGATATGCATTTGATAAGGTTCCACATGGTAGGCTATTGCAGAAAATAAGGAAGTATGGGATTGAAGGTGATTTAGCGGTTTGGATCAGTAATTGGCTAGCTGAAAGAAGACAGAGGCTGATGGTTGATGGCAAATGTTCATCCTGGAGTTCAGTTACTAGTGGTGTACCGCAAGGATCTGTTTTGGGGCCACTGCTGTTTGTCATTTTTATAAATGACCTGGAAGAGGGTGTAGAAGGATGGGTTAGTAAATTTGCAGATGACTTGAAGGTCAGTGGAGTTGTGGATAGTGCTGAAGGATGTTATAGGATACAGAGAGACATAGATAAGCTGCAGAGCTGGACTGAGAGGTGGCAGATGGAGTTTAATGTGGAAAAGTGTGAGGTGGTTCACTTTGGAAGGAGTAACAGGAATGCAGAGTACTGGGCTAATGGCAAGATTCTTGGTAGTGTAGATGAACAGAGAGATCTCGGCATCCAGGTACATAAATCCCTGAAAGTTGCCACCCAGGTTAATAGGGCTGTTAAGAAGGCATATGGTGTGCTAGCCTTATCAGTAGGGGATTGAGTTTCGGAGCCACAAGGTCATGCTGCAGCTGTACATAACTCTGGCGCGGCCACTCCTGGAGTACTGCGTGCAGTTCTGGTCACCAACATTATAGGAAGGATGTGGAAGCTTTGGAAAGGGTTCAGAGGAGATTTACTAGAAAAAATGAAAAATGAAAATCGCTTATTGTCACAAGTAGGCTTCAAATGAAGTTACTGTGAAAAGCCCCTAGTCACCACATTCCGGCACCTGTTCGGGGAGGCTGTTACAGGAATCGAACCGTGCTGCTGGCCTACTTGGTCTGCTTTCAAAGCCAGCAATTTAGCGTTGTGCTAAACAGATGTTGCCTGAAATGGAGGGAAGGTCTTACGAGGAAAGGCTCAGGGACTTGAGGTTCTTTCCGTTAGAGAGGAGAAGGCTGAGAGGTGACTTAATAGAGACATATAAGATAGTCAGAGGGTTAGATAGGGTGGACAGTGAGAGTTTCTTTCCTCGGATGGTGATGACCAACACGAGGGGACATAGCTTTAAATTGAGGGGTAGTAGATATAGGACAGATGTCAGAGGCAGTTTCTTTACTCAGAGAGTAGTAGGGGTGTGGAACGCCCTGCCTGCAACAGTAGTAGACTCGCCAACTTTAAGGGCATTTAAGTGGTCACTGGATAGACATATGGATGAAAATGGAATAGTGTAGGTCAGATAGGCTTCAGATGGTTTCACAGGTCGGCGCAACATCGAGGGCCGAAGGGCCCGTACTGCACTGTAATGTTCTATGTTCCATGTTCTAAGCTATTTTCTTAGTATGTTAAAGATTTTTTAACATTGTGTGACTAATAAAGTTTGTTTTGTCATAGAATCATAGATGTTACAGTGAAGAATAAGGCCATTCGGCCCATCGAGTCTGCACTGGATCTTGGAAAGAGCCCACACCTCCACCTTTTCCCTCTAACTCAGTAACCCCACCTAATCCTTTTTGGACACAAAGGAGCAATTTAGCATGGCCAATCCACCTAATCTGAACATTTTGGACTGTGGAGGAAACCGGAGCACCCGGAGGAAACCCACACAGACACGGGGAGAACATGCAGACTTCGCATCAGACAGTAACTCAGCGGGGAATCGTACCTAGGACCCTGGAGCTGTGAAGCAACAGTGCTAACCATTTTAATACACTGTTAGGGTTTATTCCTTTATTTCCCTTTTCTTTTATTTTGCCCATATCATTTTTGCTCCATGGATGATTGCTGGATATGCATCTTAATCAAGCAGGCAGAGAGAATGAGGAATAGGAAGTTACAGAAGAGAACACTCTACTAGTTTCTGCTGGTTTAAATAGGAAAGCCGAGACTTTTCAGCACCAGAGAGAGAGAGAGATGGGGCGGGAATCAGTTTGATGAATTGACCCAAAAGACCGCGCTCTGCCCGGTAGCAGGCGGTAATTGGATCCTGTCCCAGTGGAATGATTTTCAGAGTCTCAAGGAGCTCGGTTTGACTCCAAGGCACAACATTAACAGGACCGACACTCTCTCCCCTGTATTTTCTCCAGAAGGCTGTGAATGCTGTATTTCTGAATTGCAGAGAAACACAGAATCAGATTCACAGAATCAGAATCACAGAATAATACAGCACAGACGAGGCCCTTCGGCCCATCGAGTCTCCACCAATGCAGTGTGGGTCTGTCCCGGGACAGTGAGGGTCGGTGTGGGTCTGTCGCGGGACAGTGAGGGTCAGTTTGGGTCTGTCCCAGGACAGTGAGGGTCAGTGTGGGTCTGTCCCGGGACAGTGAGGGTCAGTGTGGGTCTGTCCCGGGACAGAGAGGGTCAGTGTCTCTGTCCCGGGACAGTGAGAGTCAGTGTAGGTCTGTCCCAGGACAGTGAGGGTCATTGTGGGTCTGTCCCGGGATAGTAAGGGTCAGTGTCTCTGTTCCGGGACAGTGAGGGTCAGTGTGGGTCTGTCCCGGGACAGTGAGGGTCAGTGTCTCTGTCCCGGGACAGTGAGGGTCAGTGTGGGTCTGTCCCGGGACAGTGAGGGTCAGTGTGGGTCTGTCCCAGGACAGTGAGGGTCAGTGTGGGTCTGTCCCAGGACAGTGAGGGTCAGTGTCTCTGTCCGGGGACAGTGAGGGTCAGAGTGGGTCTGTCCCAGGACAGTGAGGGTCAGTGTCTCTGTCCCGGGACAGTGAGGGTCAGTGTGGGTCAGTCCCGGGACAGTGAGGGTCAGTGTGGGTCTGTCCCAGGACAGTGAGGGTCAGTGTGGGTCTGTCCCAGGACAGTGAGGGCTAGGTGTGGGTCTGTCCCAGGACAGTGAGGGTCAGTGTCTCTGTCCGGGGACAGTGAGGGTCAGTGTGGGTCTGTCCCATGACAGTGAGGGTAGGTGTGGGTCTGTCCCAGGACAGTGAGGGTCAGTGTCTCTGTCCCGGGACAGTGAAGCTCTGTGTCTCTGTCCCGGGACAGTGAGGGTCAGTGTTGGTCTGTCCCAGGACAGTGAGACTCAGTGTGGGTCTGTCCTGGGTCAGTGAGGGTCAGTGTGGGTCTGTCCCGGGACAGTGAGGGTCAGTGTGGGTCTGTCCCGGGACAGTGAGGGTCAGTGTGGGTCTGTCCCGGGACAGTGAGGGTCAGTGTGGGTCCTGTCCCGGGACAGTGAGGGTCAGTGTGGGTCTTTCCCGGACAGTGAGGGTCAGTGTCTCTGTCCCCAGGACAGTGAGTGTCAGTGTGGGTCTGTCCCGGGACAGTGAGGGTCAGTGTCTCTGTCCCAGGACAGTGAGTGTCACTGTGGGTCTGTCCAGGGACAGTGAGGGTCAGTGTGGGTCTGTCCCGGGACAGTGAGGGTCAGTGTCTCTGTCCCAGGACAGTGAGGGTCAGTGTGGGTCTGTCCAGGGACAGTGAGGGTCAGTGTGTCTCTGTCCCGGGACAGTGAGGGTCAGTGTGGGTCTGTCTCGGGACAGTGAGGGTCAGTGTGGGTCTCTCCCGGGACAGTGAGGGTCAGTGTGGGTCTGTCCCAGGACAGTGAGGGTCAGTGTGGGTCTGTCCTGGGACAGTGAGGGTCAGTGTCTCTGTCCCAGGACAGTGAGGGTCAGTGTCTCTGTCCCAGGACAGTGAGGGTCAGTGTGGGTCGGTCCTGGGACAGTGAGGGTCAGTGTCTCTGTCCCGGGACAGTGAGGGTCAGTGTCTCTGTCCAGGGACAGTGAGGGTCAGTGTGTCTCTGTCCCGGGACAGTCAGGGTCAGTGTGTCTCTGTCCCAGGACAGTGAGGGTCAGTGTGGGTCTGTCCCAGGACAGTGAGGGTCAGTCTCTCTGTCCCGGGACAGTGAGGGTCAGTGTGGGTCTGTCCCAGGACAGTGAGGGTCAGTGTGGGTCTGTCCCGGGACAGTGAGGGTCAGTGTGGGTCTGTCCCAGGACAGTGAGGGTCAGTGTGGGTCTGTCCCAGGACAGTGAGGGTCAGTGTGGGTCTGTCCCGGGACATGTGAGGGTCAGTGTCTCTGTCCCAGGACAGTGAGGGTCAGTGTGGGTCTATCCCGGGACAGTGAGGGTCAGTGTCTCTGTCCTGGGACAGTGAGGGTCAGTATCTCTGTCCCAGGACAGTGAGGGTCAGTGTGCGTCTGTCCCGGGACAGTGAGGGTCAGTGTGTGTCTGTCCCGGGACAGTGAGGGTCAGTGTCTCTGTCCCAGGACAGTGAGGGTCAGTGTGGGTCTGTCCCGGGACAGTGAGGGTCAGTGTCTCTGTCCCAGGACAGTGAGGGTCAGTGTGGGTCTGTCCCAGGACAGTGAGGGTCAGTGTCTCTGTCCCGGGACAGTGAGGGTCAGTGTGGGTCTGTCCCATGACAGTGAGGGTCAGTGTGGGTCTGTCACGGGACAGTGAGGGTCAGTGTGGGTCTGTCCCATGACAGTGAGGGTCAGTGTGGGTCTGTCCCGGGACAGTGAGGGTCAGTGTGGGTCTGTCCCAGACAGTGAGGGTCAGTGTGGGTCTGTCCCAGGACAGTGAGGGTAGGTTGGGTCTGTCCCAGGACAGTGAGGGTCAGTGTCTCTGTCCGGGGACAGTGAGGGTCAGTGTGGGTCTGTCCCAGGACAGTGAGGGTCAGTGTCTCTGTCCCGGGACAGTGAGGGTCAGTGTGGGTCAGTCCCGGGACAGTGAGGGTCAGTGTGGGTCTGTCCCAGGACAGTAAGGGTCAGTGTGGGTCTGTCCCAGGACAGTGAGGGTAGGTGTGGGTCTGTCCCAGGACAGTGAGGGTCAGTGTCTCTGTCCGGGGACAGTGAGGGTCAGTGTGGGTCTGTCCCAGGACAGTGAGGGTCAGTGTGGGTCTGTCCCAGGACAGTGAGGGTAGGTGTGGGCCTGTCCCAGGACAGTGAGGGTCAGTGTCTCTGTCCGGGGACAGTGAGGGTCAGTGTGGGTCTGTCCCAGGACAGTGAGGGTCAGTGTCTCTGTCCCGGGACAGTGAGGGTCAGTGTGGGTCAGTCCCGGGACAGTGAGGGTCAGGGTCTCTGTCCAGGGACAGTGAGGGTCAGTATCTCTGTCCCAGCACAGTGAGGGTCAGTGTGGGTCTGTCCCGGGACAGTGAGGGTCAGTGTCTCTGTCCCAGGACAGTGAGGGTCAGCGTGGGTCTGTCCTAGGACAGAGAGGGTCAGTGTGGGTCTGTCCCGGGACAGTGAGGGTCAGTGTGGGTCTGTCTCGGGACAGTGAGGGTCAGTGTGGGTCTGTCTCGGGACAGTGCGGGTCAGTGTGGGTCTGTCCCAGGACAGTGAGGGTCAGTGTGGGTCTGTCCCGGGAGAGTGAGGGTCAGTGTGGGTCTGTCCCGGGACAGTGAGGGTCAGTGTGGGTCTGTCCTAGGACAGTGAGGGTCAGTGTCTCTGTCCCAGGACAGTGAGGGTCAGTGTGGGTTTGTCCCGGGACAGTGAGGGTCAGTGTGGGTCTGTCCCGGGACAGTGAGGGTCAGTGTGGGTCTGTCCCGGGACAGTGAGGGTCAGAGTGGGTCTGTCCCGGGACACTGAGGGTCAGTGTGTGTCTGTCCCGGGACATTGAACGTCAGTGTGGGTCTGTCCCAGGACAGCGAGGGTCAGTGTCTCTGTCCCGGGACAGTGAGGGTCAGTGTGGGTCTGTCCCGGGACAGTGAGTGTCAGTGTCTCTGTCCCGGGACAGTGAGGGTCAGTGTCTCTGTCCCAGGACAGTGAGGGTCAGTGTCTCTGTCCCGGGAGAGTGAGGGTCAGTGTGGGTCTGTCCCGGGACAGTGAGGGTCAGTGTGGGTCTGTGCCGGGACAGTGAGGGTCAGTGTCTCTGTCCCGAGACAGTGAGGGTCAGTGTCTCTGTCCCAGGACAGTGAGGGTCAGTGTCTCTGTCCCAGGACAGTGAGGGTCAGTGTGGGTCTGTCCCAGGACAGTGAGGGTCAGTGTGGGTCTGTCCCGGGACAGTGAGGGTCAGTGTAGGTCTGTCCCAGGACAGTGAGGGTCAGTGACTCTGTCCCGGGACAGTGAGGGTCAGTGTGGGTCTGTCCCTGGACAGTGAGGGTCAGTGTCTCTGTCCCAGGACAGTGAGGGTCAGTGTGGGTCTGTCCCTGGACAGTGAGGGTCAGTGTCTCTGTCCCGAGACAGTGAGGGTCAGTGTCTCTGTCCCAGGACAGTGAGGGTCAGTGTCTCTGTCCCAGGACAGTGAGGGTCAGTGTGGGTCTGTCCCAGGACAGTGAGGGTCAGTGTCTCTGTCCCAGGACAGTGAGGGTCAGTGTGGGTCTGTCCCAGGACAGTGAGGGTCAGTGTGGGTCTGTCCCGGGACAGTGAGGGTCAGTGTGGGTCCGTCCCTGGACAGTGAGGGTCAGTGTCTCTGTCCCAGGACAGTGAGGGTCAGTGTGGGTCTGTCCCTGGACAGTGAGGGTCAGTGTTGGTCTGTCCCAGGACAGTGAGGGTCAGTGTGGGTCTGTCCCAGGACAGTGATTGTCAGTGTCTTTGTCCCAGGACAGTGAGGGTCAATGTGGGTTCTTCCCGGGACAGTGAGGGTCAGTGTGGGTCTGTCCCGGGACAGTGAGTGTCAGAGTGGGTCTGTCCCGGGACAGTGAGGGTCAGTGTGGATCTGTCCCGGGACAATGAGGGTCAGTGTCTCTGTCCCAGGACAGTGAGGGTCAGTGTGGGTCTGTCCCGGGACAGTGAGGGTCAGTGTGGGTCTGTCCCGGGACAGTGCGGGTCATTGTGTGTCTGTCCCGTAACAGTGAGGGTCAGTGTGGGTCTGTCCCAGGACAGTGAGGGTCAGTGTCTCTGTCCCAGGACAGTGAGGGTCAGTGTGGGTTTGTCCCGGGACAGTGAGGGTCAGTGTGGGTCTGTCCCGGGACAGTGAGGGTCAGTGTGGGTCTGTCCCGGGACAGTGAGGGTCAGAGTGGGTCTGTCCCGGGACAGTGAGGGTCAGTGTGGGTCTGTCCCGGGACAGTGAGGGTCAGTGTGGGTCTGTCCCAGGACAGCGAGGGTCAGTGTCTCTGTCCCGGGACAGTGAGTGTCAGTGTCTCTGTCCCGGGACAGTGAGGGTCAGTGTGGGTCTGTCCCGGGACAGTGAGTGTCAGTGTCTCTGTCCCGGGACAGTGAGGGTCAGTGTCTCTGTCCCAGGACAGTGAGGGTCAGTGTCTCTGTCCCGGGAGAGTGAGGGTCAGTGTGGGTCTGTGCCGGGACAGTGAGGGTCAGTGTGGGTCTGTCCCGGGACAGTGAGGGTCAGTGTCTCTGTCCCGAGACAGTGAGGGTCAGTGTCTCTGTCCCAGGACAGTGAGGGTCAGTGTGGGTCTGTCCCAGGACAGTGAGGGTCAGTGTCTCTGTCCCAGGACAGTGAGGGTCAGTGTCTCTGTCCCAGGACAGTGACGGTCAGTGTGGGTCTGTCCCAGGACAGTGAGGGTCAGTGTGGGTCTGTCCCGGGACAGTGAGGGTCAGTGTGGGTCTGTCCCGGGACAGTGAGGGTCAGTGTGGGTCTGTCCCGGGACAGTGAGGGTCAGTGTGGGTCTGTCCCGGGACAGTGAGGGTCAGAGTGGGTCTGTCCCGGGATAGTGAGTGTCAGTGTGGGTCTGTCCCGGGACAGTGAGGGTCAGTGTCTCTCTCCCGGGACAGTGAGGGTCAGTGTGGGTCGGTCCCGGGACAGTGAGGGTCAGTGTGGGTCTGTCCCGGGACAGTGAGGGTCAGTGTCTCTGTCCCGGGACAGTGAGCGTCAGTGTGGTTCTATCCCGGGACAGTGAGGGTCAGTGTCTCTGTCCCGGGACAGTGAGGGTCAGTGTGGGTCTGGCCCGGGACAGTGAGGGTCAGTGTGTCTGTCCCAGGACAGTGAGGGTCAGTGTCTCTGTCCCGAGAGAGTGAAGGTCAGTGTCTCTGCCCCGGGACAGTGAGGGTCAGTGTGGGTCTGTCCCGGGACAGTGAGGGTCAATGTTTCTGTCCCAGGACAGTGAGGGTCAGTGTGGGTCTGTCCCGGGAAAGTGAGGGTCAGTGTCTCTGTCCCAGGACAGTGAGTGTCAGTGTCTCTGTCCCGGGACAGTGAGGGTCAGTGTGGGTCTGTCCCGGGACAGTGAGGGTCAGTGTGGGTCTGTCCCGGGACAGTGAGGGTCAGTGTCTCTGTCCCGGGACAGTGAGGGTCAGTGTGGGTCTGTCCCAGGACAGTGAGGTTCAGTGTGGGTCTGTCCCGGGACAGTGAGGGTCAGTGTGGGTCTGTCCCGGGACAGTGAGGGTCAGTGTGGGTCTGTCCCGGGACAGTGAGGGTCAGTGTGGGTCTGTCCCGGGACAGTGAGGGTCAGAGTGGGTCTGTCCCGGGATAGTGAGTGTCAGTGTGGGTCTGTCCCGGGACAGTGAGGGTCAGTGTCTCTCTCCCGGGACAGTGAGGGTCAGTGTGGGTCGGTCCCGGGACAGTGAGGGTCAGTGTGGGTCTGTCCCGGGACAGTGAGGGTCAGTGTCTCTGTCCCGGGACAGTGAGCGTCAGTGTGGTTCTATCCCGGGACAGTGAGGGTCAGTGTCTCTGTCCCGGGACAGTGAGGGTCAGTGTGGGTCTGGCCCGGGACAGTGAGGGTCAGTGTGTCTGTCCCAGGACAGTGAGGGTCAGTGTCTCTGTCCCGAGAGAGTGAAGGTCAGTGTCTCTGCCCCGGGACAGTGAGGGTCAGTGTGGGTCTGTCCCGGGACAGTGAGGGTCAATGTTTCTGTCCCAGGACAGTGAGGGTCAGTGTGGGTCTGTCCCGGGAAAGTGAGGGTCAGTGTCTCTGTCCCAGGACAGTGAGTGTCAGTGTCTCTGTCCCGGGACAGTGAGGGTCAGTGTGGGTCTGTCCCGGGACAGTGAGGGTCAGTGTGGGTCTGTCCCGGGACAGTGAGGGTCAGTGTCTCTGTCCCGGGACAGTGAGGGTCAGTGTGGGTCTGTCCCAGGACAGTGAGGTTCAGTGTGGGTCTGTCCTGGGACAGTAAGGGTCAGTGTCTCTGTCCCAGGACTGTGAGGGTCAGTGTGGGTCTGTCCCGGGACAGTGAGGGTCAGTGTGGGTCTTTCCCAGGACAGTGAGGGTCAGTGTGGGTCTGTCCCAGGACAGTGAGGGTCAGTGTGGGTCTGTCCCAGGACAGTGAGGGTCAGTGTGGGTCTGTCCCAGGACAGTGAGGGTCAGTGTGGGTCTGTCCCAGGACAGTGAGGGTCAGTGTGGGTCTGTCCCGGGACAGTGAGGGTCAATGTGGGTCTGTCCCAGGACAGTGAGGGTCAGTGTGTGTCTGTCCCGGGACAGTTAGGGTCAGTGTGGGTCTGTCCCGGGACAGTGAGGGTCAGTGTGGGTCTGTCCCGGGACAGTGAGGGTCAGTGTCTCTGTCCCGGGACAGTGAGGGTCAGTGTGGGTCTGTCCCGGGACAGTGAGGGTCAGTGTGGGTCTGTCCCGGGACAGTGAGGGTCAGTGTGGGTCTTTCCCAGGACAGTGAGGGTCAGTGTGGGTCTGTCCCAGGACAGTGAGGGTCAGTGTGGGTCTGTCCCAGGACATTGAGGGTCAGTGTGGGTCTGTCCCGGGACAGTGAGGGTCAGTGTGGGTCTGTCCCAGGACAGTGAGGGTCAGTGTGGGTCTGTCCCGGGACAGTGAGGGTCAGTGTGGGTCTGTCCCAGGACAGTGAGGGTCAGTGTGAGTCTGTCCCGGGATATTCCTGGCCGGTGATTGGCTGATCCGCGCTCTGATGGGAGGAGCTGGGGAGTTCGGGACCGACCCGGGACAGAGCTGCTCACACAACAGCCCCGCCAGGGACCCAGCAGCTCCGTCCGGAACCCAGCAGCTCTTTCCCGGACCCAGCAGCCCCGCCAGGGACCCAGCAGCCCCGTCCGGGACCCAGCAGCCCAGTCCGGAACCCAGCAGCTCTTTCCCGGACCCAGCAGCCCCGCCAGGGACCCAGCAGCTCCGTCCGGAACCCAGCAGCTCTTTCCCGGACCCAGCAGCCCCGCCAGGGACCCAGTAGCCCCGTCCGGGACCCAGCAGCCCCGTCCGGGACACAGCAGGGACCCAGCAGCCCCGTCCGGGACACAGCAGGGACCCAGCAGCTCCGTCCGGGATCCAGCAGCTCCTCCAGGGACCCAGCAGCTCCGTCCGGGACCCAGCAGCTCCGCCCGGGACCCAGCAGCCCCGTCCGGGGCACAGCAGGGACCCAGCAGCCCCGTCCGGGACACAGCAGGGACCCAGCAGCCCCGTCCGGGGCACAGCAGGGACCCAGCAGCTCCGTCCGGGATCCAGCAGCTCCTCCAGGGACCCAGCAGCCCCGCCAGGGACCCAGCAGCCCCGTCCGCGACACAGCAGCTCCTCCAGGGACCCAGCAGCCCTGTCCGGGACCCAGCAGCGCCGTCCGGGACACAGCAGCTCCTCCAGGGACCCAGCAGCCCCGTCCGGGACACAGCAGGGACCCAGCAGCTCCGTCCGGGACACAGCAGGGACCCAGCAGCTCCGTCCGGGATCCAGCAGCTCCTCCAGGGACCCAGCAGCTCCGTCCGGGACCCAGCAGGGACCCAGCAGCCCCGCCCGGGACCCAGCAGCTTCTCCAGGGAACCAGCAGCTCCGTCAGGGATCCGGTCTCTCTCCCGGAATCCAGTCTCTCTCCCCCGGATTGGTGATGATTCTCTGGTTGATCCTGGCTCTCTGCTGGCGGGAGCTGGGATCGAGTCCCGGGCTGGACAGTCCTGATCAGATCGACTACAAGGATCCCTGTAAAGCGGGTGAGTGAGGACAGGGGCGCGGGCCGGGGATCCTCTGGGATCCACTGGGAACTGGGATTAACACGCGAACTGGGATCCACTGGGAACTGGGTGAATCCGGGATCTTGGATCCATTGGGATCTGGGTACCACCCGAGAAGTGGGATCCACTGGGAACTAGGATCAACCAGGGAACTGGGACCTACTGGGATCTGGAATCCACCCGAGAAATGGGATCCATCGGGAACTGGGATCAACCCAGGGACTGGGATTCACTGGGAACTAGGATTTACCCGTTGACTGGGATCCACTGGGACTGGGATCCACCGGGAAGTTGGATCCACCCAGTAAATGGGATCCACCCGGGAGAGGGATCCACTGGGAACTGGAATCCACCCAGGGAGTTGGATCCACTGGGAACTGGGATCCCCTGTGTGTGTGACCCTCAGTGCCTCTGACCCTGTGTGTGTGACCCTCAGTGCCTCTGGCCCTGTGTGTGTGACCCTCAGTGCCTCTGACCCTGTGTGTGACCCTCAGTGCCTCTGACCCTGTGTGTGTGACCCTCAGTGCCTCTGACCCTGTGTGTGTGACCCTCAGTGCCTCTGACCCTGTGTGTGTGACCCTCAGTGTCTCTGACCCTGTGTGTGTGACCCTCAGTGCCTCTGACCCTGTGTGTGTGACCCTCAGTGCCTCTGACCCTGTGTGTGTGACCCTCAGTGCCTCTGACCCTGTGTGTGTGACCCTCAGTGCCTCTGACCCTGTGTGTGTGACCCTCAGTGCCTCTGACCCTGTGTATGTGACCCTTAGTGCCTCTGACCCTGTGTGTGTGACCCTCAGTGCCTCTAACCCTGTGTGTGTGACCCAGTGCCTCTGACCCTGTGTGTGTGACCCTCAGTGCCTCTGACCCTGTGTGTGTGACCCTCAGTGCCTCTGACTCTGTGTGTGTGACCCAGTGCCTCTGACCCTGTGTGTGTGACCCTCAGTGCCTCTGACCCTGTGTGTGTGACCCTCAGTGCCTCTGACCCTGTGTGTGTGACCCTCAGTGCCTCTAACCCTGTGTGTGTGACCCAGTACCTCTGACCCTGTGTGTGTGACCCTCAGTGCCTCTGACACTGTGTGTGTGTGACCCTCAGTGCCTCTGACCCTGTGTGTGTGACCCTCAGTGCCTCTGACCCTGTGTGTGTGACCCTCAGTGCCTCTAACCCTGTGTGTGTGACCCAGTGCCTCTGACCCTGTGTGTGTGACCCTCAGTGCCTCTGACACTGTGTGTGTGTGACCCTCAGTGCCTCTGACTCTGTGTGTGTGACCCTCAGTGCCTCTGACCCTGTGTGTGTGACCCTCAGTGCCTCTGACCCTGTGTGTGTGATCCTCTGGGATCCCTGGATTCTGGATCGCCGGATTAATGGAATCTCCCGGGGTCTGGGATCTCCGAAATCTGGGAACTCCGAGGGTCAGGGATCTCTGGTTTCTGGGCTCTCCAGCTCTGGGATCTCAGACTCTGGGATCTCCAGATTCTGGGATCTCTGGATTCTGAGATCTACGGATTTTTGGATCTCCCAGGGTCTGGTGTATCCCGATTCTGGAATCTCTGGATTCTAGGAACTCCTGTGTCTGGGACCTCCCGGGGTCTGGGATTTCCAGATTCTGGGATCTCTGGATTCTGCGATTTCCGGATTCTGGGATCTCCGGATTCTGGGATCTCCAGATTCTGATATCTCCTGCTGAATTATCTGCCCTGGTCTGGAGCCCACGCTCCCCATGCCCTCTCTCTCCAAACCAGAGCCTGGGTTCCGGAGGAATGGCCGCATTTTCCCTGCTCCTTCCCAATAGAAAGCAGATCCCACATCCGTTCCAATCGACAAACATTGGAGAAGTGAGGAGCACTGAGTGTGGAGTTGGAGAGAGGTTTTGGGAACCTTTTGAGAGAGGTAGATAGGTTCTTGATTAATAAGGGGATAAGGGGTTATAGGGAGAAGGCAGGAGAATGGGGATGAGAAAATATCAGCCATGATTGAATGGCGGAGCAGACTCGATGGGCCGAGTGGCCTAATTCTGCTCCTATGTCTTATGGTCTTATGTTTGTGTCTCACTCTCTGCGTCCATTAACCTGGGATCAGGAGTGAGGGTCTCAGAGTGACTTCAGTTATCAGCTTGTTCAATGTGTTTCAAATCTCTCAACGTCACCCTGTGTGTGTGACCCTCAGTGCCCCTGATACTGTGTGTGTGACCCTCAGTGCCTCTGACCCTGTGTGTGTGACCCTCAGTGCCTCTGACCCTGTGTGTGTGACCCTCAGTGCCTCTGACCCTGTGTGTGTGACCCTCAGTGCCTCTGACCCTGTGTGTGACCCTCAGTGCCTCTGACACTGTGTGTGTGACCCTCAATGCCTCTGACCCTGTGTGTGTGACCCTCAGTGCCTCTGACCCTGTGTGTGTGACCCTCAGTGCCTCTGACCCTGTGTGTGTGACCCTCAGTGCCTCTGACACTGTGTGTGTGACCCTCAATGCCTCTGACCCTGTGTGTGTGACCCTCAGTGCCTCTGACCCTGTGTGTGTGACCCTCAGTGCCTCTGACCCTGTGTGTGTGACCCTCAGTGCCTCTGACCCTGTGTGTGTGACCCTCAGTGCCTCTGACCCTGTGTGTGTGACCCTCAGTGCCTCTGACCCTGTGTGTGACCCTCAGTGCCTCTGACCCTGTGTGTGTGACCCTCAGTGCCTCTGACCCTGTATGTGTGACCCTCAGTGCCTCTGACCCTGTGTGTGTGACCCTCAGTGCCTCTGACCCTGTGTGTGTGACCCTCAGTGCCTCTGATCCTGTGTGTGTGTGACCCTCAGTGTGTGTGTGACCCTCAGTGTGTGTGTGACCCTCAGTGCCTCTGACACTGTGTGTGTGACCCTCAGTGTGTGTGTGACCCTCAGTGCCTCTGACACTGTGTGTGTGACCCTCAGTGCCTCTGACCCTGTGTGTGTGACCCTCAGTGCCTCTGACCCTGTGTGTGTGACCCTCAGTGCCCCTGATACTGTGTGTGACCCTCAGTGTGTGTGTGGCCCTTGGTGTCTCTGACCCTGTGTGTGTGACCCTCAGTGCCCCTGATACTGTGTGTGACCCTCAGTGTGTGTGTGACCCTCAGTGCCTCTGGCCCTGTGTGTGTGACCCTCAGTGCCTCTGACCCTGTGTGTGTGACCCTCAGTGCCCCTGACCCTGTGTGTGACCCTCAGTGCCTCTGGCCCTGTGTGTGTGACCCTCAGTGCCTCTGACACTGTGTGTGTGACCCTCAGTGCCCCTGACCCTGTGTGTGTGACCCTCAGTGCCTCTAACCCTGTGTGTGTGACCCAGTGCCTCTGACCCTGTGTGTGTGACCCTCAGTGCCTCTGACACTGTGTGTGTGTGACCCTCAGTGCCTCTGACCCTGTGTGTGTGACCCTCAGTGCCTCTGGTCCTGTGTGTGTGACCCTCAGTGCCTCTGACCCTGTGTGTGACCCTCAGTGCCTCTGACCCTGTGTGTGTGACCCTCAGTGCCCCTGACCCTGTGTGTGACCCTCAGTGCCTCTGGCCCTGTGTGTGTGACCCTCAGTGCCTCTGACACTGTGTGTGTGACCCTCAGTGCCCCTGACCCTGTGTGTGTGACCCTCAGTGCCTCTAACCCTGTGTGTGTGACCCAGTGCCTCTGACCCTGTGTGTGTGACCCTCAGTGCCTCTGACACTGTGTGTGTGTGACCCTCAGTGCCTCTAACCCTGTGTGTGTGACCCAGTGCCTCTGACCCTGTGTGTGTGACCCTCAGTGCCTCTGACCCTGTGTGTGTGACCCTCAGTGCCTCTGGTCCTGTGTGTGTGACCCTCAGTGCCTCTGACCCTGTGTGTGACCCTCAGTGCCTCTGACCCTGTGTGTGTGACCCTCAGTGCCTCTGACCCTGTGTGTGTGACCCTCAGTGCCTCTGACACTGTGTGTGTGACCCTCAGTGCCTCTGACCCTGTGTGTGTGACCCTCAGTGCCTCTGACACTGTGTGTGTGACCCTCAGTGCCCCTGACCCTGTGTGTGACCCTCAGTGCCTCTGACCCTGTGTGTGTGACCCTCAGTGCTCCTGACCCTGTGTGTGACCCTCAGTGCCCCTGATACTGTGTGTGACCCTCAGTGTGTGTGTGGCCCTTGGTGTCTCTGACACTATGTGTGTGACCCTCAATGCCTCTGATACTGGATTGGATTGGATTGGATTTGTTTATTGTCCCGTGTACCGAGGTACAGTGAAAAGTATTTTTCTGCAAGCAGCTCAACAGATCATTCAGTACATGGGAAGAAAAGGGAATAAAAGAAAATGCATAATAGGGCAACACAATATATACAATGTAACTACATAAGCATTGGTATCGGATGAAGCATACAGGGTGTAGTGTTAATGAGGTCAGTCCATAAGAGGGTCGTTTAGGAGTCTGGTGACAGTGGGGAAGCAGCTGTTTTTCAGTCTGTTCATGCGTGTTCTCAGACTTCTGTATCTCCTGCCCGATGGAAGAAGTTGGAAGAGTGAGTAAGGGATCTTTGATTATGCTGCCCGCTTTCCCCCGGCAGCGGGAGGTGTAGATAGAGTCAATGGATGGGAGGCAGGTTTGTGTGATGGATTGGGCTGTTTTCACGATTCTCTGAAGTTCCTTGCGGTCCTGGCCGAGCAGTTGCCATACCAGGCTGTGATGCAGCCCGATAGGATGCTTTCTATAGTGCATCTGTAAAAGTTGGTAAGGGTTAATGTGGACATGGCGAATTTCCTTAGTTTCCTGAGGAAGTGTAGGCGCTGTTGTGCTTTCTTGGTGATAGCGTTGATGTGAGTGGACCAGGACAGATTTTTGGTGATGTGCATCCCTAGGAATTTGAAACTGCTCACCATCTCCACCTCGGCCCCGTTGATGCTGACAGGGGTGTGTACAGTACTTTGCTTCCTGAAGTCGATGACCAGCTCTTTAGTTTTGCTGGCATTGAGGGAGAGATTGTTGTCGTTACACCACTCCACTAGGTTCTCTATCTCCCTGTGTGTATCACACTGTGTGTGTGACCCTCAGTACCCCTGATACTGTGTGTGTGACCTAAGTGCGTGTGACCCTTGGTGTCTCTGACACTGTGTGTGTGACCCTTCATATCTCTGACACTATGTGTGTGACCCTCAATGTCTCTGACACTGTGTGTGACCCTCAGTGTCTCGGACAATGTGTGTGTGACCCTCAGTATCTCTGATGTCCACACTGTGTGATGTGTGTGTGTGTGTGTGACCCTCAGTATCTCTGATGTCCACACTGTGTCTGTGTGTGTGTGTGTGTGACCCTCAGTATCTCTGATGTCCACACTGTGTGTGTGTGTGTGTGTGTCCCTCAGTATCTCTGATGTCCACACTGTGTGTGTGTGTGTGTCCCTCAGTATCTCTGATGTCCACACTGTGTGTGTGTGTGTATGTGTGTGTGACCCTCAGTATCTCTGATGTCCACACTGTGTGTGTGTGTGTGTGTGACCCTCAGTATCTCTGATGTCCACACTGTGTGTATGTGTGTGTGTGTGTCCCTCAGTATCTCTGATGTCCACACAGTGTGTGTGTGTGTGTGTGACCCTCAGTATCTCTGATGTCCACACTGTGTGTGTGTGTGTGTGACTCTCAGTATCTCTGATGTCCACACAGTGTGTGACCTCAGTCTCTCTGTTGGCGGTGGGGGGTGGGTCACTGTTTGTGTTTCCCAGTCTATTATTACTCGTGTGTTATTTTGCGAGGTTCATTTAAGTTTATTCACCGCATTCGATGACACACTCGCATTAATCGCTTCCCCTCCATGATGTTTGACCAGCTGGAAACTCTATTGCGTTGCTCCAGTTGATGATTGAATGGTGACAACACTGGACCCTCCTGGTGTTTATCGGAGTGTGTTTAGTCGCTGTATCAGCTGCAGCCTATGGAGCTGGAAAGCTTGTGTCAAAACTGACTTCGTCTTGGATGAGGAGTGAACAAGTTGAGAATGGGTTAAAAAAGGCTGGTTTGATAAAGAGAGAGAGAGAGAGAGAGTGAGAGTAGGCTGCAGCAAAGTTGTGCAAAATGGTTATCAATCGTTGTTAGGTGTGAACCGGGGGACCGATGGCAGCTTCATTGCCCTGGGCCGTTAATAAGGGTGTGGGGTTGATTTTTTTCCAGGAGGGGGAAGATACCAGTCTGGGTAGACTGCAGAAGCCGGGATTGTTTGTGCTCCTGTGGGAAGAGAATGTTCCGGGATACTGTCCATTGTGCTCGGAGCAAATGATCTTTCTCAAGCACTCATCCAATGTCTTTTAGGAAGTTACTCAAAATTTGCTTCCATCAAGAGCACTATGCATCCTCGGCTGCTGAATCCAAAAAATCTCCACTCTTCCCCCCCACCCCCCATTTGGATTTTTGCTGGATTTTCATTTGTGTTTATAACAAATCAGAAAAGTTTAGAAAACAAAGGAAAGATCTACATAAACATGAGGCGTATTCACGGGAAACTCCAACTGATTGACTACAATAACCATATTATTAAGTGCATACATGTTGCCCCCTGGTATTAAACCAGACCAGGGTGTGTTTGAGCCCACAAAGGCCATAGTTGCCTATATGGCTACTAGTTGCCATAGCAGCATCAATGGCTTATTTCCCCCCTCAGTACCCCTTGACCCCTTTGTTCTTGTTATCCTTGACCTCTGGGTGTTGCCCCTCCTCCCTCTCCCCTCTCTATTCCCTTGTCTAGTTCGGTTTTACCCCCTCCCCCTCCTTCCCTGTCCCCCCCCCCCCCCCCCCCCCCCCCCCCCGCCCCAGTTAGTAGCTGGTCGCAGACAGGCCCAATTCCCTCCATGTATTGTGGAAGCCGCCTTCTGATCCTCTGATGGCAAATTTTATTTTCTCCAATTTGAGGAATTCCGCCAGCTGGGAACAGCCGCTCCGCAGCCTTGGCTGGAGCTGCTGGTCGCCAGCCCAGGTGGAGTCCGGGGTGGGCGATCTGGGAGGCAAAGGCCAGGGCGTCTGGCTGCCCCTCTCCCCGTGAAGAGTTCTGGCTGTTCCAACACCCCGAAGATCACCCCCAGCAGGCACGGCTCCACCCTCACCCCCACAACTCTGGACATGGCAACAAAAAAGGCACTCGGAGTTTTTTTCCCTTTCAGGACATGGCTATTAGTTCCCCCAGGGTCACTACACTGTCGTCTATGTAGAGGTCCCTTACTGTCAGTGCCCCATCGTCCTATCTCCACATTCTGAAGGAGGCGTCGATTGTTGCCAGGGTGAATTCATGGTTTTTGAAGGTGGGGGGCCATAGCGGATATTGCACTAGGATTAAAGTGGGGCCTGAGTTGGTTCTAATTCTTCAGTGTGGCCACCATCACTGGGTTTCTCCAGTACTTGGCTAGGGGAAGTACTTGGTTAGCACTGCTGCCTCACTGTTCCAGGGACCCGGGTTCAATTCCGGCCTCGGGTGACTGTGTGGAGTTTGCATTTTGTCCTCATGTCTGAGTGGGTTTCCTCCGGGTGCTCCGGTTTCCCTCCGCAGTCCAAAGATGGGCAGGTTAGGTGGATTGGCCGTGCTAAAGTGCCCCTTAGTGTTCAAGAGATTAGGTCGGGTCAACCTTTAACTCTTCCACTAGGTTCGACAGGTTCCACTTGTAGGTCATCCTCATCTGCATAGAGTGAGACTCTATTCTCCCTATTTCCCCTTTGAATATCCTTCCACCCCTTCACTGACCTGAGGGTGATAGCTGGTATCTCGATTGCCAGGGAGAATAGCAACAGAGACAATGATGCCCAACGCTGCCTCGTGCCTCTGTGCAGCCGGGTCTGGAGCTGGTGGTGTTGTTTGTACGCTCACCATGAACCCTGGCCCAAACCCAAACCGTTCCAGCACCTCCATGAGGTACGTCCATTCGACTGTCGAAGGCTTTCTCTGCGTCTAGCGAGATGATGGTGTCTCCTCCCAGGGTGGGGTCATGATCACGTTCGGCAGGCGTCTGATGTTCGCCGTTAGTTGTCTGCCCTTGGCAAAGCCTGGCTCACCCTCCACGACTACCGCTGGCACCCAACTCTCCAGCCAGGGCCTTCGCCAGGACTTTGGTGTCAGTGTTCAGGGGCGAGATGGGTCTGTATGACCTGCACACCATCAGGTTCTTGTCTTTTTCTGGGATCAGCGATATCGAGGCCTGTGCCAGGCTGCGTGGCAGGACTCCTCGCGCCAGCCAATCATTGAACATCTCTCGCAGGTGCAAGGTCAGCGCTTTTATCAAAGTCCACTGGGAATCCATCCGGACTCGGTGACTTCCCCAACTGCATGGAGTCGATGCTCTCCCTGACCTCCCCCAGTCCTAGCGGGGCTCCCAATCCCTGTTTATTTTCCTCCCACACAGCTGGCATGTCCAGCCAGTCGAGAAACCTCCTCATCTTCGAGTCCCCCTCCGGGAGCTCGGAGGAGTACAGCTCCCAGGAGCAGGTGGCGAAGGCCTTGTTGATCTTTACATAGAATTTACATAGAATTTACAGTGCAGGAGGAGGCCATTTGGCCCATCGAGTCTGCACCGGCACTTGGAAAGAGCACCCTACCCAAGGTCAACACCTCCACCCTATCCCCGTAACCCAGTAACCCCACCCAACACTAAGGGCAATTTTGGACACTAAGGGCAATTTGTCATGGCCAATCCACCTAACCTGCGCATCTTTGGACTGTGGGAGGAAACCGGAGCACCCGGGGGAAACCCACGCACACACGGGGAGGATGTGCAGACTCCACACAGACAGTGACCCAAGCCGGAATCAAACCTGGGACCCTGGAGCTGTGAAGCGATTGTGCTATCCACAATGCTAACGTGCTGCCCCTCACCCTGTGCTATCGCCCTCGTGGCTGCCTGCTTCGTCACCTGGTGAGGCAGCAGGCGGTGACCTTGTCTCTGTGATCATGGAAGGTCCCCTTTGTCTGGCGAAGCCGGTCCACAGCTTTCCCAACGGAAAGCAGGTCAAATTCCATTTGTGGCTTTTTCCTCTCCGCCAGCAGCTTCTGTCACTGAGAGCTCTGTACGCTATTGAATTTTTTTAAAAAAGGGGCAGCACAGTAGCATGGTGGTTAGCATAAATGCTTCACAGCTCCAGGGCCCCAGGTTCGATTCCCGGCTGGGTCACTGTCTGTGTAGAGTCTGCACGTCCTCCCCGTGTGTGCGTGGGTTTCCTCCGGGTGCTCCGGTTTCCTCCCACAGTCCAAAGATGTGCGGGTTAGGTGGATTGGCCATGCTAAATTGCCCGTAGTGTCCTAAAAAGTAAGGTTAAGGGGGGGGGGGGGGGGGTTGTTGGGTTACGGGTATAGGGTGGATACGTGGGTTTGAGTAGGGTGATCATTGCTCGGCACAACATCGAGGGCCGAAGGGCCTGTTCTGTGCTGTACTGTTCTATGTTCTATGTATTATTCCCCCCCCCCCCCCCCCCTTATCCCCGCCTTCAGTGCCTCCCAAAACGTGGAGGGTGAGACCTCCCCTTCTGGTTGTAGGTTACATACCCATCGATGGCTTGGGATACTTTCCCGGGCTGGGCCCCAGCCCATCTCCAACCTCACGTCCATGTAGTGTGGAGCGTAATCCAAGATTTCTATTGTGAAATATTCTGTCCCTATTACCCCTGGCAGCACTGATTTACCCACGACAAAGAAGATCGATACTGGAGTAAACTTTGCTAATGTGGGCGAAGATGGAGAACTCTTTCTCTCTCGGACGGGTCCACCTGCTCCATAAAGATGCTCAATTACTTTGCGGTTCACGGTTTTTTCCCCCTGATGTGGGGCTGGACTTGTCCATCGTTGTTCCTGTCCAGCGTCCAAGATGATGGGCTAAATGGGCAGGTCAGGTGCCTTTCATGCATCGGTGCAAACTCGATGGGCCGAAGGGCCTCTTCTGCTCTATTGTTCTGTGATTCTGTGATACAGCTGAGGTCTCCCCTCAGGATGAGCTGGTGAGTGTTGGGGTCAGGGATCTCTGCCATTGCTGCATTTATTAAGTCAGCATCGTCCCAGTTGGGGTCTATATATTTACAAGCACCACCGGTGTCCCTACCAGGATCTCGCTAACCGTCATGTGTCGTTCCCCTCGGTCCGTCACCGTGTTTGTCCTCTTGCTAAACAGTATGGCCACCCCCCCCTCTTCGTCCTCATGTTGAGTCACGCATGATAAGTCAGTCCTATCCAGCTCTTCCTTACCCTCAGTCGGTCCTTCTCCCTCAGGGTGTGTCTCTTGGAGGAAGACTATGTCGGCCCTCGGGCTTTTTGATGGGCGAAGACTCTGGAACTTTTCGCCGGCCTGTTAAGTCCTCTCACGTTCCAGGTGACTATTGTGATGGGGGTATCTGCACCCCCTCCTGTGGGGTCAGCCATACTTAACCCTGCACGCTGTGATTTCCCTTTGTTCCTGGGCCATCCAAGATGGCCGCCATTGTCTTCCTCTTTCCAGCCATCGCCATTTGCAGCTGTGATAATCAGCATTCTGATTCTACTGTAAGGGACCTACATTTGTCTTCACCAATCTTTTTCTCTTCAAATACCTATAGAAACTTTTACAGTCAGATTTTATGTTCCATGTAAGCTTACTCTCGTACAAAGAACAAAGAAAAGTACAGCACAGGAACAGGCCCTTCGACCCTCCAAGCCTGCGCCGACCATGCTGCCCGTCTAAACTAAAACCTTCTACACTTCCGGGGTCCGTATCCCTCTATTCCCATCCTATTCATGTGTTTGTCAAGATGCTCCTTAAACGTCACTAACGTCCCTGCTTCCACCACCTCCTCCGGTAGCGAGTTCCAGGCACCCACTACCCTCTGTGTAAAAAACTTACCTCGTACATCTCCTCTAAACCTTGCCCCTCGCACCTTAAACCTATGCCCCTAGTAATTGACCCCTTTACCCTGGGAAAAAACCTCTGACTATCCACTCTGTCTATGCCCTTCATAATTTTGTAGACCTCTACAAAAGCCTCCACATCCTTCTGGTAGTGTGGCGACCAGAATTGAACACTATACTCCAAGTGTGGCCTAACTAAGGTTCTATATAGCTGCAACATGACTTGCCAATTTTTATACTCAATGCCCCGACCAATGAAGGCAAGCATACCGTATGCCTTCTTGTCTACCTTCTCCACCTATGTTGCCCCTTTCAGTGACCTGTGGACCTGTACACCTAGATCTCTTTGACTGTCAATACTCTTGAGGGTTCTACCATTCACTGTATATTCCCTACCTGTATTAGACCTTCCAAAATGCATTACCTCACATTTGTCCGGATTAAACTCCATCTGCCATCTCTCTGCCCAAGTCTCCAAACGATCTAAATCCTGCTGTATCCTCTGACAGTCCTCATCGCTATCTGCAATTCTACCAACCTTTGAGTCATCTGCAAACTTACTAATCAGACCAGTTACGTTTTCCTTCAAATCATTTATATATACTATGAACAGCAAAGGTCCCAGCAGACCATTGCAGAACACCACTGGTCACAGCCCTCCAATCAGAAAAGCACCCTTCCATTGCTACTCTCTGCCTTCTATGACCTAGCCAGTTCTGTATCCACCTTGCCAGCTCACCCCTGATCTCGTGTGACTTCACCTTTTGTACCAGTCTGCCCTGAGGGACTTTGTCAAAGGCCTTACTGAAGTCCATATAGACAACATCCACTGCCCTACCTGCATCAATCATCTTTGTGACCTCCTCGAAAAACTCTATCAAGTTAGTGAGATACGACCTCCCCTTCACAAAACCATGCTGCCTCTCGCTAATAAGACCACTTGCTTCCAAATGGGAGTAGATCCTGTATCAAAGAATTCTCTCCAGTAATTTCCCGACCACTGATGTAAGGCTCGCCGGCCTGTAGTTCCCTGCATTATCCTTGCTACCCTTCTTAAACAAAGGAACAACATTGGCTATTCTCCAGTCCTCCAGAACATCACCTGAAGACAGTGAGGATCACAACACAACACAAGCACAACAGCGCCTATACTTCCTCAGGAAACTAAGGAAATTCGGCATGTCCACATTAACCCTTACCAACTTTTACAGATGCACTATAGAAAGCATTCGATCGGGCTGCATCACAGCCTGGTATGGCAATTGCTCGGCCCAGGACCGCAAGGAACTTCAGAGAGTCGTGTATACCGCCCAGTCCATCACACGAACCTGCCTCCCATCCCCATTAACTCCATCTGTACCTCCCGCTGCCGGGGGAAAGCGGGCAGCATAATCAAGGATCCCTCCCACCCGGCTTACTCACTTTTCCAACTTCTTCCATCGGGCAGAAGTCTGAGAACATGCACGAACAGACTCAAAAACAGCTTCTTCCCCACTGTCACCAGGCTCCTAAATGACCCTCTTATTGACTGACCTCATTAACACTACACCCTGTATGCTTCATCCGATGCCAATGCTTATGTAGTACATTGTATATCTTGTGTTGCCCTATTATGTATTCTCATGCATTTTTTTGAATTTTGTTTAATTCCCTTTTCTTCCATGTGAAATGAAAAATGAAATGAAAATTGCTTATTGTCACGAGTAGGCTTCAATGAAGTTACTGTGAAAAGCCCCTAGTCGCCACATTCCGGCGCCTGTCCAGGGAGGCTGGTACGGGAATCGAACCGTGCTGCTGGCCTGCTTGGTAAGCCAGCGATTTAGCCTTGTGAGCTAAACCAGCCCCTCAATTATGTACTTAATGATCTGTTGAGCTGCTTGTAGAAAAATACTTTTCACTGTACCTCGGTACACGTGACAATAAACAAATCCAATCCAATCCAATCCAAAGATTTTTGTCAAGGCCTCAGCAATTTCCTCTCTAGCCTCCTTCAGTATTCTGGGGTAGATCCCATCAGGCCCTGGGGACTTATCCACCTTAATATTTTTCAAGACGCCCAACACTTTGTCTTTTTGGATCTCAATGTGACCCAGGCTGTCTACACACCCTTCTCCAGACTCAACATCCACCAATTCCTCCTCTTTGGTGAATACTGATACAAGGTATTCATTTAGTACCTCGCCCATTTCCTCTGGCTCCACACATAGATTCCCTCCCCTGTCCTTCAGTGGGCCAACGCTTTCCCTGGCTACCCTCTTGATTTTTATGTACGTGTATAAAGCCTTGGGATTTTCCTTAGCCCTTTTTGCCAATGACTTTTCGTGACCCTTCTAGCCCTCCTGACCCCTTGCTCTATTTTCGTACTCTATTTTCCTCTTCTTAATCAATCCCTTTGTCTCCTTTGCTGAATTCGAAACTGTTCCTAATCCTCCGACCTATTGTTTTCTATCCAATTTGTATGTTACATCCTTAGATCGAATACTGTCTCTAATTTCCCTTATAAGCCATGGATTGGCCACCTTTCCTGTTTTACATTTGTGCCAGACAGGAATGAACCATTGTTTTAGTTCCCCATGGGATCCTTGAATGTTTGCCATTGCCTATCTACTGTCATCCGTTTAAGTAACGTCCCCCAATCGATTAAAGCCAATTCACGCCTCATATTATCATAGTTAAGATTCAGGACCCTCGTCCTAGAATCAACTCCTTCACTCTCCATCTTGAGGAGGAAGAATTCTGTCATGTTGTGGTCACCCAAGGGGCCTCGCACAACTAGATTGCCAATGATTCTGTTGTCATTACACAGTGCCCAGTCTAGAATGGCCTGTTCTCTAGTTGGTTCTTTAACGTATTGGTCCAGAATACCATCCCGTATACACTCCAGGAATTCCTCGGTATTGTGGCTCATTTGATTTTCCCAATCTATATGCAGATTAAAGTCACCCATAATTACAGATGTTCCTTTATCACACGCACCTCGAATTTCTTGTTTAATGCTATTCCCAACATCACCAGGGTAGGTTGAGGGTCTATACACAAACCTGCATTTTTTGCCCCTTGGTGTTCACACGGGCAGGAAGACACACACACACATGTGCAAACACACACACGTGCAAACACACACACAAACAGACACACATACATACACAGGCATACACACAGATAGACATACACACAAGCAGCCACACACAGACAAACATACAGGCACACATAGACACACACACAGACAGGCGCACACAGATAGACACACACACACAGGCACACACACATGCACACAGACAGGTACACACACACAGGCACACACAGTCAGCCACACAGGCAGGCACACACACACACAGGCACACACACACACACAGGCAGACTCACACACAGGCACACACACACACAGGCACACACACACACAGGAACACACAATCAGCCACACAGGCACACACACACACAGGCACACACACACACAGGCACACACAGGCAGGCACACACACACACAGGCACACACAATCAGCCACACAGGCAGACACACACACAGGCACACACACACAGGCACACACACACAGGCACACACACAGGCACACACACAGGCACACACACACAGGCACACACACAGGCAGACTCACACACAGACGCACCTGTCTTCCAGCTGCCCTGTGTAGGTTCCCGGTGACACTGAAGGTCCCAGGTTCAGTCCCTCCTCTGTCCTGAATCAGCGGATCCCAATACCACAAGGTCACAAGGTCTCCACCCCTAACCCCTAAAAGAACCCCCCAAACCCCGAATGTGTGTAAGTGAAGGTGTGGCTTGTTTGTGATGCCCTTCATGGTTAACCAGCCTGCTGACGTTCATTACGGTGATGGACCCTGGTCCAGTTACTGGGAGGTTGTGGATCAGACACAAGAGGTGGCCATTCAGCCCCTTTTCCATTCTATCAGACCTGTCGGTCAACTCCAGTTCCCTGCAATTTGCTCCAACTCCCTTGATACAAAAGTCAATCAGTGTGTGGATCACAGAAGCTTTTTAGTTGAGAGCTTGGCTTTTGCTCTTGCAGTGTGTGTTGGCTGGGGCTGTGTCAGGACCGAGGGTCTGCCTCTCACCCCCAGCCCCAGCTAGTAGTGTGTTGCCTGGGGAGAGTTGCTGCTAGTTTATCACTCCGCCTGTCTGACCCCGGACCTGTTCGAGGCTGAGAGAGATTGGGGCCGTCAGTGACATTGTGAGTGAGGAGGGGGGGCTGGGAGGAGTGCAGGATCTTTGTCTGTGTTGGGGGTTGTGATGTCTGCAACCTAATTTCTAGGTTGGAACTTTTAATAGGAGTAACAAAAGCAGGGGGGAAGATCAAACGCAGCTTTATAGTTCCAGCTAGCTGTGTGTCCTTTACAGGGGAACGAAAACAGGAGCAGGTTTAATTAGAATTTGCCTTTCGAAGGAGACTGGAAAGATGAAGCCAGGTGTTAAGTGGAGCTTCCCATGCAGACGGCGAATGAGTGTTTGATATACCTCTTTAAACCAGCTGGCTGGGAAAAAAAACTACCGTTAAAAAAAATTCAAAACCATTTTAAATAAAATCCTGCTTTAAACACTTGGCTCGTTTTAATGTCAAATATCCCCGATAAACATCTGTTCTGTAAATAATAATAATAATAATCTTTATTAGTGTCACAAGTAGGCTTACATCAACATTGCAATGAAGTTACTGTGGAAAGCCCCTAGTCGCCACACTCTGGCGCCTGTTCGGGTACACAGAGGGAGAATTCAGAACGTCCAATTCACCTAACAAGCACGTCTTTCGGGGCTTGTGGGAGGAAACCGGAGCACCCGGAGGAAACACAGGCAGACACGGGGAGAACGTGCAGACTCCGCACAGACAGTGACCCACGCCGGGAATCGAACCTGGGACCCTGGCGCTGTGAAGCAACAGTGCTAACCACTGTGCTGCAAATGTTCCCTTCATACAAAGTTTTTAAAAAAGAAATTTAGAGTATCCAGTTATTTTTTTTCCCAGTTATGGGGCACTTTAGCATGGACGATCCACCTACCCTGCACATATTTTGGGTTGTGGGGGTGAGACCCACGCAGACATGGAGAAAATGTGCAAACTCCACACGGACAGTGAACCAGGGCTGGAATCGAACCCGGGATCTCAGCGCTGTGAGGCAGCAATGCCACCGTGCCGCCCGCCCCTTAATACAAAGTGACCCCTTAGCCCACCTTGCCCCCTCCCCACCCAAGCTCCCCACCTTCGTCTGTCAACTTAGATATGTTTCTTTTTAACAAATGTGACAGATGTAAATTTCCCAGTAGGGAGCATCACAATGGGATGTTGCGATTGATTGCTGAGATTTCTCTTCATGGGGAGCTGGTGCTGTTTGTAGGATGGAATGGGCTTCCTATTTTGTGTGGGGAGTCTTTACGAGAACAGGGAAGTGTTGACAGGGCCCGGCAAAGTGTCAGGAGCGGGCCCGGTGTCAGTGTCAGGAACAAAGAACAAAGAAAAGTACAGCACAGGAACAGGCCCTTCGGCCCTCCAAGTCTGCGCCGACCATGCTGCCCGTCTAAACTAAAATCTTCTACAATTCTGGGGTCCGTATCCCTCTATTCCCATCCTATTCATGTATTTGTCAAGATGCCCCTTAAATGTCACTGTCGTCCCTGCTTCCACCATCTCCTCCGACAGTGAGTTCCAGACACCCACTACCCTCTGTGTAAAAAACTTGCCTCGTACATCTCCTCTAAACCTTGCCCCTCGCACCTTAAACCTATGCCCCCTAGTCATTGACCCCTCTACCCTGTGGAAAAGCCTCTGACTATCCACTCTGTCCATGCCCCTCATAATTTTGTAGACCTCTCTCAGGTCGGTCCTCAGCCGCCTTCGTTGAGGCAGGAGCGGGGCCCAGCCCAGTGTCAGGAGCGGGGCCCAGTGACAGGAGCGGGGCCCAGTGTCAGGAGCGGGGCCCAGCCCAGTGTCAGGAGCGGGGCCCAGTGTCAGGAGCGGGGCCCAGTGTCAGGAGCGGGGCCCAGCCCAGTGTCAGGAGCGGGGCCCAGTGTCAGGAGCGGGGCCCAGCCCAGTGTCAGGAGTGGGGCCCAGTGTCAGGAGTGGGGCCCAGTGTCAGGAGCGGGGCCCAGCCCAGTGTCAGGAGTGGGGCCCAGTGACAGGAGCGGGGCCCAGTGTCAGGAGCGGGGCCCAGCCCAGTGACAGGAGCGGGGCCCAGCCCAGTGACAGGAGCGGGGCCCAGCCCAGTGTCAGGAGCGGGGCCCAGCCCAGTGTCAGGAGTGGGGCCCAGTGACAGGAGCGGGGCCCAGTGTCAGGAACGGGGCCCAGCCCAGTGTCAGGAGCGGGGCCCAGCCCAGTGTCAGGAGCGGGGCCCAGCCCAGTGTCAGGAGCGGGGCCCAGTGTCAGGAGCGGGGCCCAGCCCAGTGTCAGGAGCGGGGCCCAGTGTCAGGAGCGGGGCCCAGTGTCAGGAGCGGGGCCCAGTGTCAGGAGCGGGGCCCAGTGTCAGGAGCAGGGCCCAGCCCAGTGTCAGGAGCGGGGCCCAGTGTCAGAAGCAGGGCCCAGCCCAGTGTCAGGAGCGGGGCCCAGTGTCAGGAGTGGGGCCCAGTGTCAGGAGCGGGGCCCAGTGTCAGTGTCAGGAGCGGGGCCCAGTGTCGGGAGCGGGGCCCAGCCCAGTGTCAGGAGCGGGGCCCAGTGTCAGGAGCAGGGCCCAGCCCAGTGTCAGGAGCGGGGCCCAGTGTCGGGAGCGGGGCTCAGCCCAGTGTCAGGAGCGGGGCCCAGTGTCAGGAGCGGGGCTCAGCCCAGTGTCAGGAGCGGGGCCCAGTGTCAGGAGCAGGGCCCAGTGTCAGGAGCGGGGCCCAGCCCAGTGTCAGAAGCGGGGCCCAGTGTCAGGAGCGGGGCCCAGTGTCAGGAGCGGGGCCCAGTGTCAGGAGCGGGGCCCAGTGTCAGGAGCGGGGCCCAGTGTCAGGAGCGGGGCCCAGTGTCAGGAGCGGGGCCCAGTGTCAGGAGCGGGGCCCAGTGACAGGAGTGGGGCCCAGTGACAGGAGCGGGGCCCAGTGTCAGGAGCAGGGCCCAGCCCAGTGTCAGGAGCGGGGCCCAGTGACAGGAGCGGGGCCCAGTGTCAGGAGCAGGGCCCAGCCCAGTGTCAGGAGCGGGGCCCAGTGACAGGAGCGGGGCCCAGTGTCAGGAGCGGGGCCCAGTGTCAAGAGTGGGGCCCAGTGTCAGGAGTGGGGCCCAGTGTCAGAAGCGGGGCCCAGTGTCAGGAGTGGGGCCCAGTGACAGAAGCGGGGCCCAGTGTCAGGAGTGGGGCCCAGTGTCAGGAGCGGGGCCCAGCCCAGTGTCAGGAGCGGGGCCCAGTGACAGGAGCGGGGCCCAGTGTCAGGAGCAGGGCCCAGCCCAGTGTCAGGAGCGGGGCCCAGTGACAGGAGCGGGGCCCAGTGTCAGGAGCAGGGCCCAGTGACAGGAGCGGGGCCCAGCCCAGTGTCAGGAGCGGGGCCCAGCCCAGTGTCAGGAGCGGGGCCCAGTGTCAGGAGTGGGGCCCAGTGTCAGGAGCAGGGCCCAGTGACAGGAGCGGGGCCCAGCCCAGTGTCAGGAGTGCGGCCCAGCCCAGTGTCAGGAGCGGGGCCCAGTGTCAGGAGTGGGGCCCAGTGTCAGGAGCGGGGCCCAGTGACAGGAGCGGGGCCCAGTGTCAGGAGTGGGGCCCAGTGTCAGGAGCGGGGCCCAGCCCAGTGTCAGGAGTGGGGCCCAGTGTCAGAAGCGGGGCCCAGTGTCAGGAGCGGGGCCCAGTGACAGGAGCGGGGCCCAGCCCAGTGTCAGGAGTGCGGCCCAGCCCAGTGTCAGGAGCGGGGCCCAGTGTCAGGAGCGAGGCCCAGTGTCAGGAGCGGGGCTCAGCCCAGTGTCAGGAGTGCGGCCCAGCCCAGTGTCGGGAGCGGGGCCCAGCCCAGTGTCAGGAGCGGGGCCCAGTGTCAGGAGCGGGGCCCAGCCCAGTGTCAGGAGCGGGGCCCAGTGTCAGTGTCAGTAGCGGGGCCCAGCCCAGTGTCAGGAGCGGGGCCCAGTGTCAGGAGCGGGGCCCAGTGTCAGGAGCGGGGCCCAGTGTCAGGAGCGGGGCCCAGTGTCAGTGTCAGTAGCGGGGCCCAGCCCAGTGTCAGGAGCGCGGCCTAGCCCAGTGTCGTGAGCGGGTCCCAGTGTCAAGAGTGGGGCCCAGTGACAGGAGCGGGGCCCAGTGTCAGGAGCGGGGCCCAGCCAAGTGTCAGGAGCAGGGCCCAGTGTCAGTGTCAGTAGCGGGGCCCAGCCCAGTGTCAGGAGCGGGGCCCAGCCCAGTGTCGGGAGCGGGGCCCAGTGTCAGGAGCGGGGCCCAGTGTCGGGAGCGGGGCCCAGTGTCAGGAGCGGGGCCCAGTGTCAGGAGCGGGGCCCAGTGTCAGGAGCAGGGCCCAGTGTCGGTGTCAGGAGTGGGGCCCAGCCCAGTGTCGGGAGCGGGGCCCAGCCCAGTGTCAGGAGCGCGGCCTAGCCCAGTGTCGGGAGCGGGGCCCAGTGTCAAGAGTGGGGCCCAGTGTCAGGAGCGGGGCCAGCCCAGTGACAGGAGCGGGGCCCAGTGTCAGGAGCGGGGCCCAGTGTCAGGAGCGGGGCCCAGCCCAGTGTCAGGTGCGGGGCCCAGTGACAGGAGCGGGGCCCAGTGTCAGGAGTGGGGCCCAGTGACAGGAGCGGGGCCCAGTGTCAGGAGCGGGGCCCAGTGTCAAGAGTGGGGCCCAGTGTCAGGAGCGGGGCCCAGTGACAGGAGCGGGGCCCAGTGTCAGGAACGGGGCCCAGTGTCAGGAACGGGGCACAGTGTCAGGAGCGGGGCCCAGCCCAGTGTCAGGAGCGGGGCCCAGTGTCAGGAGCGGGGCCCAGTGTCAGGAGCGGGGCCCAGTGTCAGGAGCGGGGCCCAGTGTCAGGAGCGGGGCTCAGCCCAGTGTCAGGAGCGGGGCCCAGCCCAGTGTCAGGAGCGGGGTCCAGTGTCAGGAGCGGGGCCCAGCCCAGTGTCAGGTGCGGGGCCCAGCCCAGTGTCAGGAGCGGGGCCCAGTGTCAGGAGCGGAGCCCAGCCCAGTGTCAGGAGCGGGGCCCAGCCCAGTGTTAGGAGCGGGGCCCAGTGTCCGGAGCGGGGCCCAGCCCAGTGTCAGGAGCGGGGCCCAGTGTCAGGAGCGGGGCCCAGCCCAGTGTCAGGAGCGGGGCCCAGCCCAGTGTCAGGAGCGGGGCCCAGTGTCAGGAGCGGGGCCCAGCCCAGTGTCAGGAGCGGGGCCCCGTGTCAGGAGCGGAGCCCAGAGTCAGGAGCAGGGCCCAGTGTCAGTGTCAGTAGCGGGGCCCAACCCAGTGTCAGGAGCGGGGCCCAGTGTCAGGAGCGGGGCCCAGCCCAGTGTCAGGAGTGGGGCCCAGTGTCAGGAGCGGGGCCCAGAGTCAGGAGCAGGGCCCAGTGTCAGTGTCAGTAGCGGGGCCCAACCCAGTGTCAGGAGCGGGGCCCAGTGTCAGGAGCGGGGCCCAGCCCAGTGTCGGGAGCGGGGCCCAGTGTCAGGAGCGGGGCCCAGTGTCAGGAGCGGGGCCCCGTGTCAGGAGCGGAGCCCAGTGTCAGGTGCGGGGCCCAGCCCAGTGTCAGGAGCGGGGCCCAGTGTCCGGAGCGGGGCCCAGCCCAGTGTCAGGATCGGGGCCCAGCCCAGTGTCAGGAGCGGGGCCCAGTGTCAGGAGCGGGGCCCAGCCCAGTGTCAGGAGAGGGGCCCAGCCCAGTGTCAGGAGCGGGGCCCAGTGACAGGAGCGGGGCCCAGTGTCAGGAGCGGGGCCCAGTGTCAGGAACAGGGCCCAGCCCAGTGTCAGGAGTGGGGCCCAGTGTCAGGGGTGGGGCCCAGTGTCAGGAGCGGGGCCCAGTGTCAGGAGCAGAGCCCAGCCCAGTGTCAGGAGTGGGGCCCAGTGTCAGGAGCGGGGCCCAGTGTCGGGAGCGAGGCCCAGCCCAGTGTCAGGAACGGGGCCCAGTGTCAGGAACGGGGCCCAGTGTCAGGAGCGGGGTCCAGTGTCAGGAGCGGGGCCCAGCCCAGTGTCAGGAGTGGGGCACAGTGTCAGGAGCGGGGCCCAGCCCAGTGTCAGGAGCGGGGCCCAGCCCAGTGTCAGGAGTGGGGCACAGTGTCAGGAACGGGGCCCAGCCCAGTGTCGGGAGCGAGGCCCAGTGTCAGGAGCGAGGCCCAGTGTCGGGAGCGAGGCCCAGTGTCAGGAACGGGGCCCAGTGTCAGGGGCGGGGCCCAGTGTCAGGAGCGGGGCCCAGTGTCAGGAGCGGAGCCCAGTGTCAGGAGCGGGGCCCAGTGACAGGAGCGGGGCCCAGCCCAGTGTCAGGAGCGGGGCCCAGTGTCAGGAGCGGGGTCCAGTGTCAGGAACGGGGCCCAGTGTCAGGAGCGGGGCCCAGTGTCAGGAGCGGGGCCCAGTGACAGGAGCGGGGCCCAGCCCAGTGTCAGGAGCGGGGCCCAGTGTCAGGAGCGGGGCCCAGTGTCAGGAGCGGGGACCAGTGTCAGGAGCGAGGCCCAGTGTCGGGAGCGAGGCCCAGTGTCGGGAGCGGGGCCCAGTGTCGGGAGCGAGGCCCAGTGTCAGGAGCGGGGCCCAGCCCAGTGTCAGGAGCTGGGCCCAGCCCAGTGTCAGGAGCGGGGCCCAGTCCAGTGTCAGGAGCGGGGCCCAGTGTCAGGAGCGGGGCCCAGTGTCAGGAGTGGGGCCCAGTGTCAGGAGTGGGGCCCAGTGTCAGGAGCGGGGCCCAGCCCAGTGTCAGGAGCGGGGCCCAGTGTCAGTGTCAGTAGCGGGGCCCAGCCCAGTGTCAGGAGCGGCGCCCAGTGTCAGGAGCGGGGCCCAGTGTCAGGAGTGGGGCCCAGTGTCAGGAGCGGGGCCCAGCCCAGTGTCAGGAGCGGGGCCCAGCCCAGTGTCAGGAGCGGGGCCCAGCCCAGTGTCAGGAGCAGGGCCCAGCCCAGTGTCAGGAGCGGGGCCCAGTGTCAGGAGTGGGGCCCAGTGTCAGGAGCGGGGCCCAGCCCAGTGTCAGGAGCGGGGCCCAGCCCAGTGTCAGGAGCGGGGCCCAGTGTCAGGAGTGGGGCCCAGTGTCAGTAGCGGGGCCCAGCCCAGTGTCAGGAGCGGGGCCCAGCCCAGTGTCAGGAGCGGGGCCCAGTGTCAGGAGCGGGGCCCAGTGTCAGGAGTGGGGCCCAGTGTCAGGAGCGGGGCCCAGTGTCAGGAGCGGGGCCCAGCCCAGTGTCAGGAGCGGGGCCCAGCCCAGTGTCAGGAGCGGGGCCCAGCCCAGTGTCAGGAGCGGGGCCCAGTGACAGGGGCGGGGCCCAGTGTCAGGAGCGGGGCCCAGCCCAGTGTCAGGAGCGGGGCCCAGTGTCAGGAGCGGGGCCCAGTGTCAGGAGCGGGGCCCAGTGTCAGGAGCGGGGCCCAGTGACAGGAGCGGGGCCCAGTGTCAGGAGCGGGGCCCAGCCCAGTGTCAGGAGCGGGGCCCAGTGTCAGGAGCCGGGCCCAGTGTCAGGAGCGGGGCCCAGTGTCAGGAGCGGGGCCCAGCCCAGTGACAGGAGCGGGGCCCAGTGTCAGGAGCGGGGCCCAGTGTCGGGAGCGGGGCCCAGTGTCGGGAGCAGGGCCCAGTGTCGGGAGCGGGGCCCAGTGTCGGGAGCGGGGCCCAGTGACAGGAGCGGGGCCCAGTGTCAGGAGCGGGGCCCAGTGTCAGGAGCGAGGCCCAGTGTCAGGAGCGGGGCCCAGCCCAGTGTCGGGAGCGGGGCCCCGCCCAGTGTCAGGAGCGGGGCCCAGTGTCAGGAGCGAGGCCCAGTGTCAGGAACGGGGCCCAGTGTCAGGAGCGGGGCCCAGTGTCAGGAGCGGGGCCCAGTGTCAGGAACGGGGCCCAGCCCAGTGTCAGGAGCGGGGCCCAGCCCAGTGTCGGGAGCGAGGCCCAGCCCAGTGTCGGGAGCGAGGCCCAGTGTCGGGAGCGGGGCCCAGTGTCGGGAGCGGGGCTCAGTGTCGGGAGCGAGGCCCAGTGTCGGGAGCGGGGCCCAGTGTCAGGAGCGGGGCCCAGTGTCAGGAGCGGGGCCCAGTGTCAGGAGCGGGGCCCAGTGTCAGGAGCGGGGCCCAGTGTCAGAAGCGGGGCCCAGTGACAGGAGCGGGGCCCAGTGTCAGGAGCGGGGCCCAGTGTCAGGAGCGGGGCCCAGTGTCAGGAGCGGGGCCCAGTGTCAGGAGCGGGGCCCAGTGTCAGAAGCGGGGCCCAGTGTCAGTGTCAGTAGCGGGGCCCAGCCCAGTGTCAGGAGCAGGGCCCAGTGTCAGGAGCGGGGCCCAGTGTCAGGAGTGGGGCCCAGTGTCAGGAGCGGGGCCCAGCCCAGTGTCAGGAGCGGGGCCCAGCCCAGTGTCAGGAGCGGGGCCCAGCCCAGTGTCAGGAGCAGGGCCCAGCCCAGTGTCAGGAGCGGGGCCCAGTGTCAGGAGTGGGGCCCAGTGTCAGGAGAGGGGCCCAGCCCAGTGTCAGGAGCGGGGCCCAGCCCAGTGTCAGGAGCGGGGCCCAGTCCAGTGTCAGGAGTGGGGCCCAGTGTCAGTAGCGGGGCCCAGCCCAGTGTCAGGAGCGGGGCCCAGCCCAGTGTCAGGAGCGGGGCCCAGTGTCAGGAGCGGGGCCCAGTGTCAGGAGTGGGGCCCAGTGTCAGGAGCGGGGCCCAGTGTCAGGAGCGGGGCCCAGCCCAGTGTCAGGAGCGGGGCCCAGCCCAGTGTCAGGAGCGGGGCCCAGTGACAGGAGCAGGGCCCAGTGTCAGGAGCGGGGCCCAGCCCAGTGTCAGGAGCGGGGCCCAGTGACAGGGGCGGGGCCCAGTGTCAGGAGCGGGGCCCAGCCCAGTGTCAGGAGCGGGGCCCAGTGTCAGGAGCGGGGCCCAGTGTCAGGAGCGGGGCCCAGTGTCAGGAGCGGGGCCCAGTGACAGGAGCGGGGCCCAGTGTCAGGAGCGGGGCCCAGCCCAGTGTCAGGAGCGGGGCCCAGTGTCAGGAGCGGGGCCCAGTGTCAGGAGCGGGGCCCAGTGTCAGGAGCGGGGCCCAGCCCAGTGACAGGAGCGGGGCCCAGTGTCAGGAGCGCGGCCCAGTGTCGGGAGCGGGGCCCAGTGTCGGGAGCAGGGCCCAGTGTCGGGAGCGGGGCCCAGTGTCGGGAGCGAGGCCCAGTGACAGGAGCGGGGCCCAGTGTCAGGAGCGGGGCCCAGTGTCAGGAGCGAGGCCCAGTGTCAGGAGCGGGGCCCAGCCCAGTGTCGGGAGCGGGGCCCCGCCCAGTGTCAGGAGCGGGGCCCAGTGTCAGGAGCGAGGTCCAGTGTCAGGAACGGGGCCCAGTGTCAGGAGCGGGGCCCAGTGTCAGGAGCGGGGCCCAGTGTCAGGAACGGGGCCCAGCCCAGTGTCAGGAGCGGGGCCCAGCCCAGTGTCGGGAGCGAGGCCCAGTGTCGGGAGCGGGGCCCAGTGTCGGGAGCGGGGCCCAGTGTCGGGAGCGGGGCTCAGTGTCGGGAGCGAGGCCCAGTGTCGGGAGCGGGGCCCAGTGTCAGGAGCGGGGCCCAGTGTCAGGAGCGGGGCCCAGTGTCAGGAGCGGGGCCCAGTGTCAGGAGCGGGGCCCAGTGTCAGGAGCGGGGCCCAGTGTCAGAAGCGGGGCCCAGTGTCAGGAGCGGGGCCCAGTGTCAGGAGCGGGGCCCAGTGTCAGGAGTGGGGCCCAGTGTCAGGAGCGGGGCCCAGTGACAGGAGCGGGGCCCAGTGTCAGGAGCGGGGCCCAGCCCAGTGTCAGGAGCGATGCCCAGTGTCAGGAGCGGGGCCCAGTGACAGGAGTGGGGCCCAGCCCAGTGTCAGGAACGGGGCCCAGTGTCAGGAGCGGGGCCCAGTGACAGGAGCGGGGCTCAGTGTCAGGAGCGGGGCCCAGTGTCAGGAGCGGGGCCCAGTGTCAGGAGTGGGGCCCAGTGTCAGGAGCGGGGCCCAGCCCAGTGTCAGGAGCGGGGCCCAGTGTCAGGAGCGGGGCCCAGTGTCAGGAGCGGGGCCCAGCCCAGTGTCAGGAGCGGGGCCCAGTGTCAGGTGCGGGGCCCAGCCCAGTGTCAGGAGCGGGGCCCAGTGTCAGGAGCGGGACCCAGCCCAGTGTCAGGAGTGGGGCCCAGTGTCAGGAGCGGGGCCCAGTGTCAGGAGCGGGGCCCAGCCCAGTGTCAGGAGCGGGGCCCAGTGTCAGGAGCGGGGCTCAGTGTCAGGAGTGGGGCCCAGTGTCAGGAGCGGGGCCCAGCCCAGTGTCAGGAGCGGGGCCCAGTGTCAGGAGCGGGGCCCAGCCCAGTGTCAGGAGCGGGGCCCAGTGACAGGAGCGGGGCCCAGTGTCAGGAGTGGGGCCCAGTGTCAGGAGTGGGGCCCAGTGTCAGGAGCGGGGCCCAGTGTCAGGAGCGGGGCCCAGCCCTGTGTCAGGAGCGGGGCCCAGTGACAGGAGCGGGGCCCAGCCCAGTGTCAGGAGTGGGGCCCAGTGTCAGGAACGGGGCCCAGCCCAGTGTCAGGAGCGGGGCCCAGCCCAGTGTCAGGAGTGGGGCCCAGTGTCAGGAGCGGGGCCCAGCCCAGTGTCAGGAGCGGGGCCCAGTGTCAGGAGCGGGGCCCAGCCCAGTGTCAGGAGCGGGGCCCAGTGTCAGGAGTGGGGCCCAGTGTCAGGAGCAGGGCCCAGCCCAGTGACAGGAGCGGGGCACAGTGTCAGGAGTGGGGCCCAGTGACAGGAGCGGGACCCAGTGTCAGGAGTGGGGCCCAGTGACAGGAGCGGGGCCCAGTGACAGGAGCGGGGCCCAGTGACAGGAGCAGGGCCCAGTGTCAGTGTCAGGAGTGGGGCCCAGCCCAGTGACAGGAGCAGGGCCCAGTGTCAGTGTCAGGAGTGGGGCCCAGCCCAGTGTCGGGAGCGAGGCCCAGTGTCAGGAGTGGGGCCCAGTGTCAGGAGTGGGGCCCAGTGTCAGGAGTGGGGCCCAGTGTCAGGAGTGGGGCCCAGTGTCAGGAGCGGGGCCCAGTGTCAGGAGTGGGGCCCAGTGTCAGGAGCGGGGCCCAGTGTCAGGAGCGGGACCCAGCCCAGTGTCAGGAGCGGGGCCCAGCCCAGTGTCAGGAGCGGGGCCCAGCCCAGTGTCAGGAGCGGGGCCCAGTGTCAGGAGCGGGACCCAGTGTCAGGAGCGGGACCCAGCCCAGTGTCAGGAGCGGGGCCCAGCCCAGTGTCAGGAGCGGGGCCCAGTGTCAGGAGCGGGACCCAGCCCAGTGTCAGGAGCGGGGCCCAGTGACAGGAGCGGGGCCCAGTGTCAGGAGTGGGGCCCAGCCCAGTGTCGGGAGCGAGGCCCAGTGTCAGGAGCGGGGCCCAGTGTCAGGAGCGGGACCCAGTGTCAGGAGTGGGGCCCAGCCCAGTGTCGGGAGCGAGGCCCAGTGTCAGGAGCGGGGCCCAGTGTCAGGAGCGGGACCCAGTGTCAGGAGCGGGGCCCAGTGTCGGGAGCGGGGCCCAGTGTCAGGAGCGGGGCCCAGTGTCGGGAGCGGGGCCCAGTGTCAGGAGCGGGGCCCAGTGTCGGGAGCGGGGCCCAGTGTCAGGAGCGGGGCCCAGCCCAGTGTCAGGAGCGGGGCCCAGTGTCAGGAGCGGGGCCCAGTGTCAGAAGTGGGGCCCAGTGTCAGGAGCGGGGCCCAGCCCAGTGTCAGGAGCGGGGCCCAGTGTCAGGAGCAGGGCCCAGCCCAGTGTCAGGAGCGGGGCCCAGTGTCAGGAGCGGGACCCAGCCCAGTGTCAGGAACGGGGCCCAGTGTCAGGAGCGGGGCCCAGCCCAGTGTCAGGAGCGGGGCCCAGCCCAGTGTCAGGAGCGGGGCCCAGCCCAGTGTTAGGAGCGGGGCCCAGTGTCCGGAGCGGGGCCCAGCCCAGTGTCAGGAGCGGGGCCCAGCCCAGTGTCAGGAGCGGGGCCCAGTGTCAGGAGCGGGGCCCAGTGTCAGGAGCGGGGCCCAGCCCAGTGTCAGGAGCGGGGCCCAGTGTCAGGAGCGGGACCCAGCCCAGTGTCAGGAGCGGGGCCCAGTGTCAGGAGCGGGACCCAGCCCAGTGTCAGGAGTGGGGCCCAGTGTCAGGAGCGGGGCCCAGTGTCAGGAGCGGGGCCCAGCCCAGTGTCAGGAGCGGGGCCCAGTGTCAGGAGCGGGGCCCAGTGTCAGGAGTGGGGCCCAGTGTCAGGAGCGGGGCCCAGCCCAGTGTCAGGAGCGGGGCCCAGTGTCAGGAGCGGGGCCCAGCCCAGTGTCAGGAGCGGGGCCCAGTGACAGGAGCGGGGCCCAGTGTCAGGAGCGGGGCCCAGTGTCAGGAGCGGGGCCCAGTGTCAGGAGTGGGGCCCAGTGTCAGGAGCGGGGCCCAGTGTCAGGAGCGGGGCCCAGTGTCAGGAGCGGGGCCCAGTGTCAGGAGCGGGGCCCAGTGACAGGAGCGGAGCCCAGTGTCAGGAGCGGGGCCCAGTGTCAGGAGCGGGGCCCAGCCCAGTGTCAGGAGCGGGGCCCAGTGTCAGGAGCGGGGCCCAGTGTCAGGAGCGGGGCCCAGCCCAGTGTCAGGAGCGGGGCCCAGTGTCAGGAACGGGGCCCAGTGTCAGGAGCGGGACCCAGCCCAGTGTCAGGAGCGGGGCCCAGTGTCAGGAGCGGGGCCCAGCCCAGTGTCAGGAGCGGGGCCCAGTGACAGGAGCGGGGCCCAGCCCAGTGTCAGGAGCGGAGCCCAGTGTCAGGAGCGGGGCCCAGCCCAGTGTCAGGAGCGGAGCCCAGTGTCAGGAGCGGGGCCCAGTGTCAGGAGTGGGGCCCAGCCCAGTGTCAGGAGCGGAGCCCAGTGTCAGGAGCAGTTCCCAGTGTCAGGAGCGGGACCCAGCCCAGTGTCAGGAGCAGGTCCCAGTGTCAGGAGCAGGTCCCAGCCCAGTGTCAGGAGCGGGACCGCACCCCCCCCCCCCCTCCCCCCAACCCAACCTTCCCCCGTAACCCCATCTAACCTTTTTAAACACAAAGCCAAAGATATGCAAGCTAGGTCGATTGGCCACTTAGTGTCTAGGGATGTGCAGGTTAGGTGGACTGGCCATGCTAAATTTCCCCTTTGAGTCCAAAAGGTTAGATGGGGTTACTGGGTAACAGGCGTGTGGTGGGTCATGGACCAAGATGGGGTGCCCTTTCAGAGGGTCGGTGCAGACCTGAAGGGCCAAACTGCCTTCTTCTGCACTGAAGGGATATTCTAAGACTTCAATGTTATTTACACATGTATACATCACGAAGACAGCATCTTTGGCGGACGTACGGTAATATCCGACATTCAGGAATTTGGCTCTTTTGAGATCACGTTTAGTTGTTGGTCGTACATCTGGTGAAACAAACTCAGTATTAGTCTCTGACGATTCTGCAGAGACAGATTGAGTAATTCCTGCTCGCGCAGGTCTCAGTTCTATCATATCACTGTCCAGACATTCTGCTGTGAATATTTCTGCTGAAGATTAGTGAAGCTGATAACAGGTCAGCATGCTGACAGCAAACCTATTCATCGACTGCTTGAACCGTGTATGATATCGGACTTGTCTGGGCTAGAATGATGCCTGGAGTCCATTTTTCGCTGGTGGTATGATTTCTATCCAGAATACGCTGACGCAGTTAAAGACTCCTCAGGTTTTACTCTTATCGAACCATTTGTGTTTTTGATGTGTTTGATGCTCTTGCCTGACAAAAGTCCAATGCCCCAAACTTTTATGATGCTTTAGTTATGAGGATAAAGTTTACTCGCGTGTACAAGCTGGAGTAGGTAAGGATGTTAAAATCTTCTTTTTAAAAAAAAAATAATTTTTATTGAAAAACTTTGTATTTATACAACAACGAACAGCAATAAAATACCAACAATAACAACAACAATCATAAACATTCGCCCAACCTCAATGAACAACAAAACATATTAACAACAAATTAAATTAACGCAATATTAAGTTAAATAACCATAGAAAAAATAAAGAACACCCTCCTCCCCCCCCCCCCCCCCCCCCCCCATGTCACCCATAAATCCCGCCATGTCACTGACCCAGGTCTCCACACTTGGGGGCCTCGCATCCTTCCACTGCAGCAAGATCCTCTGCCGGGCTACTAGGGACGCAAAGGCCAAAACACTGGCCTCTTTCGCCTCCTCCACTCCCGGCTCCACCGCAACTCCGAAAATCGCGAGTCCCCACCCTGGTTTGACCCTGGATCCAACCACCCTCGACACCGTCCTCGCCACCCCCTTCCAGAATTCTTCCAGTGCTGGGCATGCCCGGAACATATGGGCATGATTCGCTGGACTCCCCGAACATCTGGTGCACCTGTCCTCACCCCCAAAGAACCTACTCATCCTAGTCCCGGACATGTGGGCCCTATGCAGCACCTTAAATTGGATGAGACTAAGCCTCGCACATGAAGAGGAAGAGTTGACTCTCTCCAAGGCATCCGCCCAAGTCCCGTCCTCTATCTGCTCCCCAAGTTCCCCCTCCCATTTAGCCTTCAGCTCCTCCACTGACGACTCCTCCACCTCCTGCATTACCTTGAATGTTAAAATCTTAAGGGACACAGAAGCAAATCAATCTTTTTTTAAAATTTAGAGTACCCAATTCATTTTTTCCAATTAAGGGGCAATTTAGCATGGCCAGTCCACCTACGCTGCACATCTTTGTGTTGTGGTGGCGAGCCCATGCAAACACGGGGAGAATGTGCAAACTCCACACGGACAGTGACCCAGAGCCGGGATCGAACCTGGGACCTCGGCGCCGTGAGGCAGCAGTGCTAACCACTGCGCCACCATGCTGCCCTAAATCAATCCTTAATGGTGAGAGATTAGGAGAGATGTAGTTCAGAAGGAGTACCACCAGAAAAGGTGGTAATATGTGGGATTAATGGTGAAGTGAGTAGCATTCCATTATGTAAGGTTAGAGAGTCCGGTGGAAAGTGGTGACGTGGCAGTTAGTGTATTAGAGAAATTACTGTTTTCAGGGATGATTTATCCTGGGCAATCATACAGCTGGATCACAGGCGGGAGTGGTGCCTGCTGTCGTTGAAAAGGCGGTGGAAAGTCAAACAATTGCGGTGTTGCAAGAAGCCTATCCTGGGGTGTTTCCAGATAGTAGTAACAAGATCACAAAGCAACAGGTTGAGACAGGAGGAGGAGAAATCAAGGAGGAAAGACAGAGAGGCTGAAGAACAAACAAAGAACAAAGAAAATTACAGCACAGGAACAGGCCCTTCGGCCCTCCCAGCCTGCGCCGATCCAGATCCTTTATCTAAACCTGTCTCCTATTTTCCAAGGTCTACTTCTTTCTGTTCCCCACCCGTTCACATATATGTCCAGGTGCATCTTAAATGATGCTAGCGTACCCGCCTCTACCACCTCCGCTGGTAAAGCGTTCCAGGCACTCACCACTCTCTGCATAAAAAACTTTCCATGTACTTCTCCCTTAAACTTTCCCCCTCTCACCTTGAAATCGTGACCCCTTGTAACTGACACCCCCACTCTTGGAAAAAGCTTGTTGCTATCCACCCTGTCCATACCTCTCATAATTTTGTAGACCTCAATCAGGTCTCCCCTCAACCTCCGTCTTTCCAATGAAAACAATCCTAATCTACTCAACCTTTCTTCATAGCTAGCACCCTCTATACCAGGCAACATCCTGGTGAACCTCCTCTGCACCCTCTCTAAAGCATCCGCATCCTTCTGGTAATGTGGCGACCAGAACTGTACGCAGTATTCCAAATGTGGCCTAACCAAAGTCTTATACAACTGTAACATGACCTGCTGACTCTTGTACTCAATACCCCGTCCGATGAAGGCAAGCATGCTGTATGCCTTCTTGACCACTCTATCAACCTGCGTTGCCACCTTCAGGGTACAATGGACCTGAACTCCCAGATCTCTCTGTACATCAATTTTCCCCAGGACACTTCCATTGACCATATAGTCTGCTCTTGAGTTAGATCTTCAAAAATGCATCACCTCGCATTTGCCTGGATTGAGCTCCATCTGCCATTTCTCTGCCCAACTCTCCAATCTATCTATGTTTTTCTGTATTCTCTGACAGTCCGCCTTGCGATCTGCAACTCAACCAATCTTAGTATCATCTGCAAACGTGCTCATCAGACCACTTATACCTTCGTCCAGATCATTTATGTATATCACAAACAATAGTGGTCCGAGCACGGATCTCTGTGGAACACCACTAGTCACCTTTCTCCATTTTGAGACATTCCCTTCCACCACTACTCTCTGTCTCCTGGTGCCCAGCCAGTTCTTTATCCATCTAGCTAGTGCACCCTGAACCCCATACGACTTCACTTTTTCCATCAACCTGCCATGGGAAACTTTATCAAATGCCTTACTAAAGTTCATGTATATGACATCTACAGCCCTTCCCTCATCAATCAACTTTGTCACTTCCTCAAAGAATTCTATTAGTTTTGTAAGACATGACCTTCCCTGCACAAAACCATGCTGCCTATCACTGATAAGTCTATTTTCTTCCAAATGTGAATAGATCCTATCCCTCAGTATCTTCTCCAACAGTTTGCCTTCCACTGACGTCAAGCTCACAGGTCTATAATTCCCTGGATTATCCCTGCTACCCTTCTTAAACAAAGGGACAACATTAGCAATTCTCCAGTCCTCCGGGACCTCACCTGTACTCAAGGATGCTGCAAAGATATCTGTTAAGGCCCCAGCTATTTCATCCCTCACTTCCCTCAGTAACCTGGGATAGATCCCATCCGGTCTTGGGGACTTGTCCACCTTAATTCCTTTTAGAATACCCAAAACATCCCTTCCTTATGCCGACATGACCTAGAGTATTTAAACATCCATCCCTAGCCTCGACATCCATTATGTCCCTCTCCTTGGTGAATACCGATGCAAAGTACTCATTAAGAAGCTCACTTATTTCCTCTGACGCCACGCATAAATTCCCTCTTTTGTCTTTGAGTGGGCCAATTCTTTCTCTAGTTATCCTCTTGCTCCTTATATATGAATAAAAGGCTTTGGGATTTTCCTTAACCCTGTTAGCCAAAGATATTTCATGACCCCTTTTAACCCTCTTTATTGCGCATTTGAGATTTGTCCTACTTTCCCGATATTCCTCCAAAGCTTCATCAGTTTTGAGTCGCCTGGATCTTATGTATGCTTCCTTTTTCATTTTAGCTAGTCTCACAATTCCACCTGTCATCCAGGTTCCCTAATCTTGCCATTTCTATCACTCATTTTCACAGGAACATGTCTGTCCTGCACTCTAATCAACCTTTCCTTAAAAGACTCCCACATTTCAAATGTGGATTTACCCTTAAACAGCTGCTCCCAATCCACATTCCCTAGCTCCTGCCGAATTTTGTTATACTCTGCCTTTCCCCAATTTAGCACTCTTCCTTTAGGACCACTCTCGTCTTTGTCCATGACTATTCTAAAACTTACGGAATTGTGATCGCTATTCCCAAAGTAATCACCGACTGAAACATCAACCACCTGGCCGGGATCATTCCCCAATACCAGGTCCAGTATGGCCCCTTCCAGAGTTGGACTATTTACATACTGCTCTAAAAAACTCTCCTGGATGCTCCTTACAAATTCTGCTCCATCTACGCCTCCAAGACTACATGAGTCCCAATCAATGTTGGGGAAGTTAAAATCTCCCATTGCAACCATCCTATTGCTTCTACATTGTTCTATAATCTGTCTACATATTTATACCTCTAATTCACGCTCGCTTTTGGGAGGCCTATAGTAAAGTCCCAACAATGTTACTGCACCCTTCCTATTTCTTAGCTCTACCCATATTGCCTCAGTGCTCGAATCCTCCATTGTGCCCTCCTTAATCATGGCTGTGATATCATGTCTGATTAGTAATGCACCTCCTCCACCCCTTCTACCTCCCTCTCTATCCCTCCTGAAGCATCTATACCCTGGGATATTCAGTTGCCAGTCTTGCCCATCCCTCAACCAAGTCTCAGTAATACCAATAACATCATATTCCCAGGTACTAATCCAAGCCCTAAATTAATCTGCCTTACTTGCTACACTTCTCGCATTAAAACAAATGCACCTCAGTCCACCTGTCCCTTTGCGATCATCATCTCTTCCCTGTCTACTCTTCCCCTTAGTCACATTGAGTTTATTATCCAGAACCTTACTGGCTTTAGTTGTTGCTTCTTTACTGACCTCTATCTTCCTAATCTGGTTCCCATCCCCCTGCCACATTAGTTTAAAACCTCCCCAACAGTGTTAGCAAAAGCACCCCCGAGGACATTGGTTCCAGTCCTGTCCAGGTGTAGACCATCCGATTTGTAATGGTCCCACCGCCCCCAGAACCGGTTCCAATGTCCCAGAAATCTGAAGTGATGGCAGTGTTAGTAAAGACTGTGATGGCAATGTTAGTAAAGACTGTGATGGCAATGTTAGTAACGACTGTGATGGCAGTGTTAGTAAAGACTGCGATGGCAGTGTTAGTAAAGACTGTGATGGCAGTGTTAGTAAAGACTGTGAAGGCAATGTTAGTAATGACAGTGATGGCAATGTTAGTAAAGACTGTGATGGCAGTGTTAGTAAAGACAGTGATGGCAGTGTTAGTAAAGACTGTGATGGCAATGTTAGTATTGACTGTGATGGCAGTGTTAGTAAAGATTGTGATGGCAATGTTAGTAAAGACTGTGATGGCAGTGTTAGTAAAGACAGAGATGACAGTGTTACTAAAGATTGTGATGGCAGTGTTAGTAAAGACTGTGATGGCAGTGTTAGTAAAGACTGTGACTGCAGTGTTAGTAAAGACTGTCACTGCAGTGTTAGTAAGGGCTGTGATGGCAGTGTTAGTAAAGACTGTGATGGCAATGTTAGTAAAGACTGTGATGGCAGTGTTAGGAAAGACTGTGATGGCAGTGTTACTAAAGACTGTGATGGCAGTGTTAGTATAGACTGTGATGGCAATGTTAGTAACGACTGAGATGGCAGTGTTAGTATAGACTGTGATTGCAATGTTAGTAAAGACTGTGATGGCAATGTTAGTAAAGACTGTGACAGCGATGTTAGTAAAGACTGTGATGACAGTGTTAGTAAAGACTGTGATGGCAATGTTAGTAAAGACTGTGATGGCAGTGTTAGTAAAGACAGTGATGGCAGTGTTAGTAAAGATTGTGATGGCAGTGTTAGTAAAGACTGTGATGGCAGTGTTAGTAAAGACTGTGATGGCAGTGTTAGTAAAGACTGTGATGGCAGTGTTAGTAAAGACTCTGAAGGCAATGTTAGTAATGACAGTGATGGCAATGTTAGTAAAGACTGTGATGGCAGTGTTAGTAAAGACAGTGATGGCAGTGTTAGTAAAGACTGTGATGGCAATGTTAGTATAGACTGTGATGGCAGTGTTAGTAAAGATTGTGATGGCAATGTTAGTAAAGACTGTGATGGCAGTGTTAGTAAAGACAGTGATGGCAGTGTTAGTAAAGATTGTGATGGCAGTGTTAGTAAAGACTGTGATGTCAGTGTTAGTAAAGACTGTGACTGCAGTGTTAGTAAAGACTGTGATGGCAATGTTAGTAAAGACTGTGATGGCAGCGTTAGTAAAGACTGTGATGGCAATGTTAGTATAGACTGTGATGGCAGTGTTAGTAAAGACTGTGACTGCAGTGTTAGTAAAGACTGTGATGGCAATGTTAGTAAAGACTGTGATGGCAGTGTTAGTAAAGACTGTGATGGCAGTGTTAGTAAATGCTGTGATGGCAGTGTTAGTAAAGACTGTGATGGCAATGTTAGTAACGACTGTGATGTCAGTGTTAGTAAAGTCAGTGATGGCAATGTTAGAAAAGACAGTGATGGCAATTTTAGTAAAGACTATGATGGCAGTGTTAGTAAAGACTGTGATGGCAATGTTAGTATAGACTGTGATGGCAGTGATAGTAAAGACTGTGATGGCAGTGTTAGTAAAGACTGTGATGGCAGTGTTAGTAAAGACTGTGATGGCAATGTTAGTAAAGACTGTGATGGCAGTGTTAGTAAAGACTGTGATGGCAATGTTAGTAAAGACTGTGATGGCAGTGTCAGTAAAGACTGTGATGGCAGTGTTAGTAAAGACTGTGATGGCAGTGTTAGTAAAGACTGTGATGGCAGTGTTAGTAAAGACTGTGATGGCAGTGTTAGTAAAGACTGTGATGGCAGTGTTAGTAAAGACTGTGATGGCAGTGTTAGTAAAGACTGTGATGGCAATGTTAGTAAAGACTGTGATGGCAGTGTTAGTAAAGACTCCGATGGCAGTGTTAGTAAAGACTGTGATGGCAGTGTTAGTAAAGACTGTGATGGCAGTGTTAGTAAAGACTGTGATGGCAGTGTTAGTAAAGACTGTGATGGCAGTGTTAGTAAAGACTGTGATGGCAATGTTAGTAAAGACTGTGACTGCAGTGTTAGTAAAGACTGTGATGGCAGTGTTAGTAAAGACTGTGATGGCAGTGTTAGTAAAGACTGAGATGGCAATGTTAGTAAAGACTGTGATGGCAGTGTTAGTAAAGACTGTGATGGCAGTGTTAGTAAAGACTGTGATGGCAGTGTTAGTAAAGACTGTGATGGCAGTGTTAGTAAAGACAGTGATGGCAGTGTTAGTAAAGACTGTGATGGCAATTTTAGTAAAGACTGTGATGGCAGTGTTAGTAAAGACTGTGATGGCAGTGTTAGTAAGACTGGATGGCAGTGTTAGTAAAGACTGTGATGGCAATGATAGTAAAGACTGTGATGGCAGTGTTAGTAAAGATTGTGATGGCAATGTTAGTAAAGACTGTGATGGCAGTGTTAGTAAAGACTGTGATGGCAGTGTTAGTAAAGACTCCGATGGCAGTGTTTAGTAAAGACTGTGATGGCAATGTTAGTAAAGACTGTGATGTCACTGTTAGTAAAGACTGTGATGGCAATGTTAGTAAAGACTGTGATTGCAGTGTTAGTATAGACTGTGATGGCAGTGTTAGTAAAGACTGTGATGGCAGTGTTAGTAAAGACTGTGATGGCAGTGTTAGTAAAGACTGTGATGGCAGTGTTAGTAAAGACTGTGATGGCAGTGTTAGTAAAGACTGTGATGGCAGTGTTAGTAAAGACTGTGATGGCAGTGTTAGTAAAGACTGTGATGGCAGTGTTAGTAAAGACTGTGATGGCAGTGTTAGTAAAGACTGTGATGGCAGTGTTAGTAAAGACTGTGATGGCAGTGTTAGTAAAGACTGTGATGGCAGTGTTAGTAAAGACTGTGATGGCAGTGTTAGTAAAGACTGTGATGGCAGTGTTAGTAAAGACTGTGATGGCAGTGTTAGTAAAGACTGTGATGGCAATGTTAGTAAAGACTGTGATGGCAGTGTTAGTAAAGACTGTGATGGCAATGTTAGTAAAGACTGTGATGGCAGTGTTAGTAAGACTGTGATGGCAGTGTTAGTAAAGACTGAGATGGCAGTGTTAGTAAAGACTGTGATTGCAATGTTAGTAAAGACTGTGATGGCAATGTTAGTAAAGACTGTGACAGCGATGTTAGTAAAGACTGTGATGACAGTGTTAGTAAAGACTGTGATGGCAATGTTAGTAAAGACTGTGATGGCAGTGTTAGTAAAGACAGTGATGGCAGTGTTAGTAAAGATTGTGATGGCAGTGTTAGTAAAGACTGTGATGGCAGTGTTAGTAAAGACTGTGATGGCAGTGTTAGTAAAGACTGTGATGGCAGTGTTAGTAAAGACTGTGAAGGCAATGTTAGTAATGACAGTGATGGCAATGTTAGTAAAGACTGTGATGGCAGTGTTAGTAAAGACAGTGATGGCAGTGTTAGTAAAGACTGTGATGGCAATGTTAGTATAGACTGTGATGGCAGTGTTAGTAAAGATTGTGATGGCAATGTTAGTAAAGACTGTGATGGCAGTGTTAGTAAAGACAGTGATGGCAGTGTTAGTAAAGATTGTGATGGCAGTGTTAGTAAAGACTGTGATGTCAGTGTTAGTAAAGACTGTGACTGCAGTGTTAGTAAAGACTGTGATGGCAATGTTAGTAAAGACTGTGATGGCAGTGTTAGTAAAGACTGTGATGGCAATGTTAGTATAGACTGTGATGGCAGTGTTAGTAAAGACTGTCACTGCAGTGTTAGTAAAGACTGTGATGGCAATGTTAGTAAAGACTGTGATGGCAGTGTTAGTAAAGACTGTGATGGCAGTGTTAGTAAAGACTGTGATGGCAGTGTTAGTAAAGACTGTGATGGCAGTGTTAGTAAAGACTCCGATGGCAGTGTTAGTAAAGACTGTGATGGCAGTGTTAGTAAAGACTGTGATGGCAGTGTTAGTAAAGACTGTGATGGCAGTGTTAGTAAAGACTGTGATGGCAGTGTTAGTAAAGACTGTCACTGCAGTGTTAGTAAAGACCGTGATGGCAATGTTAGTAAAGACTGTGATGGCAGTGTTAGTAACGACTGTGATGGCAGTGTTAGTAAAGACTGTGATGGCAGTGTTAGTAAAGACTGTGATGGCAATGTTAGTAAAGACTGTGATGGCAGTGTTAGTAAATACTGTGATGGCAGTGTTAGTAAAGACTGTGATGGCAGTGTTAGTAAAGACTGTTATGGCAATGATAGTAAAGACTGTGATGGCAGTGTTAGTAAAGACTGTGATGGCAATGTTAGTAAAGACTGTGATGGCAGTGTTAGTAAAGACAGTGATGGCAGTGTTAGTAAAGACTGTGATGGCAGTGTTAGTAAAGACTGTGATGTCAGTGTTAGTAAAGACTGTGACTGCAGTGTTAGTAAAGACTGTGATGGCAATGTTAGTAAAGACTGTGATGGCAGATGTTAGTAAAGACTGTGATGGCAATGTTAGTAATAGACTGTGATGGCAGTGTTAGTAAAGACTGTCACTGCAGTGTTAGTAAAGACTGTGATGGCAATGTTAGTAAAGACTGTGATGGCAGTGTTAGTAAAGACTGTGATGGCAGTGTTAGTAAAGACTGTGATGGCAGTGTTAGTAAAGACTGTGATGGCAGTGTTAGTAAAGACTGTGATGGCAGTGTTAGTAAAGACTGTGATGGCAGTGTTAGTAAAGACTGTGATGGCAGTGTTAGTAAAGACTGTGATGGCAGTGTTAGTAAAGACTGTGATGGCAGTGTTAGTAAAGACTGTGATGGCAGTGTTAGTAAAGACTGTGATGGCAGTGTTAGTAAAGACTGTGATGGCAGTGTTAGTAAAGACTGTGATGGCAGTGTTAGTAAAGACTGTGATGGCAGTGTTAGTAAAGACTGTGATGGCAAGTGTTAGTAAAGACAGTGATGGCAATGTTAGTAAAGACTGTGATGGCAGTGTTAGTAAAGACTGTGATGGCAATGTTAGTAAAGACTGTGATGGCAATGTTAGTAAAGACTGTGATGGCAGTGTTAGTAAAGACTGTGATGGCAGTGTTAGTAAAGACTGTGATGGCAATGTTAGTAAAGACTGTGATGGCAGTGTTAGTAAAGACTGTGATGGCAGTGTTAGTAAAGACTGTGATGGCAGTGTTAGTAAAGACTGTGATGGCAGTGTTAGTAAAGACTGTGATGGCAATGTTAGTAAAGACAGTGATGGCAATGTTAGTAAAGACTGTGATGGCAGTGTTAGTAAAGACTGTGATGGCAGTGTTAGTAAAGACTGTGATGGCAGTGTTAGTAAAGACTGTGATGGCAGTGTTAGTAAAGACTGTGATGGCAGTGTTAGTAAAGACTGTGATGGCAGTGTTAGTAAAGACTGTGATGGCAATGTTAGTAAAGACTGTGATGGCAGTGTTAGTAAAGACTGTGATGGCAATGTTAGTAAAGACTGTGATGGCAGTGTTAGTAAAGACTGTGATGGCAGTGTTAGTAAAGACTGTGATGGCAGTGTTAGTAAAGACTGTGATGGCAGTGTTAGTAAAGACTGTGATGGCAGTGTTAGTAAAGACTGTGATGGCAGTGTTAGTAAAGACTGTGATGGCAATGTTAGTAAAGACTGTGATGGCAGTGTTAGTAAAGACTGTGATGGCAGTGTTAGTAAAGACTGTGATGGCAGTGTTAGTAAGACTGTGATGGCAATGTTAGTAAAGACTGTGATGGCAGTGTTAGTAAAGACTGTGATGGCAGTGTTAGTAAAGACTGTGATGGCAGTGTTAGTAAAGACTGTGATGGCAGTGTTAGTAAAGACTGTGATGGCAGTGTTAGTAAAGACTGTGATGGCAATGTTAGTAAAGACTGTGATGGCAGTGTTAGTAAAGACTGTGATGGCAGTGTTAGTAAAGACTGTGATGGCAGTGTTAGTAAAGACTGTGATGGCAGTGTTAGTAAAGACTGTGATGGCAGTGTTAGTAAAGACTGTGATGGCAGTGTTAGTAAAGACTGTGATGGCAAGTGTTAGTAAAGACTGTGATGGCAGTGTTAGTAAAGACTGTGATGGCAATGTTAGTAAAGACTGTGATGGCAGTGTTAGTAAAGACTGTGATGGCAGTGTTAGTAAAGACTGTGATGGCAAGTGTTAGTAAAGACTGTGATGGCAGTGTTAGTAAAGACTGTGATGGCAGTGTTAGTAAAGACTGTGATGGCAGTGTTAGTAAAGACTGTGATGGCAGTGTTAGTAAAGACTGTGATGGCAGTGTTAGTAAAGACTGTGATGGCAGTGTTAGTAAAGACTGTGACTGCAGTGTTAGTAAAGACTGTGATGGCAGTGTTAGTAAAGACTGTGATGGCAGTGTTAGTAAAGACTGTGATGGCAGTGTTAGTAAAGACTGTGATGGCAGTGTTAGTAAAGACTGTGATGGCAGTGTTAGTAAAGACTGTGATGGCAATGTTAGTAAAGACTGTGATGGCAGTGTTAGTAAGACTGTGATGGCAGTGTTAGTAAAGACTGTGATGGCAGTGTTAGTAAAGACTGTGATGGCAGTGTTAGTAAAGACTCCGATGGCAGTGTTAGTAAAGACTGTGATGGCAGTGTTAGTAAAGACTGTGATGGCAGTGTTAGTAAAGACTGTGATGGCAGTGTTAGTAAAGACTGTGATGGCAGTGTTAGTAAAGACTGTGATGGCAGTGTTAGTAAAGACTGTGATGGCAGTGTTAGTAAAGACTGTGATGGCAGTGTTAGTAAAGACTGTGATGGCAGTGTTAGTAAAGACTGTGATGGCAGTGTTAGTAAAGACTGTGATGGCAGTGTTAGTAAAGACTGTGATGGCAGTGTTAGTAAAGACTGTGATGGCAGTGTTAGTAAAGACTGTGATGGCAGTGTTAGTAAAGACTGTGATGGCAGTGTTAGTAAAGACTGTGATGGCAGT